>NC_092823.1:32631926-32931926 GCF_023375885.2 Dermacentor andersoni | reverse complement strand
GTCCTCAGCGCGTAGCTCAGCACGCCTTACATGGCGATCTAACTACTGGGCACCTGGGATTTTCCTGGACGCTATCGCGGAAACAGCAGAAGTATCATTGGCCACGCCTGATTACTGGTGTCGCCTGTCATGTCAAGTCATGCCGAGACTGCAAGCGACGCAACACACCACCGACAAGGCCATGAGAATACTACAGGCGATCGAGCCTTCTTGCCGACCATTTCAGCAGGTCCGCATGGACTTATGGCCGCCATTTCCGACGTCAGCATCCGGAAATATATGGATCAACGTGGCTACCAACTTTCCGCTACGCCGTAACGAAGGCCCTGCCCAAGGGTAGTGCGGCCAAAGTGGCCAAAGTGTCTTTTTTCATATTTCGCGGGCTCATTTGCAACCCGAAAGAAAGGACTACGTCACACGTACCGTAAAGGAAAGAACTCGATCGGTGGTTTCTGAAAGTGCTCGACAAGTCTGCTGATCATTCTTGGGTTCCTCAGCGATTAATTGAAAAGTTGGCTAATTAAACTTAAGTATTGATTTATGGAGAAAACAAGAAATTCTCTGAGTTACTATAGGCTATTGCGAATAGTATGCGTTCGGTCCAATTCGCTTCCGACGCGCCTTTCATCTTTAAATTCTTGGCTCCTCTTAAGTGGGACACATTGTATACAACGCAGCTGCCTAAATGTGCTCCCCCAACAGCCTCTGATAAAGCATCAGTCAGCAATGTCTGCGGTCTCGTACACACGCAACTTTCGTCGCGTCGCGCCGAGATTTACGAGGTGACGGGGAGACACAGCCATCCGGGCCACCTTCATTTGTGAGCACTTTGACTGGTAGACCAGAGTCGTCTTCCTGCACTATGCAAACTGCTAATTACGGTGCCTCCTGTTTGAGGGACACGGTCTTCAAATATTGGAGCCGTTGATTCGTTACAAGACGCGAGCTTGTGTCAAATCACCTGCGGTTGCTGTTCAAATAGCGTACGCTCTGCGGTTTCACCGTTGATATTACATGGAAGAAATTCTGTGCCAAGGGACGCCGAAGGACAGCGAGAAATATGAACATGGCGGGAGAGGTTGTAAATATGAAAGACATATGTACTGCGCGTGGTCTTCATCAATACCTATAAAATATATATGTGTTACTTTGATTTTTATATAAGGGAAAAATAGGTACATCTGCGTCGTGTACAATTCTAACCTAATTAGCAAAAAGAAAAGTGCAATAATATTAGTCCTACTATTGCTGTTTCACCTAGCTCTTTTTTTTTTTTTCTGGTCGTGCCCTTACATTGCGGCCGCGGGATTTGCAAAACTTACGCCTTTTAAAAGAAACCAAAACAGGTGGTGTCCCTGATGGTGGGCCCCGCTCTTGTCTTGCTAAATGAAAACGAAAAATCATCAAATAATTGAAAACAAATGGCTTGGAGCTGAACACGTCCCTCAGCAAACACCGAGCACCTATGGTGCAGCGGAGACCTGGGTGCCTTAGCGCGGCAAGCCATCCTGTCATAATTGCAAGGTGCCATACCGAGCATGTGCGAAGACCGCCTAATGAGCATTTTATGCGCAAGCGGCATCTTTTCCGACGCGCGATCATATTTGCTTTGCTCCTTGTAATCGTCGAGGCGTCGCCCGTGGGTCGGCGCCTTCCGTGTGACTAATGACGCCGCCGATAGATGACGTGCCGCCGAGATTCCAGTGGGCCGGTGTCGCACGGAGTTTCAGTTATAATGCCTGGTGCAGGGCTCCTTCATTGATTATCGCTGGCACAGGAGACAGCGAGAAGTTTACAAGGTCGATACCGCCTACTTTTTCACTGCCTGCCTCGGGAAGTGTCAACTGCCGTACACAGTACACAAATTACTATGTGCTTCACATGGCAGAGGGCTTCTGTTATTTAATAGAGCCTTGTGAGAATTGTCTTGTGTACCCGCCGTGGTTGCTGAGTGGCTATGGTGTTGGGCTGCTGAGTACGAGGTCGCGGGATCGAATCCCGGCCATGGCGGTCGCATTTTCGATGGGAGCGAAATGCGAAAACACCCGTTTACATAGATGTAGGTGCAGGTTAAAGAACCCCAGAGGGTCAAAATTTCCGGAGTCTTACACCACGGCGTGCCTCTTAATCAGAAAGTGGTTTTGGCACGTAAAACCCCATAATTTAATTCATGATTGCCTTATCCCGTCGTTTTCGCCAACGCGCTGCTGATAGGTCCGTCAGTAAGTGCGGAATAACGACTGAATAATCAGTCTCTACCTAATACATTAATATAGCTGACAGTTTTTCAATTGAATAACTCCGACACTCTCCCCCTTTTAGAAGAACCGTACCTATGTACACTGTGCATATGTCACCTTAAAAAGACAAGTCCACTTGTCGAAACGGTGGCTACGGCTCTCACCTTGTCCTCGTTTTGCTCGTCGTCTTTATTTTCCATCTCCCGCATTCCCCGTGTTTTCTCTGTTTACCCAATATGTGATGACCAAGCATTTACTAACGTCTGTCACTGCTACTTCGAAAATGATAGTAAAATATCATGAGAATCCCGCGCTCGGTGGGAATCCATGTCGCGGGAAGTATTTTAGACCGTCAGGTTATGTACCTTGGGCACCCTGCTTCGATTCCCACCATCGGAAGTGTTTTAAATGCGTAAACATTTCTATCCCTCGCCAACAAGCAAACCCGTCCGTCCGCCACGTAACACGTTCGATTTCAAGATACTGTAACAGAATGGACAACTGGGCTAGTTGGTTTGTTTTCGTCTTGAAAGGGTAGAACCGGGCAAGGACGCGAACGATAAACTTCTTTGTGCGCTTTTGCAGGTTTAAGATTTCAAGACAGGGCCCGCAGCAGCAAGCGAATGCACCTCCGTGCTGCCTCTCTCTTCAACGCGAACTAAGCGGCGAGAAGAGAAGCCTGTGCGACCGTGATGTACGCTGCCGCAGCCGGAGTGTGGTTGAACACGGCTGATAATAGTTCAACGCCTTTGGATAAGCTGCTAAAGCACGATAGCGGCTTGTAATGATCGGAACGTGATCAGCACACCTGGCGCTGCCACCTGCAGTAGTTTGCATTATCAGTTCACCTTGCGCCGCCGTCCGCAGCAGATCGTGTCGCCGCAGTGCTGTCGTTTATACTTGGCGGATCAGGTTTCAAAACACTGATAATGACACCGGGCTGCGTGGAGTTTATCACGTGTCAGAATGCTTACGCATACTTAGACAACTCCAAGAGTAGTCCCTGCGTGAATTTTTTCCGCTTTTATTTTTCTTTACAGAAGATGCACGAAACGAGTCATGATAGTGACGTTCCTCAAAGGTGCCTGATGTGAGGCAAGTAATGCTTCGCGTTTACAGGAGGGAATGTAACACGTCTAAGCTGCTCTCCTTTTATAACACATGACAACCATTCGAATATTATTAGGGCTTCAAAGAATGAAATCGTATACCCTCTACAGTAGCCCAGTGGGTATGGCATTGCACTGCTGAGGTTAAGTTCGTGGGCTCGGAGTCAGTCATGGTGGCCGCATTAACATGGGTGCGGAATACCAAAACGCTCGTTGCGTGCGGGTTAAAGAACCGGAGGTGGTCAAATATGGTGCCGCACATGATGGCGTGCCTCATTACATGGTTGTAGCTCGTAAAACCCCCAGGACGTTAGTTTGGAATTGTCTGAATGTATTGCAGTTGTCAAACAGGAGCACCTAGCCTGCACCACTTGATTGTATCCTTCGTTAGGAAACTAGATTTAGTAAACTAATTTTTCGCGGCACATTTGGTCCCTAAACTTAGGCTCGTCGATGAACATATTGAAAATATAAAGTGCAAATTTGCAGAGTTTGATATCACAGATATTTTTAAATTATGAGTTTGATGTCAACTACAAGCAGCGACATCTGTTGCTCCATGGAGATACAGTCAAGAATAGATGCCTGTATCTTTTCTGACAATAGACCCAAAGCTGTCACCGTAGTTCGAGCCGCGCCTCCAACACGCTTCTTGAATGCTGAGCCGTTGTTCTTATTAACTCCACGTACTACTGCGTAAAATAACTGATGTATTACGCGATTTATAATTGTTCCTGCTTGTCCTGAAACATTGATACAGTCTCATCCATTGACCCAATCTAGCCAATTAATTAGTCAATGATTTTCTTCCGCCGAATTTTCCGCCGTCCTCTTCTCCTGAAGCTGTGAGATCCGTGAAGCTTTATTTGCATATATACGTTAGCACTGCTCCAATGCAGTGAGTTTATACTGTTATTTAGTATTATATAGGTAAACTGCTGGATGTTGCCTACCATGCAGATGAGACCTAACCCCTTTTTGCTCATCTTGAAATTGTCTTCGCACAATCAGGGTCCCCGTAGCGGCACGGTGTAGAGTTTAAGTCACGGATTCTCCCAGCATGTTGATGAGTACGTCCAATAGTAGGACAGAAAGAAAAAAAGGGTTTACTTTACAATATTTACAACGGCTTCCGATACCGAATCCTCCTCCATGTAGGAGGATATTAAACGTCTGAGTTGAAGTCAGAACACGTCTGCACCCCAGTCCACCAATGGCCCCCGCTTTTAGAACTCGCCTTCCCCAGGACAATAGACTAGGGAATCTGATGACTCTATGTCGGCCAATCACAATCGTTGAATCGGTTGCAATATCCATGTCATGAGGTCGTGCCGTTCCACCAGACTCCGCTTCCTATGTTGCACCTTCGCCCCCGCTTATGGCGCAAGCCCGTAGCAATCTGGGAATTTCAGATTCCCACCATCCAATATGCTTAGAAAAACATATGAATTTAGGGCGTTTGGTATGGGAACAACACATTCAGCAACACACTCCCTGTACGCCAGTCGGCGAGAATGTTTCTTATTGCACATTTTGATTACCTGCATTGCTACCCTGTAGGCATACGTGTCTGACATCTTGCCTAAATGAACGCTCACGGAACGCGGGCACGAAGATAGATTCGATTACTTTTGCCTATGTCTGGCTGCCACAAGGGAGAACCCGACAGCTATCCCACTAGTTGAAATTATTATCTCCACAATTCACGCAGTTCTCACATCGGGCAAACGATGTTGACCTGCTCCCGTCGCACATTGTTGCACATCAGTGAGAGAATAAATTCTAGCAACTCTAGAAGGCATAATCTTGCTTTCAAAGCTCACACCGATTGCGAAAATTGCCATCAATTGGTAAGCTGAAAAAAGAAGTACCAAGTTTACAAATACAAAACTATGCACTTCAAGTAAACATCGATGTCCTGTGAACTACATTTGGTAGAAAATCTCAAGCGAACAAATTTGGTAAATTATTTCAGACCTATAATAGCTATACAATGCTTACTTTTTCTAAAGTCATGCTCAAAAATTAGCGGTAAATAAGTATATACCAGTATATAGTATGTCGATTATGTCCATATTATTAGATGAAATTTACAAAATTTCTATAATACCAACTTTCCTGCACCCGCAACCTGTACTCGGCAAGAGCCCAAAGCACTTATAACGACAGAATGTGCATCGTTCGCGTGCCGGCAACTGATTTATGCTCTACGATAAAAATAACCCGCCGTGGTTGCTCACTGGCTATGGTGTTGGGCTGCTGAGCACGAGGTCGCGGGATCGAATTCAGGCCACGGCGGCCGCATTTCGATGGGGGCGAAAACTACCGTGTACGTAGATTTAGGTGCACGTTAAAGAACCCCAGGTGGTCGAAATTTTCGGAGTCCTCCACTACGGCGTGCCTCATAATCAGAAAATGATGGTTGTGGCACGTAAAACCCCATAATTTAATTTTTTTACGACAAACATTTTTGGCAAGCTTTCGCACATTCTCATATATTTCGTTGCCTGTGAGTCACGGGAACTGACAACAACGCGTCATATTTTGGCACTCATGTGTGACCATTGTGGGCTACTTTTGTTGTTTATATGAATTCCAGTTGGAAGTGCGGGGCACATAACCGGACCAACCGTCGAGCAGTGGGAGGCACATATGACAAGCCCTGATGACCAGCATTGTCTGGTGAGCAGGGCCAAGCTGTCGGCTCAGGCCCATGGCATCCTGGACCAAGGACGCCGGAAGACTCCATCGTCAGCTCATTTTTGCAAATAAAGTTTATGCCTCCTCCTGTAGTTGGAGGAGCTCCAAGAGCTTGGTGATACCGTCAAGGTTAACATTTTTTTTCTTAAATAGAGTCCGCGCGTTTGTTGGTCGGCATTGTTGCGGCAGCCCGGTCTGTAGAGAGGCGGAGACGCCATGCGGAGGCTGTTTACGCTATGTTCTTAAGTTATGTTCTTAATCGCGGCGAAATCACATAACATGCTCGTGTGGTCCCGATTGTGTGCTTTTCTCTCACGACTTTGTTTCCCAATATAATGGCGATTCTGCGGTGTGCTTGCTTAGATATCACAAAAGTGCTTAATAATTACCCCTCGTAATTTCATAGCGGTTGCTTGATGTGTGACTTATACATATGCCTTATACTTGGGATCTAACATGTCCAAACTGCTTTGGCCACTGCTGAAGTTACAAGAAAACAACTAACGCTATGTTGTAGTCACGTTCGTTAATTATCCTGGTGGTATCGCATAAGTCAACCTTTAACAGTAAGCAAGAGAGTAAATCGAAATTTTCTTGTTTTCGTCTAGACCTATCTAGATCTATCAAGATCTACAGAATCACATTCGCTGTCCGAACTTTCGCGGATTGCGGTTGGTAGCAATGTGGTCTCTGTCATTCACATATTATGAGGTGTCTTACTAACTAACTTCAAAAGGAGCACACTATCAGACTAAACACACGTAATAAATGAAAAAAAGATTGTTCCTTCGAATGATGCACGAAATGCCTATGACCTCTCTCGATTGCCGCAACCATGGTCCAGCCAGACCCGGGGCGACTTCAAAGAAAAAGATCGGAACTTTCTTGTCAGGGATAAACTCAAATAAATAACAGTAAAAAAAGTGAAAAGATAAATGCACTTCAGACGTTGCATAAATGCACGAGTAAGCGTTCTCCCAAAGCCTATTCTGCAATTGAAGAACGATACGCTACTTATCGCAACACGCATCTCCCTCCTTCGCCCGCAAAGAGCCACCTCGCCGATTCAGCCTAAACGGTTGTCAATGCTGAGCAGCGCCTAGTTCAGATATCAGTGCTGTGGCCGGTGTTGGTGATATACCACTGGAACCGGCATGTACACCCACGAGTATATATAAATAACTTCCACCGTCACAGCTCCTAAGCGGTTGTCACTACTCCCGGGATATATACGTATATCGAAGCGCAATGAGGTTGTGCCTCCTCCGACCCGAGTTAAGCAGAGATGACCTCGAGGATAGGCGTCACACACGAGAACTGAAGCTTCGGGTGTGGGACCACCCAAGGGAAAGCGGACATCGGCTCTAATGGCGCCCTGTAATTGCAGGCCTTCCTTTCGGGCTACGTCGTTCGGCGCGTGGGTTTCCGACTCTTCCCATGGTATACGATGAGTCCTCCTGTGGGAAGGAAGAACCTATTTCTACGAGAGCTCTTTTATTATTCGGCAAAGCCATTCTTTCCTGGCTCTTCTACCGCACAACATGAATGTACACATAAGGCAAGTGGAGGTAACTCGGGGTGCGGTCAGTGTATCGGGGAAATGCGAAGATCTGAGTAGAACGGAAGTGGTGGGTGAGTTAATATGCATCAACCTGTTGTGACCACAGTGCGACACTAAAGCAAGCACTAGACAGGTTTATGCTTCGTTTCGGTCCTGTATTGTCCTTCCCCTTCCCCTTTCTTTCTTTGTGGTAGTAAGATAGAAATGTATTGATTTCGTTATTTATTTCAATGGTTTCTTTGCCTGCGAGATACTGAGTAGTGAAATTATTATCTCGATGTTCAAATAACTTTACGTATCGCCATAGTGTGTCCTGAATATTAACCCGCAAATATTTTCTAACCCAAAAAAAGGCGTAACAAATATATCGTCCAGCTACATTGCATGTTATGGCGATCCTTCTTTCCATTGCACCACATAGGGGTCATGTCTGAAGCTCTGCTGAAGGAATATCATTTTGAAACATGCTTGGCCTGCAGGTTTGCAGGTTTGAAGTGCTTCAAAAGACGTATGGTATGCCAATGGGTCACTTATGCAAGTGCTTTTGTTCTTGCAGGTCTTAAATGTCCAAACTATTTCTCTAACCATATGGTTGTTGTGACGCTCAATGGCACTGTATGGTGCCATTAAAGATAGGCAAGTGACCACGTGCATCGCAGTATGTTACTGTATGAACAGACTGCAGTCTCTTCCGTTCCTCTGGTGCTACCCGAGACGCAAGTTAATTGGTGGGCTCGAAGAAAACAGTAACACTCTGCGAACTAGATGCCTTTCTGAATTTGTGCGTTACCGACTCCTCCCCTAATGCATATTGCAACGATGACATTTCTGTTTTCGTCTCGGTAACAATCATACCAACGTTACTAGGGCCCGCTCAGTCCCTCACCTACACCGGAAAGCCCATCTCGAGCCGTGCTCAATGGATCTAGCGGCGTCGCAACTTTCTTGACAGAGAGCTCATGGGTCGCACGCATTGCGAGCTGCGTCGTTTGGCTGCTGTGTCATTATCTTTAGCGGTAAGCAGATTTCTGCCTTGACACATTTTGTCTCTAATATAGCGGCTGATAATTTCTTACGCATACGGAATTTTTAGATATTGCCTAACGCATCAAACATAATTCTAGCCCTTGAGCTGGATAATTCAAAGAAGCGGGGATTGCATGAGAAATCGAAACATATATTCAGATTATTAACAAAAATTCACTGATGGACGTCTTAATTTATTTACGACGCCAATGCCACTTCGAGAATTGTAGCCGGTGATTCTGAAAGACGTATCCAATTGGAATTAATTTTCAGAATTGCACCAGTTTAGAGATATCCACCGTAAACTCGCCGTAAAAATACACTCTTGTAGCAGTTACTCTTTTACCAAAATGCTTTTTTATGCATTGATCAGAAAAGTAACTGGATCGTCCATTTATTTTGTCCTACGCTAAAGGAAATGTTATCTCGAATCTGGTGTAATGTTAGTTCATTTCAAGTGGGTACGTCTCGCAAAGTTACCAGCTAAATTCGTAAATTGAAACACGAGCCGTAAATCAATTAATTTTAGAGTTAGCGAATTTTCCTTACATAGTTGAATAGATGTTTTGATTTCTCGTGCTACCAATGTCCGCCTTTTTGAATAATACAGCTCAAGGACAAGGATTACGCTATCTGCCACAAGTGATTATTAAAACTTCCATTGAATTGAATTGAATGCCGGGGCCCCAAGTGATTATTAAAATATCCATTGAATTTAATTCAATCCTGGGGTTTTACATGCCAAAACCACTATTTGGTTATGAGACACGCCGCAGTGGAGAACTGCAGGCTAATTTTGACCATTCGCAGATCTCTAAGAAGCCCCCAATGCAGAGGACACGGGCGCTTTTTGCATTTCGCGCCCATCGAAATGCGGCCGCCACTGCCGGGATTTTATCCCGCGACCTCGTGCTTAGCAGCTCAGCACCATAGCCAATAAATCACCGCGGCGGGTTCAGAACTCTGTAAATCCGAAAGATGATTACCCCGTGCAAACACCATTAAAAATGCAGGGTTCAATACACGGGCGCACTCAGGCGTGATATAAGCGCGCAGAGGCAGTGGCCACTGCTTTGAAGAATCAATGCTGCTTAAGGTTACCTGTGTTTGCACGCCTATAAAGAATTAGCTGTGATCGAACGTAGTTTACCATTCACAGCAGTGACATTTCGTACTAAGAGTTGGTCACGTGGTGGCCAACTTATTCCCAGTGGTAGCCGTTGCAGGCGATTACGCGTATCGAGGGAGGACGTCAGAATACGCCTGGGCACATCCTAGTGACAAACTTATTGCTGGAAGTATGTAAAAGGCATCATTAGCTGAGCTCGCAGTGTCCTAAATAATTGCACTGGATCATTCTGAGAACGGTGCACTTAGCTGCGTTGTACAGCCAAGCTTTTATGCGTCTATACAGTAGCGATCGGAAACGTTATATCTCAAAAAAATTCACGGCGAAAATTAGACCAACTAGCTCAGAACAAGGTTCTTCCCCTTATATAAGTTTTGTTTTCGTTTTCATTTCTTCATTTTTTTCTAAGCTGAGGCAACTATAATAATCGCAGAGTTTATACTTTCAAGGATACCAAGGCAATGCATTAGAAAGCAATAGAAGGAGTAAGTATGATGTGTGGGCGTAGATTACAGAGGAAATTATACACGCTCGTTTTCTGCCTGCTTAGATTTATTATACATGAAATGCTTACAGTTCGCTAGCTGTGATGAGACAAGGAAGAGTACCAGCAATATTAAGGCGATAGCGCTGAGGGCCCGCTGTCGCATTACACTACATTAAACCGGCGTCGGCGTCCAGCGTCGACCGCCGTTTGGGGGATAATTACACCGAACCACACGTACTCAACTACACAGGCCCTCCGTGTAGCGCAAAGGAGTTACCAAACTAATTCAATTTCTTCACGTAAAATACGTCAGAAACAAGCAAAGTACGGCACACACACAACCTGCAGACATGATAGCGTTGCGCTGTAGTTTGAAGATACGAGTTTAACATAATTCTCTTGCGCGAAAACGCAAACACAAGCCCCTTTTAACGCGATAGCGTTTTCCAGCTGTCATTTGAGGTCTGTCTTAGCAGGAGCGGCTTGACCACCGTGGATCTTTCCACACCATCAAAAAAAAACAGCAGATATCACTTTAGTGCATAGCATTCGTCGCCAGTGTTCCCCCCAAGCATTGCGGTTGCCGTCATTACGACCTTTCAACCAGCGCAGCTCGATATGTCCCCTCGTGCACTCTTTGCCAACGCCGCAAGCAAACTTCCACTACCCCCGCCAGGACGCCAAAGCTAGCTTGTCCAGAATAACCGTTCTCTGTCGTCGGCATTGGCCCTTACGGCACTTTCCCGGCCACTGCAGACGGCAAAGGATTGTTCGTCACTGCTGTGTATCACTTGATGCGGTACGCGGAAACTGCCTCTTTCCTCCCAGAAGTGGCTTCGCAAGTGGCTGCCTTCTTTCTTCAAGCTATCTGTTTACGCCACAGAGCCCCTCGCGTCCTTTTCGGCAACCGTGGCAAGGCATTTCTCTCAAGCACACTTGATGAAGCTCTACGAGGTTGCAACATCGTGCACAAGACAACCTTCGGCTACTACCCAAAACCAATGATCTGACAAAGCGTTTCATTGCACGCTCACTGATATGCTCTCCGTGTGTATCCAGCCTGACCATCGTAACTTGGATGCCATTCCCCCCTTCACATTTGCCTACAATACTGCTGCCCAGCTCACCCCATGCTACTCTCGTTTTCTCCTGGTCTACGGCCGCCATCCAACCTCTGCCCTCGACGTCGTTTCTTTTTCTTCTGGCGCTGCCAAGGCTTCTCTATTCATTTGCGACTAGTTAGCATCTAGTCTTGCTCAATGTCGCCACCGTGCTCGCATAAACACCCAGGCGAGCGAAAGAGACCGCAATAGTGGTTATTCGTGTTGTTTTCTACCGTCCTGGCGACGCTAGTACTGCCTTGGACCGCTGTGCGAATGCCTGGTTTATGTGAAAAGCTTCGATCTCGAATCATCGGCCATCGGCCCCTACACAGTTATTGAACAGACCTCCCCTGCGAACTACGGCGTTACAGCTGTTAAAACACCTACTCACCAACGATGCCGCTGGACATAAATCGTGAATGTTTCTCGCCTCAAGCCATTCCATCGGCGCACTACGCCAGATCATTTTGCGGCCAGACTAGCCCCTTCCGTTCACGAGTGCAATTAGTGTGAGCACTTATAGACATCTTCCTCATCTCTACAGAACCATCACGATCGCTTCGCGTCTTCATTGTCGGCGCGCTAGCTCGTGCTCTTGATTTAAAAACCCTTTCTGCTCAAAAAAAAAAAAAAAAATATATATATATATATATACATATATATATATATATATATATATATATATATATATATATATATATATATATTGTGACACTCCTACGTGCGTTGGGGGTTTATTCCGCAACAGTATGGCGGGCATTCAAGAGAGGTGAACGAGCAAGACGACGTGCGGCTGGTTAGCTGAATCTCGATAGGCGCTCAGCTGATCAAGGCCATCGCGTCTAACTCAACCTGGCTTGTCAATAAACGCCTTTCGCGGGCATAACAGAGTGGTGGAGGTGCGGGGTACGACACGACATACCACGGAGTCGCAACACCTAGAACTTAACCGGAGCCGTCGTCTTCCCAACAACCTTCCCTATGGCTGAGGACGCCAGCTCTAGTTTTACCTACTCAAAAGTCGGCACCAGTTGGACGTTCGCAGCACTAAATGGAACCAGGCTCGTTCGCGGGAAAAGCGAGCGAAGGCGTCGACGAGTGGCTGACGAACTACGCAAGGGTGAGCCGCGACAACCGTTCGGATTCTGTCACTCAGCTTGAATATGTCGTACTGCTTTTGAGTGAGACAGCGCTGATGTGGTACCAAAACCACGAAGACTCCCTAACAAAGTGGGAGCGCTTCGTTGAGGAAATTAAGAAGTGCTTGGGCGACTCCTACGCCAAACAGAAACGCGCGGAGAGAACACTAGCTCAACGAGCTCAAACTCCTGGAGAAACATGCACTACATACATATAAGAAATCCTTATGCTGTGCAATATAGTCAGTTCACAGATGTTTGAGGAAGACCGAGGCAGGCATCTTCTCGAAGGAATTGCAGAAGACGTCTACAATTTCCATATAAGCAGGGAACAAGTTGATTCCGTCTCAGATGTCGTAGGTCATTGCCGTACGTTTGAGATGTTGAAGACACGTCGCATTGCACCGAAATTTGGACGTTTGGCCAATGTGACAACCATTGCCAGCGTCGATGAGAGCCCGTCCGCCGAACTTTCGTCTACTATACAGTAGATCGTGCGTGAAGAACTGCTGCTACAGCAGGTACTTGCGCGCAGCGTCGCGCAACAACCTCATGCTTATAGCCCGCAACACACGGCGCCTGCAACATCCTGCACTGCGTGGCAACCAGCGGTATGTGCCACAGACGCCAAACCCAGAGGAGCACCATGGCAACCGTGGGTATGTACCACAGGCGTCAACAATAGGCGAGCTCCATGGCCACGTGATGGCACATTTACGCCCGAACACCGACTTGCAGAACACCCTCGCCCCGGCAGGTTTGCACGCAGACCAACCGTTCCTTCTGCGCAGCAGGCTGAGCCGCTTCACTCTGCTGCACGACCGCCCACGGCAGAGCGCTCCGAGGAGCAGTTCATCGATGGTCGTTTACGCGTGTGGTATAGCTGTGGCGACTTGGGTCACATTGTAGGTACTGCAATCGCCGCCAACCACCGGGGATCAACCGATCGATGTTATCCAGGCGGTACCGCGCTCCTCTCGGCCGTTGGAGGTGAGGTCGCTGGACAATCTTCGATGTGGACAGAGATTCATTCGCCTATTTGTATGTTTAAGAATAAGGTGTCTGTATTAGTTGACGGAGTTTCATAAATTGCTTTAGTGGACGCGGGAGCAACCATTTTAGTGGTGAGTGTCGCGTTTAAAAGCCTCCTAGGAAGAAAAGTGATGTGTTGCTGGGACCGCGCCGATACATTTCGCAGAGTGAGTGGGGAGTTGTATCATGTCGGCGTGTGCAATGTAGACGTCACCTTGGGTGGTCAAATATTTAGTGCGGAGTTCGCTGTTCTACCTCATTCTATGCATGACGTAATCATGGGCCTTGATTTTTTTTTAACTGTGTTGTGCCATTGTCAACTGCAGAAGGGAAGGAATCGGTGTAGGTACGAGCTTTTCTGCTGCGTTTATGGAAGGGCCATCGTATCATGAAAGTGTGCTTTGCGTATCCAGGGATGCAGTTGTGCCTCCATTATCCTCGACGTGTGCTCCAGTCGCCTGTTTCCCTACTACTGACGGAACGTTTGACACTACCGTGGAGCCCGTTAACCTGAGTTGCATCAGGATGAATGTGCTGATACCGTGTTGCACGCTGTCACGCTGTCAAATTATGGACGGCAAACTGTTCCAATGAATCTGCAATACTACCACAGGGTCTGAAACTTGCCGCCTACCATGAGGATCAAGTGATGTCGCTCGCCATTCTTACAGAGGCCCCTGATTCTGCGGATGAACGCTATCTCGGTATGCATGCCCTGCTGCTTACTCCTCCATTCGAACTACGGTGAACAAGTCACTCAGCACTAAGCAATGTCACGAAGTGGCAAATATTCTGATAAAATATGTCCGACTGCTTCACTTTTCGCAGCAAGAGGGGCCACCATTGTTTCTTCCTTCCCGTATATACACCATAGCATAGATACGGGATCTGCCCAACCTTTGCGACATAAGCCGTAGAGAGTTTCACCATTGGAACGCAAAGTGATCAAAGACCAAGTCGGCGAAATGCTAAATAAGAATGTCATCCAAGAATCATGTAGTCCATGGACAACGCCAGTGATTCTGGTTAAAAAGAAAAATGGTACATGACGATTTTGTGTCGACTGCCGCCGCCTCAACACCATCACTAAAATGGACGTATATCGTCTTCCGCGCATTGATGATGCTATCGATTGTCTTTCATCAGCGTTTTACTTTTCGTCTGTTGACTTAAGGTCGGGGTAGTGGTAGATTCCTATGCAAGGCATAGAAGGAGAAAACAGCATTTGTAACACCAGATGGACTTTTTGAATTTAATGTGATGCCGTTCGGACTCTGTGAAGCACCTGCAACTTTCGAGCGCTTTGTGGACAACATCCTGCGTGGTTTAAAGTGGGAAGCATGCATATGCTATGTAGATGATGTAGGGATTTTCGGGCGCACGGTCAGTGAGCACAACGCACGCCTCGATCTTGCGCTAGACCGCTTGGGGAAAGCGGGTTTGGTGCTCAACTCGAAGAAATGTCATTTTGGAGAGCGCCAAGTACTGGTTCTGGGCCATCTAGTGGATAAGGACGGTATACGACCCGATCGAGCGAAGATTGCTACTGTGGAAGCCTTCAAGCAAGCTCACCAAGTAAAAGAACTACACAGCTTCCTGGGGCTTTGCTCGTACTTCCCCCGGTTTATCTGTGGATTTGCCGACATCGCGTATCCGCTGACAAGCCTCCTCCAGAAGGGCGTTCCCTTTGAATGGACTTCTGAACGTGAAGCTAGTTTTCGTGAGCTGAATTTCTTTTGACGTCCCATCCCATTCCCCGACACTTCGACCATGCGGCTCCCATAAACGTTGGTACGGACGCTATCGGTATTGGCATCCGCGTTGTCCTTATTAAAGGCGTCGACACCAAAAAACACGTCGTCGCCAATGCGAGTCGCTCTTTAAGTAAGTCCAAGAGCAACTAGACCGTCATAGAGCAAGAATGTCTTGCAGTGATTTTCACAGTACAGCGCTTCACGCTTTGTACGGGCGCCCCTTCACTGTAGTGACTGACCATCATTCTCTCTGCTGGCTGGTTAATCTCCGTGATCCGTCAGGCCGGCTTCCGCATTGGACACTTCGTTTACTGGAATATGACTTTACCGTTCCTTATAAAAGCGGCCGACGACACGCCTACGCTGACTACCTCTCGCGCATGGCGCTTCCAACGACGGAATGCGACGCGGACAACTTCGACTGCTATATCGCATCACTGGAGCCGGGATTTCCTGGTGTAAATACGTTCAAGGTCGAGCAACAAAGAAAAATAGAACTTTAGAGCCACTGCTCATTGCTGCAAACAAATCAGCACCATCCACTCGCTTCTGCATTCGTGATGGGGTTCTTTACAAAAAGAACTACTCTGCTACAGGACTACAATATCTTCTGGTGGTCCCGGAGAGCCTCCGTGTATCCACCTTGCGCGCTACGCATGACGATCCAACATAGGGTCAGTTGGGATCTGCGCGAACGGTCTACCGCGTTCAGGAAAGGTTCTACTGGCCTAAAATCCACCAGACGACCGACCATGCCGTGTACAGCTGGAGCGAATGTGACGTCACAAGCGTCTGATGAGTGCTCCTCCTGGTCCACTACATCCAGTGCCACCCCCCAGCACTCCGTTTGAGCAAGTTGGCATCGACCTTCTCGGTCCTTTCCCGCGGTCATCTGATGGGAATCGCTGAATTGTCCTGTGTGCTGATCACTTGACACGCTACTGTGAGACAGCTGAGATTCCATCGGCTACTGCAACCGAAGTGTGTACTTTTCTGCTGCGTTTTGTCATTATACGACATGGACCTCCCAGAGTCATCATCAGCGATCATGAGCGGCAGTTCGTTGCAGACTTGATCGAAGAGATCCTTCGTTTATGTGCTTCAACTTTTCGACGTTCCACCCCGTATTATCCACAAACAAATCGCCTTACGGAACGCACGAACAGAACTCCTACTAACATGATGTCCATGTATGTCGCGTCAGATCATAACTGGAGACAGCGTGCTACCTTTCCTCACGTACGCATTTAACATCTCAGACCAATAAATTAAGGGCTACAGTCCCTTCTTTCTTCTTTAAGCTCCTCCGCCTCGTTATACACTATACACTATCTTGCCGTTTTCAGGCCACGATAATGTTTGTATATGCGAGATAGTCTCTCTTGCTGAAGAGGCCCGACGACTTGCTTCTTTGCGCATTCTTGTTTCACAAGACCACTACGACCACCGACGCCGACACGTGATATATGACCCTGGTGACTTAGTGTGGCTCTGAAAACGAACAAGAAACCTTCGATTATGTGAAA
The DNA here is from genome assembly GCF_023375885.2 of Dermacentor andersoni. Taxonomy (NCBI): domain Eukaryota; kingdom Metazoa; phylum Arthropoda; class Arachnida; order Ixodida; family Ixodidae; genus Dermacentor; species Dermacentor andersoni. The sequence goes on along the minus strand of NC_092823.1, from coordinate 32,915,120 downwards.
TACTGCTGGTCCACTATGTTGGACCCTATGTGATTACTGATCGTATCAGCCAATTAACCTACCGCATAGCACGCCTCACGTCAAATGGCCGACGGTCAGCAAAGATTGAACTTCCACATGTCCCCCGTTTAAAGCTTTTTATTTCTCGACAGCGTCGTTGATTTGTGCAGCGGGCTCCGTCTGCGCGGAGGGAAATGTGACACTCTTATGTACGTAGAGGGTTTACGCTTCATCAGCTTGGGGGACGTCCAAGAGAGGTCAACGGGGAAGACGACGTGCGGCTGGCTAGCTGAATCTCGAGAGGCGCTCAGGCCGAGAGGCGCTCAGGTGATCAAGGCCGTCGCGTCTCGCGTCTAACTCCACATGGCTTGTCAATACACGCCTATCGTGGGTGTAACAATACATATGTATATATATATGTGTGTGTGTGTGTGTGTGTGTGTGTGTGTGTGTGTGTGTGTGTGTGTGTGTGTGTGTGTGTGTGTGTGTGTGTGTGTGTGTGTGTGTGTGTGTGTGTGTGTGTGTGTGTGTGTGTGTGTGTGTGTGTGTGTGTGTGTGGCCATTCGCGTGCGACCAATGTTTTTGGTGGTTATGTACTTATGATTGCGGTCACTAAGCTGATTTTATTTAATTTCACTTATTCCAAAGTTCTTCCCGAGCAGATCCTTCAAAGAAATGGCTTTCATATTTGTTTGACATAATTGCATTCGTGCGGTCTTTTAAGGAACTAAGTCACCGCGAGGCGTAGTACGCACAAAAGCGTTAGGCTTTATTTTAACCACATAACATCTGTGAGCTTTTGTTTCTTGCAAGCGGATCGAAAATCTCGCCAAGGCAAATTATGAGCTTTGTGATTTAAAACAGAAAAGCGTTTTTGTTGTTGTTGTCAAGCATATAATGCAGGAGCAGCTTCAGGTACTGTGCATTCAGCAGCTGACATGGCATCCTTATGGAGTAGGCATCAACGTAATTGAAAGCCTGTGGGGCATCATGAAACAGCGACTGGCAAGGTGGCAACAGCATGCAGCGTCATGAGACCTGCTTTGGGAGGCTGTAGAAGAGGAATGGATGATGCTTCGAGGCATCCCAGGTATGACGTGTTGCCTCTACGCCTGCGCACGCATGCAGTATCGTGGCGGTTGGTGGAGCGTGCGCTATACATTAGCGCAACTGCCTGCAACAGATTCTGTCAGTTAATTGGAAGTTGCAAACCGATACATTCTTTTTCCCGGGTGAAACGCTATTATGTTTTGTGAATTGTTTGGCACACTAAAGCGCAATCGGATAATTGAAAGTGTGCTGCGTTTACTTGTGGCAGGATAATAAACCAAACTTGTCCATGCGCAGGTTCCTTCACGGTGGCTTCTATTTTAACAGACACACTACAGCTTTTCACATTCTATCGTCTAGCACACTGCTGGACTCGGAGGAAAACTGCGCTAGTGAAATTACGATCCCTTATAACGCCCGCGCAGGAAGAAAGAAATCAATAGGCTCACGTGCGCAGCCTGGTTAACGCATAGCTTGCCTGGGAAGTGAGGCATACGGTAGCTTTCGAAATATGGGCTTTAAGATTGACCGATTTTAACGAACCAACCCTGCCGTGAAAAATAGAATGTGCCTCGCACTCTCGCAGTCAAGAGCGCCGGAACAAGAGCGAGAGAGAGAGACAGAGAGAGAGAAACAACTTTATTGAGCCGAGCTCGACATCTTCTTAGACGCCGTCGATGGAAGTGGTTCCCTCTTCACGGGACCCATATGCTTCCCTAGCCGCCTGGCACCTGGAGATCAGGACCAGGGGTGCTATGCAGGATGCGCCGAGTTTCTCGTTCACCCGAGTTTTACCCGAGTTTGCTCGACGGCAGTCAGTGAACGGAGATAGCGCGTTTCACGCTAAGGCTGCAGGCAAAAAAATATGTAGACAAAAAGCCGTGTATGACAACATGAGCGCACCCTGCGCGGCACGCTGCTTCCACGTTTCAAGCGCAGATGGCTGCACAACGAAACGCGCCAGCGCCGCAAAATGTTATCAACGGATTATCGCAACTTACCAATACCGTGACTGTCCCGCTGTCTGTCTGCACACTTGCCGTGAGCCGCTTGCCACGCCTTTCCCGGGCGCGTCAAGGGCGTGCCTCCTCTTTCGGCAACTATCTTTATATCCTCGATCGAATGCGAACAGGGTACATGCGGCGCATTCTTGCACCTACGCTTTCGCTCAAACGAATACGTTAAAATACAACAAATTAAATAACGAACATTTTTATTTCTTTAAGTGTCTGTTTTTCGTGTTGAATGCTAGAAATTTCTGATGACAAACGGAGATCGAGCAAATTATTAAATTTTGCACTTCTTGCCGCGAGTGGCGACAGTGAGGCGAAAGCTTAGAAGCGGATACATTGAAGCGGGTCGCACGCACGAGGCAGTTCATACGGTGAGAGGTCGCCTAGGGGCGCTACAGTGCTATTCTCAATAATGTTAGTGATCGCCACTCTTTATTAGGAGAATAAAAACGCAGCGCCTCGGTACGGCTGTTCATCGCCGGCGCTTTAAGGCCCCCGCTTCACCAACTAAAAACGACACACTAGTCATAAATACGGGAGCAACGGCTGTCGCTGCAAATGGCGGTCCGTAGTGCCCATAGTGACGCAGTTCAGTGAAAATATACCAGTTTATTTTTCTGCGCGAAGCCTCGGCGACGCATTGCGAAGAAGTGCGTGCTTCCCATCGACACAATTCATCGCTTGTCATCGCTTGCCCAGTGAAAGTGCCTCTGAGCGCATGTACGCACTATTTGAGAGTTTTGTGCGCACCAGGGTGCTTGCGGATTACTTGTGCTGGAGCCAGCAGCGATCGCAGAAGGATATCGTAACGACACCGCAGCAATCGCATTTTGGCAGGTGAGGGTTCTTGTGTGCGGTTATGAAATGAGACTTCGAACTGAGGAAGGTGTTGGAACTGTGCGCAGTGCTTGTGATGAAGAAATGCCATTGCACTGGGTCTAGAAGAGCGAGTGATTCTCGGACGCTGATCGTGTTTACGACGTTGTGGCTCCGATACATCACCGATGACAGAGCAGCCATCTCAAACGACTGCTGCGATACGCACTCCTCAGCATCGTCGTCAGCCTCGGCGCATCGACGCCTTGCAAGCAGCTACAGTGACGTGCCGATAATTATTTACTGTGCGCTACGTCGCCACGATGCAGGCAATGAAACCTTGCTGTGGGGCCATCTCAGCCCGAGAAGATATATGCATAAGCCAGCGACAGTCAACGCTTTGTTTTTGATAGTAGTGCGCAGTACATCACCGATGACAGTGTGTTGTGCGTGTTTTATGTCGGTGGTGAATATTGTTGATGCCTCTCAGCTCGGCACCGCGTCGCTGTTGCCGAAAGATAAGTTGGGCGTGGCCCAACCATGGTGGGTGCGCGCACAAGAGTTACATGCCTCGCGCGGGGCGTGACCTCTGGCTTTGATTGACAGGCGAACTCGTGCTAAACTCGTACATCGCGAAACCCCCTCCGAGTTCAACTCGGGAACATGGCGGCGGCAGCAGCAGCCTGTGTTATTGCATCCAGCGGCAGCAAGCGTCAGTATGACCGTCTGGACCCGTTCGCGTGCATGACCGCCGTGGAGTTTAAGCGTCATTTCGGCCTGTCGAAGACATCAGTGCGCTGGCTGTGTGACGAGCTAGGCGAAGACTCTCGTCTGTGGAGACAGCGTGGCGGGCTTCATTCGCTCACCGTTGAAGAGCAAGTCCTCTGCGCCCTCCGTTTCTACGGGACTGGGAGTTTTCAGGGAAGCGTCGGCGCCGAGCGTTACATTGGACGTCATCAAACTACTGTGAGCCTCTGTGTCAGAGATGTCTGATGCGCTTATTGATGCGGCAGTGCGGAAGCGGTGGCTGGCTTTCCCGAAGACTGCGGCTGAGCGGGCATTTATAGAAGAAAGCTTCTTACTTCGTGGAAACATTACGAACGTAGTCGGGTGTGTCGACGGAACGTACGTAGGAATTAAGGTGCCTTCAATGTCAGCGTTACTGTGATTAGCATTGAAGCAATGCCTAGACGCACCATATTGCCAAATTTGTCACTTCTGTGCAGCCGACTTAAATTTTGTGTTACCGACGTCACACATGCGGCAGCCTATGATACTGACTTTTTCGCTGGTTGCTGACTTTTTACCGATTGTTCTACTTGTCTATCAGGGTGCCTTCCAAATGGCTCACTTTTTGAGGAAAGAGGTTAATGAAGTGTAAATAGATAAATGGATATCACAAATTGTGTGAAGTACCCTGTGAATGCTAATCTCAAAAAACTTTGGGTTTTTTATGAGATTACTTAGTACTTAGTACAAGTTACTTAGTATGCATAATGCTGAATTTTGGTTATGCGTCATCTATCGGCCGCACTATGAAACAGCAAGGCATTGCACAATTCGTTGCAGTGCGAGATGCGGATGTGGCGCCAAGCCGTTTGTGCCTATGCATTTATGGCAAAGTGAAAATGCAATGTTGAATCTTAGTGTGCTGGCTTGCACGAAGAAAATACTTCAGAGTGTTTGCTGTGTTCACTGTTGGTGCATGTGCCAGTGGTTCAGTGTATTTTCTTCTGGGGGGGGGGGGGGGGGGCAGCGTTGTTCTGTATGGACAAATCGTATATTTTCGTCTCATAATGGGGCTCTAATTCTTCAGCAGTAGAACAATGCAGATCCATTGCTCTGCAGAACTCGGTGTGCGTGAAGATGTCGTGAACCACCAATTCAAAATTACATATCGGGAGAAATGTGGTGCAGATGCCAATGAAAAGTGGGTCTTTAACCCGCCATGATAAAGATTGCAGAGCGAATAGACCTTTTGTACAGCTTTAGAGCAATGATTACAGAAACTGTGACATACTCAAACGTGTAAAAGCTTGCCGCAATGCCAAAGTAGGATGAGCGATATGCAGCATATTTTGGCATTGAACATGTCTTGTAAATGCTATTTTTATTGTAAGCCTCAAGCCTCGCTGTCACGCCTTTCCCTCCGGCACTCCCTTTACTGAAACGCAGCACTGTCTTTCTATTGGTGTCATGATGATGATGATGGTAACGGCAGCAGTAAGGCTGGTTAATGCTTGCCCCTTTGATTCCTGCGAGTTTAGTGGTACAGAATATGGCACGTGCATACACCTGTGCAGCGAAATTTTATGCTTGCGGTGATTTGTTGGAGAGCTAATTCGTGTTTGGACATTTCAAAGATGTGCGCCATTGTGGCTTAATAACTAGATCATAGGTGAGGTTGAAGACTCGTATCGGTATAGAAGCTTGAAGCTGAATTGCAGCACAATTCGACGGGACACAAAGAAGAGAAATACACACAGCAGAACGCTCTGCTGTGTGTGTTACTCTTCGTTGTGTGCCATCGAATTGTTGCGCGATCCAACTTCAAATAGAGCATTGGGCCTCTTTGGTGCAGGACCGAGGAAGTGTGAGCTATTCTCCACCATGCCAGTGCCTTGCCACACAATTATGGAAGTCTGAAGGTTTGCAAACAAAGCTTTGCTTTCAAATCCACCTGCTCATGTAATACAAGCACTGATTGAAAGAACCATCATACAAAAATAATGGTGAAATGAATGCCTTTGAAAATTTGTATGTTGGCACTAATGACATAATAGGTGCCACAGCGAACTCGACAATTGTACTGGACAGAGCACTTTGTTTCCTATGTGAAGCACGAGCTTTCATTACATGCTGTGCAGATAACCAAGCTCAGTTTGTTTTAACGTGGTACACAACATTCACTGTAATCTGTTTTTGATTCTAAAGTGCCAAACACCACCTCTTTTTCAAGGATGTCATGGGAATATTTGGCGAGAACTGTTTACAGCCCCTCATAATGGAAGTGTGGCCAGCCAGCTTTGCTTGGGTGCCTTTATAGATTTCTGTTCCTGATCATTGTGTGATATGAAGTTGCTAAAGTCTATGCAACCAGTGCAAGGCATTACGTGATTCTAGTCTGATACAACTTTAGGAGGCCGCAGAATCTGCACTTCAATGGCAGGTGAACACAAGCCTGCACCAATGGGCACACACTCTACACTGACGTCATGCCGCTGGACGCACTAATACCCGCTCATTGGAGAAGGATTATTTCTTTAGACGTGGAGGCAATTGGCTGCTGCGCTTTGGTCATCTGGGCGGGGCCTCTCCTGTCTTATGAAGTTTATCCGACCAGAGGATGCCGCTTTTCATACAACACAAAAGGACAAAGTGTACAATTATTTGGCCTATGAAATGGATACATCACAAGTGAGCTATGCATGGGCTTAAGCTGTGTGAAAATTAGTACATGCAAATATATGACATTGTTAAAGAATATGTGGTTTCGAACATGCATGTAATGGCACGTTTAAATCGGGGAGTGTTGCATTCATGTACACAGGCTATAGGTGATAGCATGATTAAGGTCATGCCGTTTCCTGTCTTTTCATTGTGAAATACACACACCTTTCATCTTGTGGCTAATCAACACCCACTGTATTCTTGCACATAGAAAGAACAAACAGCACAATGACGTATATGCTGCATTAGTGTCTTTTTCATTTACACGGTCCAGGTTGTCTTACGTGTTTGCCCATTTTGAAGAGACATCAAGTGCATGTTACAAGTGTTCCAATATGCACAGCACAATGTTTACTGCAATAATTTTATTCATGCTCTTGAATAATAAACAAAATAATAAACTGAAAGCTCCTTCTTAAGGTGTGTTCTGGGGGCTCGACTGGAAAGCAGTGAGTGCAATGATCCTACTGTTGCAGAGCAGCCCTCTGGACCTTGCCACACACTCAAGAACATGTGCCTGGCGCTCGCCTACTGCCACCAGGCGGTTGAGTGCCTCCAGCAGCACAATGTTTTGCTGCAAAAAAGTGGATTGTTGGAATGAATCAACCGCATATAAACCATTATTTACAAATAAAAATGCTCATTGCACTATTGGTACTAACTGCCCTTAACTGTGGAAGCCTTTAGTGTATGCATAATAAAACAATTTGTCGAGACAACATTGCTTTATTTTTCATAACGGGTTGTTTTTTTTTCAGAGCCAATTGCAATGTTTATTAGTGTGCCAACAGCTGAGGTGTCCTCGAACCTTCACGAGTCTCTACTGTTAGCACCACAAACCTATTTTTGTTCACTGCAAGATCAATGGCGCTCCCTACAGTCCCGTCTTGTGCGAGCTGATTGCATCCTATGCCTATAAACATCATATTTTTGTCCCATTACGCAATTTTCTACCATCCTCGGCTGCAGTTCTCTCTCCTTGACATCCATTCTGTCACGCTTATGTAATCACCTGTTATAAATTGGCAACAAGTGATTGAAGACGTGCATGGCCTGCCCACCGATTCCATTTTTTTTTTCTTAATCTCAACTAGCATATCAGTTGCCACGGTTTGCTACGCCACTGTCTTCCTGCCTTAATGCTATCTCCAACAATTTTTGTTACTTCGCTTTCTGCACAGTCCTCGACTTCTCAAGTTTCCTTGTTAACCTCCAGGTTTATGTCCCATACTGCATAACCGGTAGAATGCAACGATTCTAAACATTTTTAAAGGATATCGGTAACGTGGTGATCACGATTCGGGAATGCCTCCCATGTGCTGTTCAACCCATGAAATTTTTTGATAAGTTTCCTGCTTTATATCAGTACCTGCTATTGATATTTCACCTGGATAAAGATACTCTTCCATAGATTCTGCGGGCTGAATGTCACTGATGAATTTCTGTTATATCACAAAGTTAGTGAAGGTTACCTTTATCTTTTCCATATTTTCGCGGGCCCACGTACATGTAAAAGCACGAACACTCATTGGCTCTGAATGCCTTTTCTAAACTGCTGGACATTCAGTTCGTTACTACGAAAGTGACTTAATCCGTACACTATTATTATGCTAAGTATGAAACAGTAGAAATGTACTTATCTGCAGTTTGTCGATGCCTCCGTCACTGTGTTGGTTGCGAGATCCATCGTCGGCACCACCTCCTTGTCGCATCGTAGCTATATCGGCTGTCTTCCTTTTGCACACACTATGCAATATTCGTGACGCTCGCAGTCACGCAGAGTGGAGGAACTCGGCGCACTCACAGAAGCAGCACCGGATAAGTTGTTTGTTCAGGATTGTGCCGTGAACAGTAGGTACGCGTTGCGATCTGTAAAATCGCCTAAGCTATTCGCAGTCTTTCGGGGTGCACGAAAGGATTGCTCACGGAGGAACAGAACTATCCAAGAAATAGTGGTCATCGTCGAGCCTGATCACTACGTCACGCACTGCAAGCTCGTTGTACGAGTTTGTTTACACTGGGCCTTTGATGAAATAGCATACTCCAATGACGTGGTGGAGCGTGCCCAACTGAGTTTTGCAGAAATTGCAATCCTTCTCGTACCTTTCTGGGTACATCTTGTTTTGAAGGTAAGGGTGCGGGAAAGATTCTGCCTCTATCTGCCTGTAGGTCGCTTGCTGTTCTATGCTAAGCGATTTGTAAGGATCGGGGTAACGGCGCCTCTCCCTCTTGTAATGGTTCGTAATGTCCCTATAACTAATAATGGACTGTGGCTCACCTTCCTCTACCCGGTGTTCCATCTCTAGGGTGAACTGGTGGGCAAGTTCGTTGCCCTCCAGCCCAGAGTGAGCCGGTGTCCACATCAGCTCAACTTTCCTTTCAGGTACGTCGCGTTTACTCTTGAGAATATCTAGTGCCGCAAGAGACACCCACCCCTTTCTGTAGCTGTTATACGCCTTTTGCGAGTCAGTGACAATTCTTCCCACCTTGGGCTGCGCTAGTGCTCGCGCTATCGCGGCCTCTTCTGCCACCTCCGGAAAACACGTCTTGATGGAGGCGCAGGTTACGAGGACATCCCGCGTCGTAACTGCCAGCGTGGTTTTGTTGAAAACTTGGGTAACGAAGCGTCTGTGAAGAGAGTGACCCCCTCTTTCACTTATACTATTTGACCCTAAGTCTCCGTCAAGGCCGCTATACGAGCCGCTCTGCGGCCGTCGTTACGACCCTACCTCATGTTTGGAGGCAGTGGATTACTGCGGATTTTATGGGCCCACAACCTGGGTAACGGCCCCGTTTCTTTCCGCTCTGCCTCTTGCCAGCCCAACTTGGCAAGAACGCGACGTACCGCCGACGTTTGACTGAGTCGAACTCTTTGATTAGACAGATGAGTTTCTATTAATTCTTCGACGACGTTGTGCTTGGCCATGCCGAGAAGCTTGGTGGTCGAAGAATGCTTTGGAATGCCCAGCGCCTTCTTAGTTGCCTTGCGTATAATGATGTCCAACTGGTCCCTGTCTTTCTTCAGTAACTTGAGGTACGGTGCCACGTAAACGATGCGCGACGTCACAAAGGCCTGGAAGAGGGTCAGTGCATCGTCCTCCTTCAATCCCCTTTGTCTATTTGTGACTCTTCTGATCATGTTCGAAATTTGTTCCGTTGAAACCTTGATTTTGTCGATCGACGCCCCCGCCTTGCCATTGTTCTGGAAGATGACACCCAGGATACGTGCTTGCGTGGTTGGCGTTATGGTCGTCCCGTCGATGGTGATGCGGACGTTCTCTTGGTCTCCGTTTTTCTTCTTGGCTTGATGACAAGTAACTCTGACTTCTATGGCGAGCAACTGAGGCCGCACGATTCAACGAACTCGGTCACGGTCTTTGCCACTCTGCGAAGGGTCTCATCCAACTCTCCGACTGTGCCCTCGACGTTCACACAGTGATATCGTCTGCATAGAGAGCGTGATCTGTGCCCTCTATGTCTTGAAGCAAAGCCGGGAGAGGGAGGAGTGCCAGGTTGAAGAGAAGCGGCGAAAGAACCGATCCTTGCGGGATGCCTCGGTTTCGACTTCTCTCCAATTTTGTTCGTTGCCGTTCTATTACTTAAGAAATCCTGCACATATTTGAATGTTCGCTTTCCGCATCCCGTTTGGCGCAGGTTACGGAGAATACTTTCGTGTGTTGCGTTATCGAATGCCCCCTTCAGATCGAGCGCCAGGATAGCTCTTGGCGTAGGGGTCTTCGCTTGCTTGATAACCAGCTCGTGTAGTTGCACCAAGACGTCTTGCGTGCTCAGGTGCCTCCGGAATCCGTACATGGTCGATGGCGTCTGATCAGTGACGTCCAAATATCTCTGTAGTCTTTTGAACACCATACGCTCGACCACCTTCCCTACACACGACGTGAAAGAGATGGGGCGCAGATTTTCGACGTGGGGTAGTTTCCCCGGCTTGGGAATGAAATGCACCTCCGCTTCTTTCCATTCTTTTAGTAACGAACCCTTTTCCCTGGACGCGTTGTCGAGGTTTAGCAGTTCAGCTCGGCTTTTGTCGCTCATATTTTTTAGCGTCTTGTATGTAACGCCGTCGATTCCCGGTGCGCTGCCTTGATTACTTTCATCAATGGCCGCAGTCAGCTCCAGTTCGGTGAAGGCTTCGTCCATCTCGACGTTGCTATCCCCTCTCTTCCCGCTCTTCTTGGTCTTGAGGCATTTACTTGTGAGTTCACGAATGATCTTCTCCCCATCCCCATCGTAACTGTTGATCGTTCTTGTGAGGTCTCGAACGCATGCGCTCTTGCTTTTTAACGGATCTATGAGGTGCCGCAACAGCTTACAAGTCTTTTTCGTAGACAGTGTGCCTTGCAGGTCGTCACACATCTTCATCCAATTTTCCCTGCATAGTTGTTCCCCATACTCGGTCACCTGCTTGTTGAGCTCTTGTATACGTCTGCGAAGCTTCTCGTTATGTCTTTGCCTCTTCCACCTTCGAGTAAGACCGTGCCTGGCCGCCCACATGTGACTAAGCCTGCTGTCTACGAAGGGAATTTGCGTGGTCGTAGTAATCTTCTGCGTAAATTTCTTTACAAATTCGCGTTGCTTTTTGGCCCACGCCTCATACGCCTTGGTGTCTTGGTCCTCGTCCTCGCCTTCACTGTCTGCGCTTCTACGTAACTGGTCCCAGTCTGTAATGTTGGCTTGACCCAGTTTCGCCTTAATGTCGGTCCCCCCGAGGGTTAAACAAATTATATCGTGATCCGAGCCAAGATTTTCCCCCATGTTACGCCAAGTTACGTCGAGGTTCCCCCGAACTAGCGTCAGATCAGGAGTGGTGTTTCTGACCGTGCTAGTGCCTGTCCTGGTCGTTACGCCCCGTTCGTTAACCACCTCCATGTCGTGATCCTCTATAGCTTTAACCAATTGGTTTCCTCTTTTGGACGAATATTTGTAACCCCACATCGTGTGGGCGGCGTTCAAATCTCCTAGCACTAAAATCGGTCTTGTTCTTGCTTCTTTAATGCAGTCCAATATGGTGCCTTCAAAGTCAATGACCCTGCTGGACGGTCGGCAATAAGCATTCAGGACGAAAATGTTTTTGTCCCCCCCTCCCCCCACTCTTCTGCTGTGAATTTCGATGAGCATATCTTCGCAGCCTCGCTGAGCGGTCACGTGCTGTGTGGCCGCCGCGTTGCTGCGGCGTTTCGCTATTATTGCCGCTCTGGTCACCAGTCACTTGTGCTAATCTTCTTCCGCTGGGACTGCACAGGTTCTGAGAGTTGTACTTTTGCAATACTAGACGACATGATAAAGATTTTAAATTGCAGGCACACCCTGCGAAAAAGCGATTTACTGATTTAGAAAACTGCATGACTGGAGGCTACTTATTACACCCGTATGCGCTTGTTCTTGTAGTCGTTGGATGATAATTGCTCATTTGCTGGCTTAACGCTGTACTTCACGTTCTAATAAAAACAATGTTCCATTTTGCGCCGTAGCTCGCTTTCCACAGGAGGGCTTTTTATAAACGAACATAAATTTTACCACTTTCAAAGCACCTCCAACGCAGTTTCTCTTACCGCCACGTCCCCAGTTCTGTTAAAATGCGTCACTGCGAACTTTCCGGCAAATCTCGTCGTTGAGGCGACACAACGGCTCGCATCACCACTGCCTTACCTTAAATATATTGTTATGTTCCTTAGGAAGAAAGGAATATGATAAAGAATGCTATTCAAATTAAAAAAGAAATCTTTATCTAAATCCGTGAAGTGGAGAACGATTGAAGTTTTTCCTTGGGTAAAGAACTATGCATAATGGCGTACGATTCACGGAAGTAGAAATGCGCATGCTGGGTTTTCGCAAACTTTAAAGGGGAACCAAGCTTATGCGTGAACATAGTCCTAACAAGTGCCACAAGAAGCGTGCTTGTAATTACGAGCTCTTCTAGAGGGTATCTCTGTCGGGAATCTGCTGCTTGGGAGTTCGGAGACTGGCGTCAGGCGATGAGCCACCATCTCTCTCTGCACCCCTCCTTCCCCATTCGTGGGGGCAGGCAGCCTGTAATTAGGCCTAGCGCGACTAAAAGAGGGCCGGTCGCGCGCCGCTCGCCCTTGTAGGCAGCCGGAGAGGGGGAAACGCATAGCAAAAAAAAAAATGAGAAAGAAAATTAAGAAAGGGGAGTTTGTGCCGCGTACTTCAGGTTGGAATTCAGTTTCAGTGGTATCGGCCTCGCATAACCTACGCTTTACGGAGAAGCTCTTCTGCTCGTTAGAGCGCTGCAAAAAGTGCTCTCAAAGTATGCTACTTTGTTTTTCCAGAATTCTGCTATTCATGCCATGCGTAATAATTGAACCATTACACCTGTGAGCGATACAAAAATTAGCATGCTATTTGGCCGTCAAGAGTCCTTAATTGTTTAACATCGCTACGCCTAACAAAAAGAAGAAAGCGTTCTAGAATGCGCACTATAGTTCACACATTATTCTGAATACACAAGTGCCCACTGAATTTGCTTCATGTCAAATTGAAAGTTTATGCTAAAGTTAGTGAAAACTGGCTGTGGAAACGCATACGGTGCAGCTAGGAATCAATTTATGACAGCTCAAGTTGCATAAGTCACGCGAAATGCGAGTACACCTGCCTTACTTGTTTATGTTCGAACCTTACCTCCACGGTACTAGGGTCACGTCATCCACGAACAGTGACTGAGTGCATTGCCGTTAAGTGACACATGCGCTGAACTTAATCAGTCGTGAGCTGCATGGGCGCGTCAAGGTTGGGGGTTCGTCCTCACGAACACTGATGGTGGGTATAGCTGGGGTCGTGCTGTCACTGTTTCATCAATATTTTCACGACACCACCTTGTACGATTTTAGCCCACATTAGCCGAACAATGAGCAAAACGTGAACAAGGTGAATGCAGGAGCCAACGTTTCGACAAGTGGACTTGTCTTCTTCAAGGCGACATATGCTTTCCTCGCCACAGTATGAGACGATGAGCAAAACGTGAACAAGGTGAATGCAGGAGCCAACGTTTCGACAAGTGGACTTGTCTTCTTCAAGCATATGTCGCCTTGAAGAAGACAAGTCCACTTGTCGAAACGTTGGCTCCTGCATTCACCTTGTTCACGTTTTGCTCATCGTCTTGAATTTCCATCTCCCGCATTCCCCGTCTTTTCGCTGGATTAGCCGAACAAGACATTTACGCATGTGTATGTGCATGTTTTGTACAAATAAGCTATACGCGCTATCATATGCTGAATATGTGGCTCTAACTAGATAGCTACGGGACCTCTTCTTCAAGGGGCAAAAATTGGTGTGCCTAATGAAGGTAACATTTTTCATATTGCCTTAAGAAAACTTAAAGAGCGAGGACTTCCTCCAATACACCATAGGCTTTTCAATACTATTGGGCATACCGTAAGATTCCGAAAGATGACCCACCTAAAATTGAGAGAAAATCGACTGAAGATATGAGGTGGAATAACTTTCAGTGCGCAGTAAAAAAAAAAAAATTGAAAAATGTATAGCAGCCAAAGAATGAACACATGTTTCTTAGCACTGAATTCAGTCGTCGTCAAAATTGTCGAACGAATTGTAATTGTCACTTTCAAACAAAATGCCGACAACCTCCTCACGCACGGTGTTCTACGGGGTTGACACGGAAAGGGGGGACCGCCAAAGCAAGCCGCTCATGAAGCTCTCCGTCTCCTGATCCATAGTATAAGAAATATTATAGCCCATTAGATACAAAGGCGAGCGCTCGAGCACAGAAGTGACACTATCAGGGCGAAGGATATGGGAAAGTACCCCACCTGCGGCAAGTTGTTTTTTCATCCACTTTCAATTCAATTAATTTATAACGTATTTATTTCAAATAGTAAGTACAAGTAATTTCCCCTGTATTTTCCTTGGTGTCTATTTGTGGGCTTCTTAGGATATGATTAATAAGAATCGGGCCCCTCGGTTAACTCCCTTTTTTCTCGTTCACTATCAGGGCAAGTGTTCTGCTAGGCTAAGTTGTACGCCGAAGCCCAGTACCCGCAAAACACGGAACGGAAATAATAAATAAAAACAGCGAGAATACCGCAAAAGACAAGAATCGTATTAGTGAGCGCGCAAAATATTTTCTCAGTTTCTAAATTATAAAAATAAAAAAGTGTTTTTATGAATGGTATTGCAATTAAAAATAATCGCACCTGGAACGCAGAACGGAAACAACGCCTTAGGAGAGATCCCGCCAGTGGGCTGTTTGGGGATGATGAATGCCTGACATGGTCTTTTGAGGGGTGGGTTATCTAACGGTATTTTTGAAAAACTAGGAAATCGTTCCAAAAACAGGGTGGGTTATCTTTCGGGCGTAGGGCATCTCTCAGGATTTTACAGTATTATATTCCCGTTTAGCTGAACTTGTGCCGAAGTCAGCATAAAATTTTTCACGAAACTGCTGTTGTTTGCATGAGAGCGAAGGATTATGGCGCACAGAGATAAATTTATATTTTCCCCGAACCATTAGGGAATGGAATGTACTTCCTGCTGCAGTGGTTTCCTGCGACACCATTGAATCATTCTTAAAACTGCTTAAAGAAATTGTATAAATGAACGGGGTACAGCACTGCCCCCTTTTCCTTTTTTTTTCTTTTTTTGGCCTGTCCGTCCACGTAATCGAATGCACGTGCTTTCAGATGCATCTGCCACGGCTACATATTTTTACACACACTACTACATTATGTTTGTCTGATAGTATGTATTTTCTGAAATCATTTGCCACGGTTAGTACACATATTTTTGTAGTTTTGTTTTTCTGTCTCTTAAGTGTTCGTTAACTTAGCGCTAAGAGAAGTTCGCATTTTCTTCTTCTGGAATGGTTTCACATTGTTAGCGCTTAATGTTACGTTTTGGAAAATGACACGCTGTTCACATTTCCAAATCAGTGCTATTTCATTTTGCTCACGATTCGCACCTTGTACTCAATGTATTGTTCGTCATGCATATAACCACTCCTACTTAAGGCCTCTAATCAGAGGCTGGCAGTAATTTTGAAATAAATAAATAAATAAATAACGCGAATTCCAGCATGGCTCTTCTAAGAGAGTGGTTCATATTCAAAAATACAAGATTGCGTAGAGAAAAGTGTTAATAGTCATCGAAGTTTTGCTAAACATATATAAAGTGGAAATAATCCCTCAGAATTTTGCTCTTGGTGGCTTAACCACAAAGTATCTAGAACGTAGCGATATTGTCCAAACTTCTCTCGTACGTGACAACTACTACCATAATCGATGTGGTGCAGATGATTTCTTGAGCAGCACATTTTGATATGACGTGAATAAATATGCGTTTACCTTTGGAGTATTTGCAGGGAAGTTTATTATGCCACCTAAATTATAACTGTAACGAAAACACCTTTCTTACCTAGCATATTTCTCTTATTATTTGATATTATTTGTTTAGGCCGCTCAAAACAATTTCAAGTATAATAATCCGGAAGAATATTTGTTTTTAATTTAGGATTTCTTTAGGATTTAGGATTTCTTTAGAATTTAGGATTTCAGGATTTTAGCCGATTGTAGGCTCTACTTGTTGCTATAAGAAGGTGAAAATATGTGAAGGTTTTCGCGGGAGATTTAAAGCCGTTGAGAGATTAGCGGAGGCTCCACTGTCACTCTCAATGAGGTTATTGACAAGGTACCATTGCATCAAATGTAGAAATGACCAAATACATCTAGACATTAATATACGAGAAACATTATGAGGGAATGCATTATTGTGCACGTTGCTGCAGGCTGCTGTAACACGTTCCACCTGCGGTTATGTCACTGTAGCAAAGCACAAAGCCTACTGGAGCAATTTCCCTTTCCTCGGACCACATTGCGGATATACGAAGATACGTAATGCTAAATTAAGGTAGCGTGCCGCAGGCATCCTTCTGTGTCTTTCCATTTTTCAGTCGTTAACTTCGAGGATTAAAATAACCCCGGAAGGACCCCTCTTCTCTCCCGTAAACTTTCGACTCCTGAGTCAGTGGCCTCGTCGCACTGCAGCTGGCAAGAAAATGGCCGTGCTGTGAATGGTGAACTTGAAAGCATATACTACGGCGAAGTAATGCACCACTTCGCATACATTACGTTGGGCGAGGGAAAAAGCAAATTTGAAACGGCCATGGACTGATTAGGAGCATTAGCGATCAAGCACGGCCGGCACAGCGGCGAGCAGTCTTGCCTAAACCAAGGTCTGCAAACTTCGGCGCCGATAACGAACTGGGCGGTCCTACGAAGGCGGGTGTCGCGGCAAACCCGACAGGAGAACGCGCAAATTGCCAGCGCTTATGAAAGTCGGATGAGAAGCCATTGAGCCCGGTAGAGGTGCATAAAGGCTGTCCTTTGAGGGGAGACTGACACGCCGTTATAATAATGACCGCTGCGCTTCACTACGGGTACCATTCTTGCTTTGCTACTTTCGGACACATTTACGCTTTATTCTTTCTCAGTGTGCCCACTTGTTCTACTTTATAACTCGCGGTTCCATCCAACAACTGCACATTTTATGAGCTGTTAATTGTGCCCGCGTCTTAATGAGGCGCGTGTTCTCTTTAGCGGCACGTGAAGTGTGGCGACATGTAAAGCACGACGCGTGACCAACTGCAAGTGCAACATTTAGTGCACTAGCTGCTCGGAATGGACAGTCGTGCATGGCCTTGACTAGGAACTTCCGTAGCTATTTTAGGAGACCATTGGAACCAGGCGTTCTCTCATCAGCCTTTCATTTGGCACCTACAGTGGGGCCTCTAAGGCCGTGCATTCGTCTATAGAATTAAAGGTGAAGCTTAAAGGCGTGACTCATTACACTGTTATGAATATGACAAAAGAATATCGTTATCTGAAAAAGAGAGGGATCTGATGGGGCCTCTAGGGCCGTGCATTCGTCTATAGAATTAAAGGTGAAGCTTAAAGGCGTGGCTCATTACACTGTTATGAATATGACAAAAGAATATCGTTATCTGAAAAAGAGAGGGAACTGATGTTGAAATGCTTTCAGCGTTACCTAACGATGAGTCCTGATCACGAACATGTAAGAACCGCACAACATCAGTATCACGGCTTACATTTAATAGATTGCGAAAGTTAACGAATCTTCTATGTTGGAAGCGCACATAGTGTACTTCAATATCACACAAGCACTGCCAGTTTTGTAGGGGTCTCGAAATTTGGCGGTGACTATTTTTTCTAATATCGGATCGCTTGTTATTGATTCACTGAATAGTCGTAAAAACATTCACGGCCATTGGGCCTTGCGAATGTGGCTTACCAGCAGTGCTGTAAATATCGTGGTAAGAAAACTTGTACAGGCTTTATTGCATCACTCATTTTCATTTAGTACCGAGGGCCGCGGTTTCTTTGGGTTCGCTATGATAAACGCTGATCGGCATACTCGCAACTGCAAACACATTCATTAATAATGTCAAGTCGATGCACGTACGCCGCTGGATGGTTGGTTGGGCCAGGTCGCTGTGGCATCGCAAGCGATATGTCTGCAACACGAAACGAGTAAACCACTCCCTTTTCGGTCCCGACACCCATTTATATCACCGGCAACACAGGGGTAGTGTCATCGCACCTAACCCATGCAAAATGAGTAGCCATGAACCTTATACGGTACTATGAGTCGTTGCATTTTTTGCTTGCTTACGGTGGTATGAATCATTGATGACGACAGTTTTTGACATGCTGTTCTGTATGTTGTATGTGTGATTAGAAAGAATGTAAACACTGCTCGCTTGACTTGACTGAGTGCTTGTAATCTCTGCCTTACGATGCTATGAGCCATTCCATTTCTTGCTTACTCATGGGAGTATGAGTGCTTAGGGGGTTATAAGCCATTGATGATGCTAGTTTGTGTTGGCAGAGAACAAAAATGCGCGGAACTCTAGCCATATGGAGTTTCGCTGCAAAAATTCAAAGGTGAATCATTTGAACCGGTGCGTGCCAGGCGTAAAAGGGGTCATTATTGAGTTTTCAACAGAAAGCGATCACATCGAAACAGTAGACGTATGAAGCCTTGGCGTACAATGCCAGTTGTGCGTATCTAGCTTTTCTGGACACGACGGCTTAATACGCGTGAGTGCCACCACGTGGCGTACTGACCTTAAACTTTTCAAACTTCCCGCGGTAACGCATGATGACGTCAACAAAACAAAAATAAAATATTTAAAAGCTATCCCTGCGTATTGAACTTCGCCACAATGATTGTCCTGCCGGCGTTATCAGTGTCCTTGATAAAGTGTAGCCGCTCGTCGCCTAGAAATGACTTATCATCCTAAGAGCGTTTAGTCGCGACGAGTGACGATTGATTCTGGGCTTTTGATACGGTTCTTTTCCTTTTTCGATACTAAGCGGTGAACAAGTTAGGGTAATTGTCGGAAGCACCCCGCAGTAGCCTTTCTTCAGTCGGCACACATTCTTAACGTCCGAACATCGCACAGCGTCTACGAGAGACGCCATCGTGGACGGCTTTTGATTTTGACTTATCCATTACGTTAAGGTGCCCCCAATTATTTCCCTAGTGACTTTGCTATCCGCAGCTCTAAACCGAGTTGGGCATGAATATTTAGATGGATACATGGATAAGTTGGTTTTGCACCTTGAGGCGAAAGGCGCGACACAAAAATTTAACAAACTGTCTCTGCGTGGTCGTTCGATAACCTGATATGGCCGAAGCTGCTCGCAATATTACGTCCCATTTACTGGCCACAGGGCCAGGCACACCTTTGGGCATTGCATATATAGTACTTACAGTTAGTTGGGAAAGTAATGTCATGTCACTGTTATCCACGTGCGTGAAAGAAGACCACTATTTAAAATTATTGTGCAGTAATATATGCGGGATTTCTCTTGTTCTCTACATTACCGACCATGTTTCCGTTCCGCCTATATAATGTAGCCGCGGTGTATACCAGCAGATATCGAACGCCAAAATGGCTACCCACATGCTCAAGACCTCGCGCGCAACTCCTGCCACTTGTATTCAAGAGTTGTGCGACTCCCAAAGACATCCTTAAGGGATGGTAAATAATAAATTATGGGGTTTTTATTATGGGTTCTGGCGTGCCTCATAATCAGAAAGTGGGTTTGGGACGTAATACCCCATAATTTTTTAATACGACTTATGTTTTTGAATATATGGCCTAAAACAATATTTTTCCGCCCTCGACAATGAACTTGCATTCAAGGTTTGCTGAGAAGACCGCCAGTTCGCGGGCCTTCTGATTTTCTAGTTTTCCCGACCATTTCGGCTCAGTTCATTTTATTCAAATCGGTGAACGATAGAGTCGTCGCACGTTCCTTAAACTGTTGCTGCTATCGAAGAATGCAGTACAATAGAGTGTACAGCTGGAGTAACTGCGAACCGATAATGTCGAAAAGGGAGGTAGTGCACAGAGGCCGTCACAAAGGAAAAGGGTGCACAAAAGAAACGATGCAACACGCAAGAGTACACAGTGCTACACTGCAACTCGCATCAAATGTTGCGTGTTTGGATGCAGCGCTGTGATGTAACATTGCGAGCGGAAACGTGTTTGTCGAGTCGCATAGTTTGTTTCGTCCTCACTTTTCCTTGTGGTGCCGCTTGGGACCTCCCGCCTCTTCGAGACATTCTGAGAATAAATAAGCGCATAGAGTTACGAGCATCATAAAGAGTTCTTAGTTGAGGCACAGCCTCAAATGATTTTTATTTTCCTAGAGCAGCAGCCCGTTGCAGTAATTTTTCTGCGAAGCCACGCACTCTTAGAAGATGCTAATGCGAATGTGAAGCGGTCACACCCTGTATGCAGGCCAGCCATTATGCTCCACACAGGCTCTGAAGCTTCACCAACAATGTAAGCAATCAGACCACATTTCTTTCTCTCAACGCGACCCTACCAGGGCAAACACAGGGGCCATTAATAATACACGTTTCCTTCGTCCTTGCCACTCGTTTCGTTGAGCGCGCCAGTGGGCAATGCGAACACCGAAGGCGTGATCTTCGACACGCGCGCTCTTTCACGCACATTCCGCTCGCATTTCAAGCAGCGTCCTGTGGCGGGCTTGAGCAAACAACGTGAGAGTAATGTCGAAAACTTGCTAATTTCTGGCGGCGCCGCTTCGGGTCACCTAATGACTGGCCCGGTCTCGCAGTCGACAGGGCAGGCAGGTAGAAGCCTGCGCGTGGCGCCATCTCTCGTAAACAGGAGAATAATTACCACCGCTCTTTTTTTCTCTCGTCTCTTCCGCCGGGTACAAAAGCGAGCCTGGGCACACAGGTCCTCCCTGGCCGAGGTGCGCTGCATTTCTCTGCAGTTTTTGCCTGATGTAATCATTGATACTTTTGTTAACGCCGCATGCTCTCCTCATGTGTGCAAATATGCAACAAAACGGAGGTGACGTACCTTATAGCTCGTCGTATCTTCACTGTGGTGAACAAAATCAACACGCCCTGATGAGACAGGAGATATTTCACGACGGAAAGGTGGTCACTTCCTGTTTGGTGCACACTGACATAATCTTTTCCGCACACGGGAACTCAACATTCATTCCCTGTGTACCATCGGTGTGCGTTGATTCTTGTTCAGTGTGCTCGTCTTGGGGCTGATGCACTCCTGAGCGCACTCATGAATGCAAAAACTAAAGTAAGCTGGTTTCATATTGGCTTTAAAACGGGGTGAGAGAGAAAAATGTAATTATCAAAAATATAGAGAAACGGTAAGATATGTTAGTAGGTGAACACGAGCAAGTTTCGCTAAAGCGATAAATGCTTGGTATGGAGAGGATTCCTGCATTAATAAACACTTATTACAAGTCCCCGCCCACTGCCACCCCGTCAACGACGGAACTTTTCTTTGTCAGGGCCGTAAGAAACACAACTCTCCTTGTCAACACTGGTACACCAGGCTGAGGTTTCTTTTTTTTTTCGCGCACGCGTACATGCGTAGTGTGTGAAATCCGCGAGATGATGTGTGTCTCCTCTATGGAAGCGAGCGCCGGTGCAGGAAGGCGCCTGGAGGTGGACAAGACAATCGCGCACCGGAGAAAGCACGAAGGAGAGCGCTAGGCACCCTGAACCCCTGAATAAAAGAAAAGTAGCGACATGCCTCCTCTCCCGGCCTCTCCTTCTCTTGGTCTCCTTGCCGCTCGCTTTTTCTCTCGTCGCTGACCGTCGCAGTTTTCTCGTTCGCTCTGGGGCACGTGTCCGTTCATAAGAGTTACGCGAGGAGAGGCATTAAAAAATGGCTTTTAGGTCTTTGCGCATGAATTTTTACGTATTTTAGGTTTGTTCATTGTGTTCTGTGCTAGGAAGGATAATGGAAGGCTATGACGCCGGTAGAAGCAACTGATTTCTTATCTTTTCTTTTTTTCGGCATGTGTAACTACGCACTTGCTTTGTCACTTCGGTTTGCCTACCTGCTCATAGTTAGAGGCCTTTTGAGATCAGTTTTCTGGACAAATTCCTTTTACTGTAGAGTGCTAGCACAAAAGTGAGAGCTCTTTGCCATGACAATACTGTATGCGTAATAAACACGATATTCATATCCCTGCCAGAGTTTCATTTGAGTGTTATGTCGCCTACAACCAGTGTACCTGCACGCAAAAATGCTGTCGCGCGTTGCACAGATCAAGCCTTTTCGCGAGTTATTTCAAATGCATTAATCGGAATCCTAATTTAGCTATCCAAGGACGCTTTCCCGGCACGAAAAGGCTGCGATGAAGTCAAGGTTTCGCCAGTACACGGGAAAGGTAATGCGTTTGCGTATTTGTAGCACAATTTTCCACCTACCGATTCAACAACTGTATGTGCTTGCGTTGCTCGAAAATGCGTACATGTATACCTGCTTAACAACACCTGCTGACGGACTAGATGGTGCATTGCGGGTCGACGGATAATAAGCGCCTGTCCTGTGTCTTTCTCGGCTGTTCGTGCGTATCTTCCTGTGCGCTTATTTTCCGTCGATATGTATACCTGCGTGAACCCAATCGGCTTCCATGTGTCAAGCTTGTGCAGCTTCGTAGTTTATTCATGTTGCTGCCGCCATGACCGAACGTAAGGCGCGTGGCATATTTGGCTGAATAACGCGAGCGTCACGTGAAATGTGCGCGATTAACGCGGAGCATGTCAGCTAATTTCGTGGTTTCTTCATGACACTGACATCTCTGCAGGCGCTGAAAGTGGTCCTACTCCTTTATGGCAAACTGGTGCCGTTGGCTCTTAAGCGAAGATATCGCAGTGGAACCTGTACTTCATTTATAAACAAGGCGTTTGCAAAGACGAAAAATACACAAAGCACTGGCTTGCATCAATGAGCTTCTTAAAGATGTTGGCTTTATGCGCTGCAACGCGAGTGTAATGCGCTTTTGTTGTTCAGCTGATTGTGCTGTTTATTGCTGCCGCCGGATTTTTGAGTCACCTGTTGAGCAACTAGTCTCAAAGCTGATGAACTCCCTTTTGAGAACATTTGCGACATATTGCTTGACTTCTTGAACCCTGCGAAAAAGAAGCCTTCAAAAATAAAAGAAACCAGAATACGACTAGACAAACACGAGCGCAGACTATGAACAAGAATATAATTAGAAGACGCTTACATATATATCCGAACACGGGGTGTAGAAACGCAAAAACTTGACTTAGCATGTGTTCGGAACGATCGCTTTTTCGTTCATCCGAACATGTGCGACGCGTCTCAGCTTGCGCTTTTCTTCGATGTATGAGTCAGCTTGTGTATACATATAATGCATCTTCTATTTATATACCTGTTGGTAATCTGCGATACTAATTGTCTAGCTACTTCTCCCCTCTTTTTGCGTAGTATCCAAGTCAATATGAGCTAACAAAGTAATTTTAATACCGTTCTTACTGCGCAACTTTATTCTGCCGAGACGGCGAAGGGGCGAAAGTCTACTCACAGCAGACAAAATCATTTACAGTTGTTATGAGCAGCTTGTCCTCGCAAAATATATCCTCAGCGACTTTTATTTGCAGCGCCTAACAACAGCATGAACTGACGAAGGTACGCAGTCTCAGTAGTGCAATAATAACGTGAGCTTCATTTTTAGCACGATATATGACAGCAGACTGCCTAAGCACTCCATAGCTTCATACACGTGTTGACGATAGCGAAATCACGTACAAAAAGAAATCTGAACGAGAACTGAGAAAGCAACGCTCGGGAAGGTCTAGCCTGTGCATAAACTTGAACATGCCCGAACTCCGTAGCCCGTACCAAAAAAAAAAAAGAACTTCCGTTCGTAGGCTTTTGCGCCCTCGGTAATCTTTAATGCAAACCCTAACATCTGACAAAACAAAAACACAGTTCTTCAATAAAGCAGATAGCCACGAAACTTAGCCAAAACATGTCAAATCCCTTACGTATGCCTCGCCGCATTCGCTCGACGGCCAATTATCATGGTGGCGTGTGCGCCGATACGCGGAAAAGAAGTAAGAAATAGAGAAAAGGGCGCGACAAATACCACGTGACTGCGATCATCCAAATGGGAGAAGCAGATGTTCTCTTCCTGCCTCCTCTCACTCTTCTCGCAGAAGCTTCGGCAGAAATATAAAAGAATGTCCCTACCTTTAGTTTTATTTAGGCGGCTTAGATGATGAATACATGGGTGTTATGAGCGTCCCCTTTGGAACGTTGCGCTGTGTTGGGCCACCAAGCTCTTGTTATTATACTGTCTAAGGTAGTACCTGTCTTCAAAAAATAAATACAAAATATAAATACACGAACAATTTTTGTCACCAAACATAATGAACCCTTTTGGGAAATTTGTTTTGTGCGCCTCTGATATTTGTCGTTTTCCTACTGTTCTTCCACGTTCCAATCGCCTCTTACCAATCTCCATTGCGGACATGTCTGCTTTCCCCCTGCTCTCGCAGAACCCAAGGTCTTCAGGAAGCCAGAGGTGCTTAAATCAACCGCTGGGCAGATATCTTCACATTCTTATAAAGCATGCCCCATCGTTTCCCTAGCTTTACTGCAGCAAGCACCTTCGTAGCACCTTCTTATTTTATAAGTGCTTGTTCTAAGGCATCCTGATCTTGCTTCGAAAAGTTAAGAGCTTCCCTTTCAGTTGTCATAAATTGTTTATTTCCTGATTTCGTCTTTTTCTGTTTAAGTGGATATTCATAGCAGGTTTCTTTTTTATTGCCGCCATCCATGAGATTATCTCAGCCTCTATGAGTTTTAGCTTGGCGTTCTTTGCTGCCTAGCTGCTCACCATGCCGGCCGCATACTTGCTTGTATGCTTCCTAATTAGTTATTTTTCACCGCTGTGAATCAATGTACTTTATGTACAAATATCAGCACGCTCTTCCAGCCCATTTACTTTCTTCCATATTCCTGGGTCGTTCTTCATAGTCAATTTTACTCCGAGCTTCCCTCACCTCAAAACTTGTTCAGCCCATATCACCCTGCACAGCTTCATTTGTAGTCTTCATATGACCGTCCAGTGCGAGGCGTCCGACTGACATTTGGTTGCTATCAAGTCCTAATTCTACCCCTGGCTTCAAGCAAACAACCGCATTTACATATGTAAATCCAGCAACCATTACATACTTCCACATACCCCGGAGCGCCCAGTACTTATCGTATCCTCATAGCGCTTTGTGTTAGTCGTAGCAAAGCACTGGGCACGAGCTGAACAAGTCCTGCAAAAAGCGCGCGCTTGGGTTGCCCAGGAGACTCCAGAAGAGGTGGAATGAGAAGGGAAAAATGATAAGTGCGACTACCGTTACCAAATTGCTTGAAATTATAAAGACTGTACATTTGCATACAGTGCCTTACCATCTTTCATAACAGAACTTTACACTATGTAAAAATGGAAAAACGGACATAAAACATAGAAAATAAAGAACAGGTCTTGAAAAAACCGCCACATTTACACAAAATCAAAGCATTTTTAAACCATTCAAGGCGCAATGCACCAAAAGGAAATAGCACTCATGCGCTAGGCCGTAGCCTGCGTTCACGGAGTAAAGCGTCACGGTAAATTTTATTGTTTTTTTAACTGTTTACCAATGCACTCAAAGGGCATAAGGTACAAGCTCCGTTCTCAAAGTTTTAAACTGCAATAAATATTCGTGCAGTGGTCTTAATGTTCCTGCAAAAGTCGTCGCGCAATCTTTCCGAAGCCCTTACCATTACAAGACGACACCCACATACGTCATCTCGGTATAGAAGTTATACTTGCGTTACGCAAGCAGGAGCACTACTTGAAGCTCAGGCGCCTTGCTCCTGGCAATGCATCTGTCTAACGTGAGGGTATCGGAATTTACGCTTTGACGCCGACGAAATATCTTTGAAATGGCTCCTCAGGCTTGCACAGAACGATCTCAGTTAGTATTAATCGCTCATATCCGAATGGTCCCGTCGGCAAACTCTATCTGTCCGGTCTGATGTGGCATCCCTGAAGAACTAAAGTTTACGGCAAAGCTAGACTAAATTCGACCAATGCTGTGAAACAGAGAGGAGCGCCAAAATTAGATCAGGACTCTATATTTTCTTTCAAAATAACTATTGTAATCCTTTTTTAACATTAGAATAATTCTAGAAACGCGTTTTCTAAATTCAAAGCGTGACGGAGGTTAATATGCTGGAGAGAGCGTGTGTGTGAGCGCCCTTTCCCCTTATATGGCACATTTCTGTAATAAGAAAGCAAAGAAATTACGCAGTGCTCCAAGCCTACAACCCAACCTTCTAAGCAAAGAATTGAAGGGTGGGGACACCCAGGCACTCCTTAAAGAACCGCTGTCCCACAAGTGGCGCTATGCTCCCTCCACCCCCGCCCTTATTACACGGGCTTGGAGAAGCGATGGGTACTGCCATCGCAAAGTGCTTGGCGCATAAGCAATGCAATTGTTAAAAGTCGCATCAAGAATGTAAACAAATTCAAAGGTTTTCCTGCCCACACGCGTGGTATGCTCGCCCGTTTGCCTTCTTTTCAGTATGTTTGTTTTTATCGTGGCTACAATAAAAAGTACAAGCTTGCGCAAACGACACTAAAATTGACTTCGTGATAACCATCTACCCGTAAGGGTAGCACAAGCTCAAACCACGTCGTCGGCAAGCTAATGATAGTAGTGTGTAGGTGCAGCCGCGTGTAATTTGGTTTCTGTAGAAAAGGATATATACGAGGATACGGGTGAGTGTTGTATGAGCCGACACGGCGTAATTTTATTCCTGGCGCGCAGACCTTAGCGTGCTTAGCGTTTCACGTAGTACTACGTAATGGCATTTGGCCGAAGAGGTTGGATCCCAGCACTTGGCCCACAAAGCGTTAATGTATGACTCGTTCGCAAAAGAAGTTCTTATCGAATCCTTAAGTTCACATTAACCGTGAACGTGCTCGCGAAAGTAGGAACAGCAGCAGCAGCAGGATCGGTAACGAAAAGGTGAAGCACGTGTCAAAAGAAAGCCAACTAAAAGTTTCCAGAGCACAGTTCGTTAGCCTGTGTAGAACGGCTTGAGGCGCGCTACATGGACTACTTAAGGTTGTGCACTGCGTCACCGCTATTGCGTGACATCGTCAAGAACAACTTCATAGTTCATAGTCAAACATGTCGGAGTATGCTTTACGGCCCGAAATAATGTCGCTGAAATTTTTTACGAGTACATGACGAGCGTATTGGTGCGCAAATCCACACGCATTCGCCTGCCTGGTATTCCCCATAGCCTTGTCGAAGATCAAAGGAGCTGTCGCGCTGCTTTGGCTCGTTGGAGATAGAGGGTGCCATCGTGGTTGTCTTCGTCGGTGGCGTGCGGTAGGATGACGTGGAGCGTCGTCCGCTGGTTCATTCCGTAAAGCAGCTTGAACGGCGCCTTGTGCATTGATTCTTGCAGCGCCGTATCGTAAGCGAAATTTGCGTATGGAAGGGCGGCGTCCGACGTCTTACGCTCCACGTCGACGTACGTTGTTGATATGTTGGCGAGCGCCTTGTTTAGACAATGACATTCGTCAGCGGGTGGTAAGCGGTTGTCCTCCTGTGATTTGTCCGGCTCTATCCATTTGTCAGTGATCAGGACTTCCGGGGCACCACGTCGTAGCTGGATGTTCTCTACAGATAATTTCACAACTTCGGCCGCACTACCTTATGGCAGTTCTTTTTTAGCTTTGGAGAAACGGGTAGGCTAACGGTGGGCACGATGACACACTTATTTCTTGATGTTAACATGATGAAAGGACCCCAATAAGTTCAATCCGATGTGGTGGAACGGTCGGCGAGGAGGTTCGATAGACTGCAGTAATTTCACTGACCTTGTTGAAGGTCGCTTGTGTCGCTCATAGTCTCGACCACTGCTGACGTAATGAACGACGTTGCTGGCGACGTACGGCCAGTGATACTTCTCCTGCAACCAAGACAGCATGTGGGAGAAGCCGAGGTGCCCAAAAGCCTTATCCTAGTGTAGCACGTGCAGAAATTCTGGCCGCAGTGCTGATGAAAAGACAAGAAAGTAGCTGGTGCGGACTGGTGAGAAGTTCTTCACAAGGACATTGCTTTCGGAAAAAAAAATGATATATTCGCGTACAAATACATTGGGACAAAGCCGGCTTTGCTTTCTAGGTACTCAGCAAGGTTTCTTAGTTCCTGAACTCCTCGCTGCGAAGATGTCGGCTCCCATTATTGCCAGGAAGTTGTCCTCGCTTTAGTCGTCTACGATGCGGGTCGATGGGGGCGCGAGACAGGCAATCGGCATCAGTGTTTCCTTCCGGACATGAAATTCATGAAATCTTAGGCGCCACCGTGCTAAGCGTCCTGAAAGGTCAATTAAATTTGCCAGCCAGCACATTTCGTGATGGTCGTTAATGAGTTTGAAGGGCCTACCATGCAGGCAAGGCCGAAGTTTCGCGGCAGCCAAAATGATGGCAATGCATTCTTTATACCTCGTAGAATAATTGGTTTATGCTTTCGAGGGTTAGCGGCTTGCACAAATTATGTCCTTTTGAAACCGGTCTTTCCCTTGGACTAGCACGCCACCGAAGTCTAAGCTACTTGCGTCGGAGTGGATTTTCATATCGGCGCTGACGACGAATTCTCGTACTTTCACCTCGCGATACGGAACAGGCAGTAGACGTGGTCCGCTTCTCCCAGAGTGGGCGGCGGTTAGGGGTACGCCTAATGTCCGTCTTCCCGAGGACGTAAAGCGGATTCGCAGGTGGGCGGGCTGGCGACGTAATCGCGGCCTTGAAAGGGAATGGCGCAGGCGTGGAGATGGGAGTGATACGGCGGCTGACGGTGTTGTAGGGCATCGCTTTCGGCCGGGGTGGCGCCGATTTGGGCTGCATTTCGGGAACTCCCAATTACTGCGCAGTATCTACTCGCACGATGCCAGCGAAGGAGGCCACCTGAGGTTGCAAACAGTGCCAACATTCACTGTAACTCCTTGTGCACAATTATGATGGTCTCGTGCAAGTAGTGGGTGCGAAGTGCATGAATTTTCTATCTTGAAAAGCGCCGTGACGCGGGCTCTGACGTCTTCTCATCGGGTGGTCTCTAAAAAATTAAAATTAAACTATGGGGTTTTACGTGGCAAAACCCCGATGTAATTATGAGGCACGCCGTAGTGGTGCACTCCGGAATAATGTGGAAGACCTGGAGTTCTTTACCGTGCACGTAAATCTAAGAACGCGGGTGTTTTCGCATTTCGCCTTCATCGAAATGCGTCCACCGTGGCCGCGATTCGATTCCGCGATCTCGTGCTTGTCAGCCCAGCAGCATAGCCACTAAGCAACAACTGTGGGTGACCCCGTACTTTCGCGAAACCATTTGCCGATTATATTGCATGGCGCGTACTTACAGCATCTTTTCAGTGGCCATGGCTTCCGATGAAAATTCCGCGACAGTCTTGGGCTGCTTACAAATTAGTCAAGGGAACACGTCTTGCTTCACGGGCTTTATTAGGAAACGAACAAGTTCTTACTTTCTGTTATGCCAGTGTCAGCACGACAAAGAGATGGGTCATCTATTCAGTGAAGAGAGCTACTTTTCACTGGGCAGCTACATTCGACATCCCAACACCTCGTGTCTTATGTCTCCGTACGACACTCGTAAAGGCCAGAAGGAAGCTGCTGCAAAATAGATCCCATGAAATTATTCTTTCTTCAAGATTCTCGAACCATGTCCGAGCAGCGCCATCTAGAGAGAAATAACCATGCCGGAACTTGCGCTTGCAGTTGCAGAATTTGAAAGCGGCAACCTTTTGGTAAGTTTCGAGCCAGGTTTCCGGAGTTTCAGTACATGATCTGCGGAATGGTGGTGGTTCTTTTGATTGCTGTAGCATGCTGGTGAAGGCGAAGCTGGGGCTGTCATTGTGGCTGTTAATTGGCCATGAGCCGCCTGGTAATAAGCCCGTACTGCGGCGGCGATTGTTCCAGCCTTCGCGGCCTGGGCTTGCAGGGAGCGTCCGCGCGAACGAAGAAGGACCTACAGCAGTTGTCACATTGTGGTGACGCTTTAGAGGACACTGAGAAGTAATATTATAATATCACTTTAACATCCGTGTCAATCGTATATAACTGACACTGATAACTTCTGTTGCTAGCACGAAAAAGCGGTCGCTGGAAAAAGGATGAACAAATAATGAACAACGTACGCCTGTCAATATTCGGCAACCATGGATGTTGCAACTCGCCGGCCCGCAGAGATTGTTCACTAGATCTAAAGGAACGTGCATTGATCTTGTCTTCGAAAACAACAAATAATTTTGATGCCAGACATGCCGCATGTAACACCTTACTTTAGCGAATACATAGAAGTCATCACTACATTAAAATAAATAAAGGTGACAAAACAGAACTTGTCTGCGATTTATTCTTTTCTCTTTGATCACGGCTAATGCTTAAACTCTCCAAGACTCACTCGTAACTGCTCTGTTAATTTTTCTAGCTCGCCCTTGAGCGCTCACTAGCAGGTGTCCGACCACGTGGACCATTTCGTGACATTCAAGAATTCGTCTGTTTGTATCAAAAACAGCACGTTGTGAACGTAGTTGGAGTGCTTGTGTAAGTTCTGTCTCAATCAGTGGTGAGCAGTCCCTCAACGGACAGTCAAAATTTCATTCTGAACTGTGTGTTCGACACAGGCCACTGTGTTCCTCCACTCTATGCCCGGACACAGCTGCAAAGCGGGTACACTAGTATATCGTGCTACCGCCATCTATGACAGCTGCACCACAAGCCAATTGAACGCAGCGTGAATGTGCCTGCACTTTGCTTGTCATTTTCAACTATAGAACACACTGCGCGTATCTTGCCTCTGTGTAGTTACAGCACGTATCTATAGTCTCTGAGGTGCCTAAACATTGTTTCATCATTCGAAATCATTGCTCTGAAGCATTAAAAAAGCAATGATGAAGAAAGAACTTGCAGTTTCATCTGAAAGGGATAGCATTTGTAGCGATAGCGAAATAATAACTAACCAATATGGTTCCTAACTCTATCGGCCTTATGAATTGTAGTAAATATTTGCTTACTGATTAAAATAACAAGCTTCATACCACTTGCCTACATGAAAACATTTGAAAATTTTACTGGATGACCATGAACATTCGTTGCCGCAACGCTGACGTAATGAAGAACGCCGGCGAAAGGGGGGCGAACGTTTCCTCCTGCCTCTCCCTTCGCCCCGTATCAGGAACTTCAGATTACGGGAGTTTATAAACCAAGTGGCTCGAAAAAACGCAAGCATTAAGCCACCAGCCATCCCTGTTCGCCCTTTGTGTTTGCATCTGGCACAGATGGCCTCTCAGGAAGGCGCGTAGGTTTCTATACGTTCAGACGTACGGAAAGCCATGCGCAGCCACAGCTTGCATAGAGGAAGAACACGCGCGCTCACGTGCCTCCCCTCCCATTTTTACAGCGCGGATGACCGCGTCACCGCGCGTTCACTTCCCCTCCCTCCGCCTAGCGAGCTCGATCGCGTCGTCTTTAACATTGGGCGCGCGGGAAAGCAGCGTGCGCCAAGGCACCATCCTGTTGAGTTCACCCTCACGTGTATCCCACGAACGCACGGCATGCGGTGTGCGATAGGGCCTTATCGCACTTCGCTTAAAGGCACACTGAAGGCAAACATTAAGTCAAGCTAAAGTGATAGATTAGCGCCCGAGAATCTCTAATACCCCAACATTATCGCGAATAGAGCATTAATATTCGAGAAATTGTGGTAAATGTAAGACGTGATTAGAGACTCGCCCTAGAGATTGAAGCACTTGCCCGATGACGAGGGCTCTCCTACTCAACTACTCGTGGCTGAAAGCATCCTTGTAATATAAGACGAAATAAAATGCTACTGCTCCACTTCTATTTCACCTTCAGAAAAAATAACTTATTAAAATTACCCTTCACAACGACGCGGGCTGTCGAAATGTTTAGTTATCGCTCGACTCCGCGCCACCCACGTTTTCGAGTTTTACTAGTTTCGTTATCGCGTAGTGCTGTGCTGGTTTTGCTGGCTCGCGAGGCTCGCACAAACTGCAACTGCAACTACCACGTAATCTCGCGGGTTGAGTGGACGGAGATTGAAATTGCGAAACAGGTATTGGGACCCTTCAGATTCAATTTTCTTGTAAACCAAGTCTTTTCGTGGCAAAAAACAAGCAGTGTGAGGCTTCTGGAATGGTATTTAAACAGTCCACGTCGACTTAGTATTTGCCTTTGGTGTCCTTTAATACCGAACACCACGGCGACGGAGACGATGAAGGCGATAATTTGCTTGAAGTGCCAATTTAATTGCTATACCAATAAAAAGCGCAATTGGTTATTATTCTGAGACTGCTGTGGTGTTTGTTACTTCCCCCATAACGCAAGCTGCCTGCTAGCTTTTTGCATTCAGAATTAGAATATGCAGCGCGACTGGGCGATGACATGACACAACTCCAGCACTTGCCAAGGCTCATTTCACTCAGCGGGTGCAGTTCTCAAGCAAACAGTCAATGTGGGCACACAGAATAAACTTGAATCCGAATGAACACCAAAATAGAACGCAAAGTAAATGAAGCCCATCTTCTCAAGAAAGCTTTCGTTATGCGATTACGAGGCGTCGCGCTGGGACGGGTGCGTCCGTATACAAGTTTAAATAAATCATGATGTTTTACGGGCCAAAACCACGATTCGATTATGACGGACACCGTTGTGAGGGACTAAGGATCAATTTTAAGCACCGGAGATCTTTAATGCAGCCCAAGTGCACGGGACACGGGCGTGTTTGCATTTCGCCCTCGTCCAAATGTGGCCGCCGCGGCCGGGATTTGATCCCGCGACCTCGTGCTTAGCAGCGCAACACCATAACCGCTAAGCCACCACGGTGTGTATCCATATAGAAGGTATGCACAACCGCAGAAAGGGTAACGCTATCCGCACCTACACCCAACGTTTAGGCTGGCAGTGGCAAGCGAAACATTGCTGGATAAGCCGACTCCCCCAGCGAAAACTTCATTCGGCCTCCTGGTTCTTTCGGAAGTGAACTGACGACGCACCGTTTGTGCTCCTGCGAGTAACGTTAACCAAACAATGAAAATTAGTGTCCTGTTCATGACCATACAAACATGCTACCGACGCTTGGATAAGGAACAATCATAGGGAACGTTCTGTCCCTTATTGCGTGAACACCAACGAAATGCTGCCGCATTCGCGAAGTTGTTGCCTTAAGGTCAACTATTACGCGTGGACGGCAAGACTCATCACAGGAAATGGAAACGGAACGGGAAAGGGGAACGACACATGCATTGTGATAAGGCGCGCAACGCTACCGAAAGTCAAAGGGAACACTTACCCATGGCGGCGTCCATTTGAGAAAGCAATGCAAGTACTTAATGAAAAGGTAATGCCTGCTCCCAAGACACCGAATAGTAGTTGATTGTGAGTTATTGTGATCAAAATAGTCGATCATGCGCTACGCCAGTAATGAGCAAGGATTATACTCGGTGATCATGTTTACGTCTTACGCAATTTTTTTTTAGAATCTCCTGCGGCAGATCGCATAATTATTGTCCTTCAGCTGGATAATTCAAACAGCTGGACATTACTAGCACAAAACATCGAAGGACATATTACAATAAAAACAAATATTTACTATTGAACTTTTTAGTTAATCATTTAGCAGCAGATCTCGCAGTTTATAATTGTAGCTGCTGAAAATCCTATCCAATTGAAGTGCATTTTGAGGAGGAAAGCAATTTGGAGACGTTATTTTCAAAGGGTCCGACGAAAAGCGTTTGCTTTCTGGTCGCTTTTGTGCTTCAATGCATAAAAGAGCGCTTTTATGAAAAATTCAGTGGAACAACACTGCATTTCTACGGCGAGCTTACGGCACATAACTCCAAAGTGGCGTCATACTGGAAATTCATTACAATGATATAAGCCTTGCAAACTCAGCGGCTACAATTCGTGAATTTCAATATGTGCTGTAATGTAATTAAATATAAAATAAATTGGTGGATTTGTGTTAATTAGATCAATATGTGTTTTGATATTTAGAGCAAATAATATAGACATCCCTGAGTAATCAAGCTCTACGATTAGAATTTTGATATCTGCTGCAGGCCATTTGAAAAATGTCCTTAAAGCATAAAAAATATCACCCCATATATTAGTTCACAGTTGTTAACTAAAACCATAAGAAAATTCATGAGGTAGGAAAGGATGGTCATTTAGAAATATTGTCCTTACAGCTTACAGAATTAAGGCTCAGAGTAGACTGAAGGGTTGGTATTGGTTCTCATGCACCGAAAACCAATACTATGCTCGGTAAGATATGCGATGTGCACGATTTAGGATCCTAACAATTTATGAGAGGCCTTGAAATGTTATTTCTTTTACACAGAAGAAATAAATAATGTAAAAAAGTAACCGAAGTATCAACTCGCAATAAAAAAGTTATGGGAAGACGTTGTTCGACAAGGCCGCCCACACGTGTACACACATGCCCCGCAATCTCGGCTCTCAATAGTTCCTCTAAATATGCGCGAGTTCATACGTAATCGCTTGTTTGTAGCTACCGGACAGGCAGTGTTTTGCGCGCCAAATAAGGTGAACACACTGCTGGCATTACTCACAGCTGTAAGTCAGAGCGGCGGCCCCCAATATTCCTCCGCACCGTAATTTTGCGCGCATACACGTAAATCACGGCGCGCTTTTGGCGGCAGCCACCCAAACTTCATATCGTCCCCACCGCGGAGTAAGTCATAAACGTAAACGATAATGGTTCTGGCAGAAAAATAGCAAGCCGGATAAAAGACTCGATGCCTCTTATGCGGCAAAGCCGCAGTGAAGACCGCTTTGAAGAAATGGAGATGTCTGAACCAGGTTTCCACTTACAAGGGCGTCAGGAAAAGCCTGACGATGAAGCGGCGTCCTGCATACACAAAGCCGCGTTATGTTTTCGGGTGCGTTGCAAGGAGCGCTGATAAATTACTGCTCTTCTGGATCTACTCGGCCTGTATTTCGCCTTGCATTGGCTGAATTACTAGAAGGCACCGATACCCTCAAAATACGAGGACGGAAGCCCACCGCATACAAGTTGTCCCTGTCTGTATTGGACCACCTCAGTGCATCGATGATTTACGTCCTCTTCGGTTCGCTCCCTCCGTTTAAATAACACCTTTTAAGGCTGCAGGCTGCTTTGCCCCGCTACCGCAGAAAATTGATTTTCGTGCAAAGGCGTTTTCGTGCTCAGGGTTCTACTTTGAGCTGCCGATATTCTGCGCATCATGTTGTGTGGGTGTGACGTAGGTCGTATTTTTATGAGAATCACCAAAGGAAGTTTACAGTGGCGGGATTGCCTTCTGTGTGAAAGTTTCCGATGCGTATTGAATTATACCAGAAATACCTGTCTCTATTTTTTTTAATATACCGTTTGCGGAGTCAGCCAATTTAGATGGAAAGAAGTTATTTTGCTTGTCATATGAAATGACTGAAATGTTGGAACTACTGCATTCGGCAAAATGGTCCCTTGCCATTGAAAACCGACTCTCACCATAAGCCGGCAGCGTTGACCGAGCTGCCTTGCGTTTCGCACCGGCTCTTTGACATGGTTGCGCCAGTGTGCACTGTAGAAAGCGTGGGATATGAACACGCGTGTGTTTTACTACCATGTGACAACAGCAACATCAAATTGTGTTCCAATGTCACCTACTTCGATGTCTTCAGCGAGAGCTACAAACAGTGCAGATCACAGCAGGCACTGGCCCTCCGATGGAATTAAATTAGCAAGCATGGTGTCACGCGTGCACGTGCAAACGGTAAGCATGAAAATATTTTAGTCGATGACCCAGAGCACACGCTGACGTGATCTAGAATGCAAAGTCTGCAGGGCGAGCGCTTCTGCAGCCCCTCCCTTCAACGTGCCGCCCAAAATTGAAATGACGCCACGTTCCACAGTAGGCGTGGTTGAAGACAGTGCACATGAAGCCGCCAGCCATCTAAGCTAAGTCCTGCTTTGGCCCCGCCGACAATTCCCTTCGAGAAAGGGTGCCGGTAGCGCATTGCCGGACTAGAGAAGGAGACGCCATGTTCGTCCGAGACAAGATACAACTCTTGTCAAGAATGCAACGCCGAATCTTGTTCGGTGTACGTTCCGTCGCCCAATTTTCTTTTGTAGTCGAAGAATCCGCCGCCTTCTTGTTCGGTTCCTTGGCTCACCTGCGTCCCAAGCTCCCGAGGGCCTGCGGGCATTACTACACAGGTCTACTGACTCGGCTCCTTTGAAACATGGAGCAAACCGGCGAGGCGGGTGCCTGTGTAGCTTCATAGGCACGCGCCAAATTGCCACAGACATGAGAACCGCCTATGCAGCACTCTGTGCGCGCTAAGGCGCTTCGGAACTGTACCAGCAGACCGTGCAGGCGCCAGCAGTTCCTAGTGGGACAACAAAAGCCTTCTAACTGTACCTATCTCCTACAGGCAGATATACTGGCTAACTGGGACGCGGGGCGAGGTAACAACACCTCACGTCTTACAAAGAAAAGAAAGTCAACAAAGCCGAATTCACGTAAAAGATACCAAACAAAAAGCGAGACAGAGAGAGAAACGAAGACCTAATGCAAATATAAAGGTTGGCTGCTGTGGTCGAATTCGACAGTTTACGAGAGCCCACAGTCGCGTGCCGGCAACGCAAGAATTGAGAAAGAGGACGGAGAGACAATCAAACAAAGAAAAAGACAAATATCCATGTAAATAAAATGCAGCTTTTTTTTTTCTGTTGCCCTCGGAGGCGCGTACCCCGCAGTGATGTTTGCTCCTTCGGAAGTTCTCTGTGCAGCTCAGAGAGTGAAAGACGGCGTCGTTGTCGTCTCACCTGCTCCAGGTGGTACGTCTTTCCTACGACCGCAGCCTCTATTCCGCCCCAACGCTCTACCCACTCTCGCGCTGGAAACGGGAGAGGACGGGGAAGGCAGCAATGCGTAGATGCAGAAGCAGCTCGCGAACTATCCCCCTCTCAAACGACCTCTCTAATTTTGCAGAGGGAAGCAGCGCCATGCTTGTCACTTCATCATATGTTTTTATTATTGTTCTTCCCAAGCTATCTTCTATCTTTCAATGAGACTTCCAAGCGTCTCCTTGCTCCCTTTTTCTACTTGTCTATGTAAAATACACATTTGCATATTTTTGTTTTATGTTCTATAGATCATAAAGTCTATAGTCTATAAAGTCTATAGTCTCAAAAAGCGCATGGGCACAAGTCGGTGTTTCCCTGATTTAAGGACCTATTGCCCAATCAGGCCATCGAATATGTGATGAGTGTGATACGCGTGCTAACGTGCTCAAATTCAATCGTATTGCATTGTTTACTTTTACTTAGTGTTACTTTCTTCTGTCATTGTGGTATAAAGTTTGTAAACATGGATAAGGTGCCTCAGAAAGGCTGGCCAACAGGGATAAGGTGCCTCAGAAAGGCTATTTCTTCTGTCATGTTTTTTTTTTTCTTGGGGGGGGGGGGGGGGGGGGGGGTTGGTAGGTTGCGGTGGGGCGTTCAGTGGAGAAGATTGAGGAACGCGCCTGCACTTAGGGCAGGCTGCTTGATTGCCGTGAAATGTATCCTCTTTTGTACCGGAGCATTCTCATATTCGACTCAGTGCGCTTCAACGAGCACGCCGCCGTGCACTTCGATATATTGCTAAACCATTGTGCTTATGGCTATTTCTTGTTTTGCATTTGTTGTTTCTGTTTTCACACGAGTCAAAATTTTGTATGCATCAGGCCATGAAAATGCGATGCAAGAACCTTGAACCTCTAGCAGCCTATTCCCTTAGCTCTCCTTCTCTCCGAATTCACTAGTTCTACTCGTTGTTCAGAACGGATGCGCTCTGACATTGAATCCCACCGCGTGCAGTGTTTATTGGCATGTATTTTGAGCATTTAAGTGTTACCGTTAGTTCTCACTTGAAGCACATACTAGAAAACAACAGTGAAGCGCTGATATTTATTACTTTTTAGAACGTGAGCTATTTTGCTTTGTTGCTAGAATTTCTTATGGGTCCAGAAACATCTGGACGCTAACAATGACATTATGCTGCGTTTGACAAAGCAGACATTGATTATGGTGATACTGGAAACCACAGTTGGCTACACAGTTAAATATTATCGAGAGCAACCACAACGATACCGAATACCACGACAAAAATGATAATGGCAGGCGATACCGTTAAGGCCGGCCGACGTGAATAAAAAAAACCGGCATGAAGGGTACAATATTCGCCCAGCGGCAAACGTCCGATGCCCAGTGTGAAAAGATTTGACGCCAGCAGCCAACCTCGCTCAGCCAGCGAAAATTCGCCCGGCGAACATCACCGCAGGAGGTGGCAAATGGTGCGAGACGCCAAGCGTGATGGAGGGTGATCCCACTCTGACTTGCGGCAGACCGCATAGAAAGAGTATAGATCATTCACATACGCAAGCATGAAAGAAACTTTTCTAATTGCTTGGCGAATAACAACATATAGTACAGTGGAACTCCTTCTCGCAGTCTCTTTGTTTTACATACGGCGAATTCATTGAGTATGGCAGCACAGACAGCTACGCCAAGAAAGCCACGCGGCGTACGCATCTTTCTCGATACGTGTAGCCCAAGAAGGAGAATAAACATCTAAGTCAACATGAGCTGCGCAAGGAAGGGAACGATCGGCTTTGGGCTGCCGCGTCCATTTTTGCAAAGCGAAGCTCGCGGTGGAAGTTCGCTTCATGTAGCGCAGCCTTTACAATGACAACGCCAAAACATCTGAGCAGCATGATCACTGTGAAAACAATGCAAAGGCAAAGTTCTTGTCAGAGCAGGAATTGTTAAAACTTTAGGGTAAAGGACAAACTTACCTTATTGGGAGAACTAAAAGTACCCTGAAGGTGATAAAGCACCAAAAAGTGTATGAGAGTGGCGCCATTGATAATATTTACACCCTTAAGATCATTTCGCTTGTTTCAAGTTGAATATATTTGCCCTCGTATCATCAAACAGCCCTCGACTTGGAGCGTTTCGTTCACTCCACCGAGTAGAGCACAGCGCCACCTCTCTAGAAGAAAAATTACGGTCTGAAGATTTGCCGTGATTTATAATTGAGGCGCGTTATCCACTTCTACGGAGGAGCAGCGCTGCTAATTTCTCAAGCAGTAAAACCTCAGGAAGTAAAATCAAATAGTACAACCTCATTACATGAAGCCGGCCAGGTGACTATTTTGTCACTGCCTCGTTTCGAAGGGAATGCCAATAATAATCATCATAGTTATCATCATCGTTATTGATTCAAGGTGAAGCGTTGAGAAGAGCGTATTAGAATACGGGGGCTCTTTTAGGGGTATACTCTTTTATTTATTTATTTTTTTACGGTGATATAAGCGCTCTTGTGAAAAATTGAAACTGCCCGATTCATAACTGAAGGTACTATGTGTGCCGCAGGTCATTCTTTCGTGACCACATACACGCGCGGATGGTTTCCACGCAGAATGTTGCGCTGCTTCTCCGAATGCGAGAATCCGCCTTTCTGAATGGCGCCAGGGCGCATGCGCCCTGCCTTAGCGCATTAGTCGCGAAGCGTTTTGGAAGAGTCGCGCGTGTCTGGCCTCCCGTCTGGTAAATATAAGATTTGTCAATACAAAGTTGCGACGAACGACCTATCAGAACACGGAGACAACGCCAAGAAGGGACGTCATGATTGTCTCTCACAGCCCGTGTGTCTGTGGTCCGCTGTTCTACAAATGACCGGTTGTGGCGCCACAACAGGATGGACATACAACGTTGACCATTGAAGCAGCAAAAGCATCACGTATGCATACTGTGTGCGTATGCAAGCCGTATTTAGTACTGTCTAACACAGTGTTATCTTTGTCGAATGTGATAAAGCGTACGCACAGGTCATTACCGCGTCATATTTGACGTATACTACAGGCAATGTCGCGTTTCGCATAAAGGCGTTTCTTCAAATTACCACTTCAGAAGTTGAGACTCACTTTGTCTGTCTTCGTTTAGCACTAAAATTCTGTGTGGAGACATCCGTGCTCACATGCTCTGTATGTGTGAAGCAGTCATCACAGGCAACTTACTTTCCTAAGTTGCAGCAAATACCTGCGCGGAAAAGAAAATTGTTATCCTTGGCATTGTTGCAAAGGACTGGTGCACGAGATTTACCTGGATGATTTCATGAGAAATCATCCCGGTACGTGAGAACCTTTTTTCTTTTTTTCACTTCCGTGAGCTTCAAAACGTTATATGATCGGCTTCGGCTTGGCACTGAGCTGCAGAGATGAGCATAGAGGCTATGGCCATTTGTTTCGTTTCGAATGGCACTTGTTCGAATTCCAGTTGAACAGTGAAAACCACTTAATGTACTTTATATTGTCTATCATAGGATCCCATATGGCCAGGAATAAACATTTCGAAAACCTAGCTCAACGAGAGAGAGAAGTATAAGGGAAATGAAAGGAGGTTAACCAGGCTTAGCCCGGTATGCTACCCTGTACTGGGGAAAACGGAAAGGATTCAAGGAAACTAAAGTCTGTGTGATCGCATGTACGTCAGTGCCACTTTCAGTGAAGAGCCTCTAAACCCCAGGATCATTTATTTTTTGGCATTAAAGTTCTGCGCATGCCGAAGTCAGGGAAAATGCGTTGCTTAGATCTCACCTTTTCTGTAAAGATTTAGTGACGCCTGTGATCATTAATTGAGGGTTACTTTCGAAAAGTCAACTGTTGAAGTGATTAGAATTATCCGCTGAATCTCTCGAGCGATATTTCGCCAATAAATTACCACCACATTTGCTGTTATTTACACCTGCGAACATGCCTGAAGACCCCGGAAGTTGGAAAAAAGATGATTTGCTAAACACCCATCACATCTGGAAGACTTCATTACGATACTGTAGCTATATTGGATCATTTGATATTGTTTGCCTTTGAAAGAGTGGCCGCATGACATTTGCGACGTGTTATTTTTTCCGTTAAGGTCCAAACTCTCTAAACCCTATGCGCCCTTTCAAACTTTGTGAATATTTTATTCAATTGCACTACATCATGAAATACTCGAAAACGCTTGACCTCATTCAATTTCTTTGTAAAAACAACGTGCACTGATGGCAACAGCGCTGCAACTGAGGCTTTCTCCGCATAGCTCTGAACGGAATGTCGGTACTGTCGATAGAGACGTCATCCGCGCATTAAAGGCTCAATAGACTTGTTACCACGTTTTCGGGTGGAAAGTAAGTATGCCAAGTGCAAAAGGCTTCTTTTCTTTCTACTTAATTTTATATGTCCTTTTAAGCTAGCGCAGCATGCAGTTGGATGGTCTCGCTATCTCCGGCCTGTCTTCCGCACATCTCCAGAAATTAGCTCCATTTCCGAAGTCGTAATGTTTGATAAGAGAGTAGCAAGATAATCACTGCATTTAGGGCACGTGTGAAACTCTCTCACAGACTCGAAGAACACCGCCGAACGATAAAAAAAAAGCGCTTTCGTAGATTTTCCGGCAAGGTCGACCTCGGACGCACCGACCACCGAACCACTGAGATCGCGGAACCTCGAAGTTAAGGTGCCGTCTCTTTTCCTTGCTCTTTTTCGCCAGACGCTCTTGTATCTCTATAGCCTGTTGCTACAGCGAAAAGATTAATTTCGGGGGGCGAGAATAACCACCTGCATAGTTCAGAAAGCACGGCTGCGAACTTTCAGAAGAAGTAGCGCGTAGCCTAAGGAGTGCGCAGCATTTAGCTACGCTACCCGCATGCGACTGATTCTAAGGCCGTTTCGCTCCTTTACAGGGACCCGTCGGCTTCCCACGACTACAGCGTTTCCACCCCGTGGTGAGCTGTAATGGCGGCGTTGCATTCGGGGATATGACTCACACGTAGCTCGTTGGAGAAGGCTTCGTGTTCTTCCGTGTACAGACGATATGTGTTGTGTAGGCGCTGACTTTAAGCGGCGGTAAAAAAAGAAAAAATCGTACGGTTAGAAATACCATTTTGGAATGTTTGTGAAGCATAGCTTTTGTGAAGTGCTGAATTAAATCTGATAGAGACGTTCGTCTTCTGCAATGCGTCTTACAGCTTAGCGATTATGCGCCGACCCAGCGAAACGCCAAGACGCGGAGAACCTCAATTATGTGACCCACGTGACAGTAGACTGCGCTTTTTTTCGGATCAGCCAACTTTTTATTAGGCCATCTCCGGGAGCAGACCCGTTAGTATTGCACAACGCCAACGACCAGCCAACGTTACTAGTGAAGAAACAGACAGGGCAGACGTCCCAAACTCCACCTAAGAAGGGGCAGTTGGCTTCGCTTCCTTAAAAGAATATTCTTACAGCTGTCGTGACGACTCCGCTCAGGTTACACACACAGAATAGCCTGACGCATGTACACAAGAACGTTCATCCATCTGATAACGTCTCGCAAAACCCCAAACGGTGGATAGCTATTTGCCTGCAAAATGCTTCGTAGTAGATTGACTGCGACAGCGCCGGGGATCTGCGTTTTTTTTAAATAAGTTTAAATGAAAATTTTGCGCTTCCACTTGGTTCATTATGGTTTTAAGCTGAAAATGCAGCAGCATTCTTTGTGCTTAGCACAGCGGAATAAAGCCGCTGGTGCGGCTTCGGCGCCAGGAAGTTCTCCAGCCTGGTGAGGCCTTCGACCGAATTTTGGCCACTGAGTGCTGAGGTCGTGCGAAGGAACTAACAAATTAAGACGAAAAAGCCAGCCCCTGAGGAGTTCACGTTCGGTGGTGGCACAGTTCGTCCCCTTCGTCTTAAAAGTGACCACATTGAGGATTCAATCCTCTGTCCCAGAGCCGCCACAGCTACCGCTTCGTAGCAGATGGCGCCAGCCACTGCGCCGCCGTTGCAACAGGCGACAGTGATGAATATCGTCGAGCCTCTGCACGTGCTGGGGCTCTGTCTGGCGGACGATTCGCTAGATGGCTGAACAAGGGACTGCGGAGCGAGCACGGCGAGCTGCAACCGCTCGACCGGCATTTCACGTTGTCTTGCTGGTGGTGATAAGTTTTATTGAAAGGGGGAAGGGTAAAGGGGGACGTGTCTGAGGGATTGGGCTCAAGTAAGGCCCTGGGCCTGCTTGGCCTTCTCCGCCCAGTCCACCAGTTCAAGCTGTCGGTCGACGTCCCCGGAACTGAGCCAGGCTGTCCAGTTAGTCTCGCTGCTGACGGGGGGATGAGAAAACGGGAGCGGGGTGCATTCCCACATTATGTGTGTGTGTGTGTTCGTGTTTCTGAACAGAGCCTACATTGGTCGCTTTCCTTGACCCCCGTGATTTTGTTAATATACTTTGGGTGTGGGTATGTGTTTGTCTGAAGCCACCGAAACGCGACCGCTTGCGTTTTATCGAGTTGCTTGGCCGGTGGCGGGAGCGCGCGACGCCTCAAGCGATACCTATGGGCTATTTCATGATAAGTCTCGCAGGGTTCCTCGTGTCTCTTCTCCTCATTCACGCCGTCCGCATCCGCGGACGAGGCTCGGCGCGCCAGATCTCGAGCCAGACTCTGAGCCGACGCGTTTCCGGGCACAGCCGCGTGAGCGGGGGTCCACACGAGGGTTTTCAAGCCGCTTAGGGGGCGTAGTGTGAGGACATGGTACGCCGGTTTGGAAATTCTACCACGGACGAAATTGCCGATAGCCTGCTTGCTGTCGCTGATGACGGTATTCGCTTCCGCATGCATGGCCATGGCAATCGCGGTTTCCTCCGCTTCCACCACTCGGCCAGCCGTGATTGTTTTGTGTTCTATCAATCCTCCGTTGTGATCCGCTACCACCGCGGTCATGAGGTCGCCGCGAGGGTGTCTGGCTACGTCTGTGTAGACCACTCCATCTTGCGAGCCGTAGCGTCGCCAAATGGCTTCAC
The DNA here is from genome assembly GCF_023375885.2 of Dermacentor andersoni. Taxonomy (NCBI): domain Eukaryota; kingdom Metazoa; phylum Arthropoda; class Arachnida; order Ixodida; family Ixodidae; genus Dermacentor; species Dermacentor andersoni. Next base: position 32,871,447 of record NC_092823.1, on the reverse strand, counting down.
TACGGGCCTGCCGACGGCCCTGATGGAACTCGGGGTCCATGTTGCGGGGTAGAGGTGGGGCATAAGTATGCCCCCTGACCTTTCACGGAATCGTCATGTACTCTGTAACCTCGGGGATAGCCTCGAGACGGAGCTTCCCGAGGACTGTGCGGCCAGCCGGGGTTAGCGAGAGACGACGGACTTGGGCTGTGTGGTGAGCGTCTAAGAGCTCCTCGATCGTGTTGTGCATGCCTAAGGCCTCTAGCCTTGCGGTCACCGCGTGGTCCTGAAGACCCAGGGCTGCCTTTGTGCTTCATCTGATCATTGTGTTTAATTTCGCTAAGTCCGTGGCTGCGAGTTTGAGATATGGTGTCGAGTACATGGTTCTACTGGTTGTGTATGCCTGCACAAGTGGAAGCAGATCACCCTCGCCCATGCCGTGGTGCCGATTAGCCACCCGGCGAATGAGCTGTAGTGTGTAGTTGGTCGCCCTCTGTAGTTTCTTTAACATGAGCCGCAGCGCAGCGTGTTCTGAAAGTCTAACCGCAATATTTTGATACTGGGGCGCTCCGGGATTGTAAGTTCTCCGACCTTAAGTTCAAGGAAGCGCCCTCTCCGTGGTAATCCCCTGGGACAGCTACTTCTGCCGGGCTTGATCAGGAGGCATTAGGACTTTTCCGGCGAGCACGTCAGGCCCCTCGACTCCGCATAAGCTTTTACGACGTCGATGCCGTGTTGTATGATCTCTTGAAGAGTTTGTGGATCATCCGCCGCTGCCCATAACGTCACGTCGTCAGCGTAGAGGCTGTGGTGAAGCCCGGGGATAGAGCACAGCAGGTCCGGGAGCCCGCGCGTCGCCGCGTTAAAGAGAAAAGGGGAGATGACTGATCCCTGCGGCGTGCCTCGGCTCTCCAGCTCAAATGTCAATTTCATGTTCGCCGACTTTGATCCGGCACTTCCGCTCGGTGTTGGGACCCGCAGAGGCCGTCGCCGGAGCCCTTGCATAACGAATAAGATGGAACGCGCTTCAGGTACCCGTCAGACGACGACTACCACACTACCCCAGAGTAGAAGGTGGAAATCGGCTACTAACCCGATGAAGAAATGTAGTGTTAACACCATGGTGCCGCTCGGACAAGCGGTGTCATCGTGCTGAGAAGTGGTGTCATCGAGAAGCAACGCTCAACGCAATGTGCGTGAAACACTAATGAGAACTTAACAAATAAAACTCAGCTCAGAGATCGTAACCAGGCCGGTTTGTCATATTGCGTTCTTGCGCCCTCATGAGTAGCAACATTACACTCCGAAACAAAACGCAGCAACACTAAACTCAGCGACATAACTCAGCGACACAATCAGCTACATGTAATGCTACTGCATTTACACATCATGAGAATTGATTAGGTGCCTCCATATTTTCTTTTGCGGTGAACTTCGCCCCGAAATCGGGCCGTGCGGGCGCGACCCTTGCAAAACGTTTCGCGACTAGTCCGCTAGGGCAGGGCACGTGCGTCGAAGCGCCGTGAGACAGGCGGATTGGCCTGCACCCTTACTGCCAGCGCTGAAGGGACAATTGTTTCCTGCTTGCGCGACATTATTAAAGAACAAAAACAAATTATGGCTGAACTTAGAACGCTATCTCTTGTATGTATGCGACAATATACATAAATTTTGACGATTGCCACGTCTTGACAGCTGCGCGTGCATGAATTCTTGGTCAATCTTTCACCCAACCACGTATCAAAGTGATGTTTCTGTACCTCGTATCGTTCTCAAGCTTCAACTTTTGTGTATACTGTTATGCTGTTTTGCACGCGCAACACACCGAGTTTTCTTTCCCAGTGCGTGAATTCCACCTATAATGCTATCACAACAAATTTATGAAACACCGCAAAAGGAATGCATAACTTGCTTCGGCCTCCCCGCGGCACCAAAACAGAATCTAGGAACATGAAAATGCGCAGAACCTAATCGGTAAGAGGGGAAGGGCAAGAAAATTAGCCAAAAATTAAAAGGTGCACAAAAAATACAGGTTGAATTGTCCTAGCAAATTGCTCTCTTACAATACCAAAAATGCCACTCTTACCATGAGGTGAGCCTTGGTAAACCAGGCAAGGCGCAAAGAGGCAAGGCGTGTTGCGACGCCATCATAAAGCTCCCGAACCGGCATGCTGTGACATCACAAATTTTGACTGCGTGTGCTCAGGGCAAATACTGAACTTGGAATGCTTCGATGAATTCAGTGGCTTCACAAGGCCCAATACAAGATAATTATCACTTTGAAATCTGTGACGTACCAGTGCACGAGTTTCGCCACGAAACTGGAAAAAATTCATAGTCTGATTTTTTTTTTTCCTTTAGAGCACGGCTCTTAGGCTTCCTGCGGCGAGCGTCGGCATAACCGAGCGAAGGAGCGCAGCGAAAGTTGAAAGAGCGAACGCGGAGCATGAGAAGGAAGACGCGAGCCGCGAACACCGGACACCGATAACAGCGGCCTCTTGAGTGACGTGCGCGCGGGAAACTGGTGTCATGCGGACCTGCCCTACTGCACGAAGCGTACTCGTATACAATCGGAAAAGCCTTAAATTAGTCCTTAAATCGCAGCCGGACCGCTCGTTTCGTACTATCCTCTTCTAGTGCCAGCTCTCGCTCGCGCTCGTTTGATTACCATTGTTTGGTGTCGTTTGCACTTGTTTCGATTCTCATGGTTCGCGACTGTTTTGTCATTTGACTGCATGCGCGACGGGAATCGTGTGGTGATTTCTGCAAGCCACGCGGCACCAGCGATAACACTTGAACCTCAGAAAGTCATGTGTAAAGCCGACGTGCTTGACCAGCAAATCAGATTTTAGACGATTGCCGACTCTGCTACATCTCTAAAATTCTTGGGCTCAATACATCGCGAAATGAAAACACTTATAGAGCTGCGCTCAAATTTCGCATTAGAGAGTATTGCAATCTTCGGGGATTCTTTTTTATTAAATAACAAGTTTGAAAATTGTTTGAGTAAATAATTGAAATAATCATTTATCATTCTAAAGCGGTATAAGATTTCTCTTTGGTGTTCATTTAATATTCCGATAGCATTCATTTGGATACCTGTTTTCTGCAATTCCCGTTGTCTGATGCCAGCACACCCTCGGTATCAGTAAGCGAATGCGTGACGGTTGCTAAGGAAACCCCGTGTGTGCGGAACTGGCGGAGGTTCCGCCAGTTATACCCTCCACGATGGTGTGTAGAAGCCAGTGTGCCATCCCAGGCACGATACTAAAACGTGTTGAACCCGCACTCGCTTTTCTGATGCGCTTACCTGGAAACCTTCTGGTTGTCGTTTGTGTATTCTTGCGAGGAAAAGCAAATAACCAAATAAACAAATAAACATGGCTCGAACTTGACCTTCCTGCGATTCTTTACGCGCCAAAAAAAAAAAAGGTTCACTCGGACACCCTGGCGCACTACAGGAAGCAGAGGCATCGCTACCCACCCGCGCATAAGTCTATGAGTAGGGAGCAAGCGGTAACCTGGAGAAGACTCCAGGCTGGAACATACCCGCATGGAACACTGCTGCACGCCATGTATCCGGGCACCTACGGACGAGACTGCAAGTTCTGCCCGCCGGACACGCCCAACACCTTGCGCCATATGGTGCTGGAGTGCAGAAATAACCGCGAGGTACCACCGTCATCATCACCACCAGGTCATAACATGCAGGAAGAAGCGGATATAGAGGAAGAATCGGAAGACCAGTGGGAGGCTCTGCTGGTGACGCAGGACCCTGACAGCCAGCTACGGTTGGTGAACAGGGCTCGGGCGGCGGCAGCGCGCCATGGCTACCTGCACTGACGAGGCCACCCACCTTTGGGCTCAAGAAGTCTGGCCTAACAATAAAGTTTAATTCTCTCTCTCTCTCTCACGAGGGAGACTCTGAGGGCCTCGCTTTTAACTTCGAAATTTTCTCTTTTCACATTATTTTTCTGTACTGGCACGCCCAAATACCGAATCTCTCATGTGCTGGGCGGTGCCAAAACGAACCCCCCTCCACGCCCCCACCCCCACTGAGAAAAACAACAAACAAACAAACATACAAAAATAAGTGCTCCCAGTGAAGAAGCGCCTTGCTCTTTATTTCTTCTCGCAAACGTTTGCGCACTTCAACGCCCCTCGGGCCTCTGTTTGTCGACAGGCTTCATACACCGCTGCGAAGGGACTTGCCTTTGCGGCGGACTTGCTCACTTTGAAGGCTCGGTTTGTGTTCCTCTTTTTAGCAAAACGTTCGCGCGACACACTGGTCCTATTGGGGGACGAAGAGTGGCAAAAGCGCCACAATGTCGAAATTCGGTTCACTGAACGTTATCTCCCGCCGGACATTTTAGCGTGTGCTCTCGCGCGACTCCCTCGTGCTCGTTTTTACGCTTGCCGGCTGTTCAAGCCCAGGCGCTTCTTTTCCTGGTAATTGAAGTTCCGTAGCGAATTTTATTCCGTTCAGTTACGTTCTGGATGTGATGTGACTGATCCTTTTGGTGCGCCTGCAGTGGCTTCCCTCTCAACCTTGATTTCAACCTTCGATATAGACTCTTGAATAAAATCTGACATACAGCATTCTAGAAGAAAAGGTTGTAGTTAAATAAATTAAAGAATAAACATCGCTTTTTTTTCTTCGCGTGTATTATACTACATTTCTTGACGTCGCAATTAAAACCCAGCAAGAAGGCTGTGTTTTAATCGGTGACATCAAAACATACGCAAGAGCTAATCTTACCGAGTCATCTCAGCAAGATGCACTTGAAACTCGAACCAAGACCTTTCTGCGTGCCAAAATCTCAAGCGGGAAGCTAAAGCTCGTGTGGATAAGAAATACAGGACAGACCGAGCCAATTTAAACAATCCCAAGGAGCAGGTTAGCAACCTGGCACGATATTCTTCCCATTCTTTCCTCCTAACAGCGGTTCGTGTTTCATCCTTCCGTCTGCAAACGATTAAGGACGTCTGCTGTTCCTCGCCTGGCACGCGCAGATGTGCTGCGTTTAGCGAACGGCGTCACGAGATAAGTAGGACGTGAGGACAGTGAAAACGCTACGGAATTCGAGCCAAGTGCAAAAAATGTAACGGAGAAAATGAGGAGAGGGTTTTCCTTAGCTATGCTTTTCGTATTCTCTCAACAGATACCTTGAAGAGGATCACAAGTTGCAATGCGTTAGAAAATACTCACGGCAGTGGAGCCTTTTACGACTTTAAGCAGTTTATATAAAAGGAACACACGCATTCTACAGTTGAAGCAACGCCTATGGTTATAACAAAACTGAGCGCCTGGGTACCCCTTATGCATTTTTCTGATTGCAGGGCGAGTTACTTGAATTGGGCAGCCTTCAAGCCGCGAACTACGTACGAGGCTTTATGGTAAAATAACCTGCTACCAAGCTTAGGCCCTGTACATGCCGCCTGTGATTCAAAGGATCGGGCGTCACAGTCGTGGGTGGTGCTAGCTAACATTCCAATCGCACACGCCAATCCAATCGCCTTTACTGAAGCTTCAACGGTAGAGTGCTGCATTCGTAATGCGGAACATCGAGTTTGGGCTCCCACGTCCGACAAGGTGAATTTTTGTTAACTTTCATCAGCCAGTCAAAGTTTGTTGATAGGCCCTGCGAGTTTGTGGGACGGGCAAAAGCTCCTGCCTAGGTGACGGCCAGGAGTTATTCAGTTCTGGCTCAATTTGCCAATCTTTTTCATTTCGTGTGTACATTTTTAAGAAAAGAAAATGAACGGGCAGTTTCACTTATACTATTGCTGGCTTCACGTGGTTGTAACTAACAAAATGCGTGGCCCAGCGGTTTACATCTTGTATCACAACGCGTGAAGCGCAGCTCTTCAGGTCATCGTTGAAAGTCTAGTTTCACTAAATCCATGTAAAGTATTCACAAACGTGAACAACTTTTGAGCATCGGCGTATTTTTTGTTAGTCCTTCAATCGTCGCCCCTAAGCTCGTCCCCGCACACGTCAAAATTTGCGCGCGAAGAATAACCGGAACACGATATCGCCGCCACTTTTTGCCGATTTTTAGTGCTTATCATAGGAACACTGTAAAAAAAAATTTCCTTACTTTACAGAAAATTTGCTGGTAATTTGTGACCGAACACTCTTCCGTAGATTAAGAACGGTCATTTCCGTAGAACGGACAACTGTAAAAGAGAGACCGTAATACAAGATACGAGTGCTTCTGTATCTAGAAAACGGAAGACTGTATTCTGAATCTGTACTATAACCGTTAAAGTACGGTGCTTCTCGTATTCAGAAAACGGAACACACTGTATGCTGAATTTGTACTATAACCGTTAAAATACAGGTGCTTGCCGTATTCAGAAAACGAAAGACTCCGTATGCTAAATCTGTACTATATCCGTTAAAGTACAGGTGCTTCCCGTATTTCATCTTGCAGAGCATATCCATTGTTCGAAGAATGTGCCATCGGGGACAAAATTGCCCAGGACGTGCGTAAGTCGAATGAATTTTATGGTGCACTATTTGCTGGGATCAGCCGTGCTACCATCTGCGTTCGGAATGTGCATACGTGACCCACTGTTTTCAGCGGTCTTGAACATAAATGCAATTTGGTCAACGCTCGCACTTCCAGGGTACTTTTGTCCACGATAGTACATCGCCTTTAATGCAAATGTCATGAAGGCAGCTCATAGACAAAGCAGCAGGTCACCATTGAGAAAATTGTCTTGCCAACACACTGACATGGCTGCAGAGATAAAACACTTTGCACTTTGTGATATGAATGCACTGCATAGCATATATACACAAAGGTGCAACATTTCAGTCCTCAAGTTCTTAGATCACAGAAGCAGCTTTATTTTCTTCAATCACTCGTCTTGCACTTCTTCCTGGTGAAAGTTGTTCTTGACCCAAAATGCTTGCAAGGATAAACTTGCTGCTGTTAGGAGAAACAAATAGTATTCGTGAATATCCATCCTAAAGAAAGCCACAAAAAAGTATAATCACAGAACACGACAAAGCAGTAACTTCTGTGTTAGAAAAACTTGTAAGTAGACCAACATTGTTGGAACAAGGGATGTTGCTATAGCCAACATTTCGACATAGGTGCTTGTCATTAGGGTAGCAAATGTTTTCCTTGGCTGTGTTGTTTTGGATTGTGCATAGCTCAGTGGCCCCTAGCCTCATTGGGGGAGAAGAAACTGGTGCATATAATAGGTCAAGAGAAGCCAAAGTGTTAAAATAAAGGAAGGAAGGGTGTGCTTAGCAGTGGTGATTGTGATGGAGCGGGTATGAGCACTACTGTCAGTTCTTGCAAAGAGTAGGGGTGACCAAAACAGAAAATGATGTACACATGTAAGCAGTCATTAATCCAGTAGACCTAATCTTCCGAGAAGACAAAATAGGTATCAAGATAAACAGTTTGCACTTTTGGAAAAGGAAAACGAAGAATTAAGGAAAATAAATTTTGTATCAAGATGCATCTGGTTAAGATCACTGTAAATGGTAAATGAAGGCACATTACGAATATATATTTTGTTAAAAGCCGATGAAGAAAAGATATATTAACGAAATATTAAAAAATAGGGACATTAAAATTAAACTGGATATGACCATAAAACAGTAAAGAACAGCCTGTGGAAAAAAATGGGATGGACAATATGATAACCAGGTGCAAGATTGCAAAACGTCGAGCGCTGTTTATATTCATGCTGCTGTTGACGGCTTCAAGTTTCTGTCTTCCTGTGGAACCTTTGTCTTACTTGAACAAGGAAATGGGTCATTTTTTAAACAAGTCTGTTCATATGCAGTTCAACGCTTCATCATTATTATATTGAAAGAAAATATTATGGTCAGTTCTCCTGGGTGTGCTTTCATTCACCAGTTATTTCCACCGGTGTAAGCTCAAAATTTAATGGTCTATATGGACCTTAGTTCCTCACAAACCATTAGCTGGTCTTTTTTTCAACACAGATGCCTGCACATTATATGTGTTGGCAGGAGTGCTAGCGAACTACATTAAACTTGTTGCCACAACCAAAGTGAAACTTCATAACAGTGATTGAAAAAAAAAAAACCAGCATTCCACAATATTGATTCAAGTCGCCTGGAAAAGTTGCTTAAGTTAATGTACACCCCCCACCCCACCAGACACAATTATACACCACACTGACTCTCATGGTGTCAACCATGCTATTATAGCACTAGGCATCAAGTAGGAGAATTAGAATATAAGAGGGCACAATGCTTTTTGTTAGAACATCAAATGTGCTTTACATAAATGCTACATTCCAACTAACAAAGGAGCAGCCGATAGTGACCAATGCATACGAAAGCTAATGACATTCTGTGCAGCAGAATGTTGACGATGAGGTGTTATGCGCACAAGTGCACTCATTCACACAAAATGACATCCTGCAGACAAACCTTGTGCCAACATTACAGTTTGAAAAACACCACAGTGGGAAGCAAAGAGTGCTAAATTTGTTGAAAATTACTAAAAATTATTCGATTATTCATTATCCTTACTGTTCGTTAAAGATTCACAGATTGTTCCCTATGGGTGCTGTAAACTGCTTTTATAGTGTTAGCAACAATGATCTGTGGCACAGACAAGAATAAATGCTCATGAAGTTTATGCAAGAGTATACCCTACAAATTACACCCCATTTCACATTCCAATGTGGTAGAAGAGGAAGACGAAAAAAACTACTTTCTCGTGGAGGATGCATACCCCAGAACAGAAGAAACAAGTGTACCTTAACCATTGCTGCTGCCGATGCCTGTGCACTAGCAGTTACATATAATATGGCAGTTACAATTGTTTTTCCACAAGCACTGCAAGCTGCTGCCAGTTTACCAGTACAGAGCTGTAATAAATTTAGGGCAAGTTAAAGCTCTCTAATGGATTCATCTGATATGACACAATTGGAATGCAATATTCTGCAAATAAGTGAAGAGTGATGTGCCATCCCATACAATGAAACACCTTTGAAGAATCTGAATCACCACCTACACTCTTAGGCAGTTACACCCTTTGGAGTGCCCCTTCTGCCACACAATAATCATTATCTGCCTTGATGTGTTTCCTTTTTTTAAAACGCCACGCCCGCTACTTTCCTTTCGGGAATGCTATCATGCTGATAACGCGCATGCCATTCGTTACTGGAAAGTACAGGGCTCGCAGCGTTAAAGAAAGGAAACGCAACAGGGCAGATGACGATTATCGTTGTGTGGCAGAAGGGGCACTCCAAAGGGTGTAACTTTGCCTAAGAGTGTGGGCAGTGATGAGGTAAAAGAGTGTGTTCTGTGTAAAGTAGTGCACCTGTATAACCTAAAGCTGTGGAGAATGCATTTAGTATCAGCTGTGAAAACCTCCATGCAGTTTTGCAAAACGCAAACCCCCTACCATTTTGTTGTTCAAAGGCAATGACACGTAGGGCCATAACATGTACATTATGAGTTTTGTTCCCAAACAATCAAAGTGAATAGCACCACCTTAAGTGTTATGTGCCTTCTGTCTTACATTTTCTGTCAAAAATTGGTAGTGTCAAATGCTGCGATCGGCAGAAAAACGGATTCCTGGAGCAATATAAAGTATTAAGTACCGTGATCTCAGTTCTTTCACTGCTGTTTAAGCATTGTCGGGTCTTAAAGTAAAAAAACGAGGAATAAATACACGCATATTTTACGTCACAACCCTCATGAGGCATTTAGTAGTCTGGATTATAAAGGATTCCAGATTTACAATGCAGGACAGATTTTATTCCACTGAAAGAATGGCATCATGCCAATGATTCTGCATTTGGTGCTATATTTATTTGTATTTAGTTCCATTGGAATGTGTGTACTGTCAGCGATATTGCTTGACATGTTTTAGATTGACTGTTTTCTAAATTTAGGCAAATTCGTACTCGCAAATAACCTTGTATGACACCAAGAACTTGCTTAGCAGGAGTATTTCTAACATTTGCAAGATATTAGGCTCTTGAATGCATATCTAAGCCTGGGGTGCACGCCGCCCCCTAATCTCATCAGCAAGTTTCTGGAACTCATCTACAAGGTATGTTATGATGAATGTAAAGTTGCTTGAACGGGAGAAATAGGGAATTTAAACAGGTGAATTATGCAGCATAAGAATGATGTCAGCTAGAAGCAAGCATCAAGAAGCACTGTCACTCAATGTGCATAGACTATCAAACGCAAGAATTATTTGGGATGATTTAAAATTCTGGCATTGGAACGAAATGTCTTTTAATCTATATATAAACTGATTATTCACTCTACTACCACTACCTTTACCAGAAACATTCATAATCATTATCCTATCTATGCCACATCATCCTAGCTAATATTCAAGCCTTCATAAGCTGCTTTTTTACTGCTAATTCTCTGTGGGAAAGAGGTGTCCGTATGAAGACCATATCATATACTTATTAACCGTTTTTTGATAAATGATAAGGGAAGAACTTCACACCGAAAATGCGTTGAGCTTGAGCAAGTTCTACGTTTGACGCTGTTGATTCTTTTTCCCTTTGCCATCATTGACCCACCTGGTTAGCTAAGTAGACAGAAAAGCCGCAGGAGAAAGGTGGGGGTGCCAAATTAGACTTGTGCCCCAGGGGACCTTTTCACGGTCACTGGAGGAACTGCCTGTGGCCTCGGCATCTTCCTTGAGGGCCATGGCCATGTCAAAGAAACCTTGTCTCCACAGGCTGCATAAAGAAAGATAATTTTCTGAGCCAAGTCTTTTTCTTAAAAGAACCCATTTAAGGTGTGTTCGTGGCTTTGCACCACAAAACTGACACATGACTGGCCACTTAAGACACTTTATGTGTATTCGCAGGCTTATTCCTTGGAAAAACACTTTTATGTAGCACACAATGAGTAACAGTAACAAAAAAGTGTATAAGGAGGCTTTCATATTGCTCTACAACTTTTCATTGACACATTTCATTTAATTATTTGAGATATTTATTAACTAATTAAGAATTATGTAATTAGGCAGAATGCAAAATATAATCAGAGTATCTCCAAGCGACGGCAAACAACATTACCTTCATTTTGTCTAGTTACATCGCATTTACATATTTCTAAATCTTGGTGCATGATAGTTAAGACACCCTGTAGATCAAAAAACAATATTACAATTTTTATAATCATCTCTTGCGTGTTATTGGTGGCTATGGCTGCTTCAAGTTATTCTTTCAGTACGGTACAAGCAGTTTTGAAGTGAAATTGTTTTGCATCGAGGGCGGTAATCTAGAAAATCAAGCAAAAGGTCAAGTTGCGTTCACTATTCAGATGTTTAACTAAGAAGCTGCAGGAAAAGGAAACAGAACGCAACACCTAATAAACAATGCAAAATTTGAAAATTTGGACTGAACAAGAAACCAGTTTTTGAAAACACAGAAAAAAGCCAGCAGCTTACGTCGAATAAACCCTTGCTATGTACTCCAAGTGAAGTTGTTACCACAATGCTTGGGCATCATACGAACGTAACAATCAACAACTTTGAGCAGAATATTAACACCACTAAATGAACTGGCCTTTGAAGATTCTTGATCTGAAATCCTCGACGACTTGCTCTGGCGTTTAATCTGTCGAGCTCAATCTGTATTCTCAAAAGCTGGCTCTCGGCCATAATTTCTCTAAACGCAACATCAGCTTAAATCTCAATATAGGGTTGACCTGTAAATAAAGTGGATAATGCATGGCAAACATCATGAACACTCTTACATGTTAACCAGAGGGTTCACTTATGCAGCCATGAAATTGTGATGCAGACACAATATATTGAAGCTGGTTTTGTGAAGTGTTTCATGCTTCCAAAGCTTCTTCTCCAGTTGTGAAAGCTGTCTCCACTAGCTAAATAAGCGATGAGAATAAAAAAAGAACTTCAACATGCTCACAATACGTTGGCCATTTGCAAGTAAACAGCAGCCTTTTTGGGCGCACAGGTTGCCTGGTGCAAATCTACTATGCCACAGTACTTGCGTTACCCAGTACCAGCCACTTTAAAATGCAATGTGTTCAGAGCCCTTTCCCTCTGTTTTTTTCCTTTGGAAACAGTTTACCATGTGCTCAGTAGGTGTCGAGAAAGGGGACAGAAAACACTGTGCACCAGTGATTTCTAATGTTTTGCTGGATGCAGCACACCGCACCGGATGCAGGTGAAGCCAGTGGAAATGCGGTGTCATGCAGGCGCTTGTCCTGGAAGCAGGGCATATGGTGGACTAACTAGTGCGTGCGATCAGATAATATTGCTGCCGAAAAACTTTTCTTTGTGGTTTTTCACATTTTAGGAGGTCTCTACATGTCTGGTAAGCGCTTTTATGAAAATCTGAACCCGTATACGATAGTGTTCTCTTACATCAAGTTTTTTCTCATTTACCAGTGTTTCCATTGCACGCCACTTATGTTAGCTACACTGTCGACACTGCAATGGAAATAATTCTGGACACCTCGAAACACTGCTTGGGTTGTTTATGGCACATCAGGCAGGCATGTTAGGGGAAGAAATGCCACACACCCGTGCAAACGAAGTGCTGCCGCAAAGTTGTGAAGCACCAACTTCCGGGACAAGGTTGGCTTCAGTCGAGGGTGCTCGATGTGTTGTCCATGCCCTGTAGTAGAGATCAGTGGTGTGGACCCTTTTATACTGGCTGTCTTTTCTTGTCGGAACCTTGGCAACAGCTTCCACCATACTTTTTTGAACCTGCAACATGTGCAGAGAAAGTCACATCACTGTGCGTTGATTGTATGGCTTTATTGTTCGACACATTCTATCAAATCATTAAAAAATACAGTTCACACATTTTTACTACTGTATATAGACAGTCTAGTTGCTAGACACGCGAAACACCATCCCTCTGACAGAATGCAACAATAGAAGCGTACACTGTAAAGCTACACTAAAATTTAAATTGATGTGACACCGTATGAGCATACAGTATGCTTAATGTATGCTCTAGCCCTGTGTCAAGTAAAAGTTAATCGTCAATCATTTATGGTGTATTTCTACTTATTCTGGGTCATCAAACTGTACAATGTTCCAAGTTTACACATTGTTGGCTTTTGATTGCCTATGTGATCCGTTTCCTACTTACACATGCAGTAATCCCACTGTAATAAGGAAAAAGAGTTAGAGAAAGAAATGCCATGATAATCTTCCACATTTGCTGAGGGCAGGAACAATGGCCAATAGCATGTGGTTGAAGCTACATTAATACTCAGTTTTCACACAGCTTAATTGTTCAGCAAGTAATAAAGAGGTACGCTGTGCGCCTCTGCATAACCAATAAAATCTGACTACTTGACACTGTACTAAGGCTGCTGCTTGATAGTGTTCGGCAGTTCGGCTTTGGTTTTCTGATATACAGAACTGTTTAGGTACCAGTAGGTTACTTTGCGATAAAATGAAACTTGCAGCACTGGTCATTTGCACATAAATAATGCGACAGCAAATATAACACAAGGATAGGAATATGGGTCTCTTAGAAAAAGTACATACACATTATGAATATAATGTGATGTGATGCCACAATGAAACAGAAAGCAACGCATAGAACTGGACGGCACTTCCATGCCACCAAGGTTATTGGACAGACTACTTCAGAAGTGCCCGCAACACAGTCAAAGAAGGCAAAGCAGCATTTCTTTGCGTTCAACACAATGCATTGGCGGGCTAGTTGGTGCGAATCCATAAATACTTTGTTTAGCGCAAAACAATGGACACAAGAAAGACGACGAGCACAAGGCGCTACTCTCAACTGACATCACTTTATTGCGTCACCCCTTTATAGATAGTAGAATCTAGAAGAACATGTGCAGTGAGCACCATGTGCAGGGACCACCAACAACCGATCACAAGAGCGCACTCATGCGACGGGATCCAAAAAACCATATTGAGCACCGCACAAGGTTAAAGAAGGCACACTAATGCACTGTGACCCCAATGACTGTATGAAGAAAGCTTCCGATAACTCTCGGGCGGTGGTATCACAGCACTTTTTCAAAATCATAGTATCACGAAACACGGCTTTGCACTTCCATATTTTACAATGTTGAGCCAAATGGGAACCTGTGCCTGTTGGTATGGATCGCTCATGTTCGCAATGTTTCGTGATACTACGATTTTGAAAAAGAGCCGTGATACCACCGCCAGAGAGTTATCGGAAGCTTTCTTCATACAGTCATTGGGGTCACAGTGCATTAGTGTGCTTTCTTTAACCTTGTACAGTGCTCAATATGGTTTTTTTTGGATTCTGTCGTATGAGTGTGCTCTTGTGATCAGATGTTGGTGGTTCCTGCACATGGTGTTCACAGCGCATGTTCTTCTAGATTCTGCTGCCTACAAAGGAGGGACGCAATAAAGTGATGTCAGTTGAGAGTAGCGCCTTGTTCTGTCGTCTTTCTTGTGTCCATTGTTTTGCGCTAAAAAAGCAATTATGTATTTCTTGTGTGTGTTTGAAGACAGCTCCACACGTAGTAGCGATTCCAGTATTGCTGCCCAGTGGTTTAGCTCGCCACAGCTTGAAGTGCCACAAAATATAAGGAGAGAAACCTGCATTATAGTTTTGTTGCAAACAAGAATATAACGTGAAGTGCATTCTGAGGCCAGAAACTATAGAAAAAAATTTCATGATGCACCACTGTGCGGGGTTTTATAGCAAAGTCAAATACATTTAGTGTAAATATCCCACTATGATGGTACACAATGGTGGTAATCTGTAATAATATAAAAGGTGCCATAATGTTACAACAAAAGTTGACATTACTTAATAATAGCCCTGTAAAATTTAGCATGCAGGGGCACCCTTGGTTAAACAATAGTGATGTAATGTCTACGTACACAAGTATTGCCCATGCATTTCTGCCATTGTCCAAATGGCATAAATGAATGGGTAATACTTGTATACATACATATTACATCTCTATTGTTTAACAAAGTGGGTAAACTATGTCTGCCTCATACAAGATTAGAATTAAACCATAAATTATATATAGTCACCCTAACAGTAACACCTCATTTGAACTTCACAGTAAGTAGACGTCACCTATTCAAAGTTTATATGTTGACTGTAACGAACCCTCATTACAGCAGCGCAGAGCATTCCTCACATTTCCTTACGTACTCAGAATTCAAGTCATCACCGCAACACATATGCTACAACATCATCACCTGACACACAATTACTTACTTACGAAAGAAGACACACCAACATGCGAGAAATGTCAACAGCCACAAACAGTTATGCACATATTACTCACATGTACGCAGACTGAAACACACAGACGAACACTTTTGCACAAATTATATCAACTACACATACCTTTACACCCTGCTCTAATTTTAGGTGATGATCCGCTAGTCCCATTATGTGACGTTCGTAAATTTCTAGACGACACTGGATTTTTACATAAAATATAGATTATTAACAAAGCCTTTTCCTACATTAACTGGATTTTAAAACACCTCATGTTTGGCGCAGCATAGCCTTAGCCGCTTTTGCGCCATGAAACCCCGTTTAACTAAGTAAGTAAGTAGACGCCTGTTGATGCCAGCCTCCCCCAATGCTAAACTGTGCTGCATGCTTTACAGAGAAATTATAGTGGTACCACTAAACTCTGAAGCTATTCAGGACTGCAGCATTGTAGAAGACATCTACAAATGTCCCATTTCATGTGTAACAGCCTGAATTGCTTGCACATCTTACCAAGTGCAAATTAAAATTACTTCTCCTTGTTTAGCATTTTTGCCTGCTAGACCACAATCCAATGTCATCAATATATTAACATATTACCTCAACAAACCTAATTTGGCTTATAGATTAACACCTTCGCATACTGCCACAGCTACACTCTGTCATATGCGTTGCAATCATAAAGGAGTGCTTGTCCACCAGCACTCCAATGTCACTAACAGTGATCACCTACACAGCTTGATTCAGGTGGCAGGTGGCAGTCATGATTCAGGTGGCAAATAGCTAAGAGAAAAAAAATCCACTCACTTTGAGAGCTACAATACTGCGATAACTTGAGAGAGATGGACCCATTGCAGGCAGCAGACCTCTTCTCAGCTCCAGCACAACAGCAACTTGCCTTTCAGTAAAAGAAAAGGATTGATTAGTAATGATAAGTTACCTTGTTTTTGCTGAGTATCAATACAATCTGACTTTCATGCATATCCACTCTCCGCTTTAGTAATACAACTGAATTATTCGTAAAATAAAAGAGTCAATGATGGTACCATTCGCTTCTCTTGTATGTCCAATATTTTTCGCACTGATACCCCGTTTACTGCTTGCTTACTGACACGAATGCCTTGACTGCCCAGACATCATTCGAAGCAACACGTCTTGCTGCACTGCAAAAAGTTGCACCGAGGAAACACAGCAGAGCAGCCAGAGGAAAGAACTTTTTTTTTCTGGTCACAATTAAAACGTGCACCCAAGCAAGAAAGTAACGATCACAGGTAGTGAGCGACTGCTATTGCCTCGAACGTTTATTTCCGTATTTTAACAGAAGTTCTTGTATCGGATACAGTATGCTCTCAAGCCAATACAAGCGTCAATACAAGTGCGCAACTGAACGCAGTTTTATTCTACGCTTTTAACGCGAGTGAGCAAAAGGTTAGAAGTACCTCACGGAAATTGCGATCGAGCCGATCGCGCTACGACTGGAATCGATCTGAAAAGATAGAGTGATCCCTTTCCCCATTCATGCGTCAGTTTTGCCCTAAGACGTTGCATAGTTGAAACAATATTTCTGTTCGCGACACCGGCTTACCACACATCACTTCAACACCTACGTTATGCAAACCGAATAAGATTAAAATGGGCTTACCTCATGAGCAAGTTACGAGTGCGCGTAGACTGTTGAACACCCGTTGAGAGCAAGCAGGATATATCCGTGTCCAAGCGCATACGTGCACCCAAACAAAGGACAACTTCTTCGATGCCGCAGCGTGCAGAGTTTTGTACCCGAAGTGAAAGACATCCAGCGCAAATATCTCCACGCGATGACGGCAAATGACGAGCGCACAAGCGTACAAAACACAGCGACAAATTCGGAACTTTGCCAATTCGAACGTGCCGAGACCCAAGCAGCGTAACCATCCATCGTTTCTGTTCTTCGCTCCCGATGCGTCAATCTCTCTTCCTTGGAGTCTTGCTTCACTCTTGAGTACAAATCAAGAGATATTTACGGCAAATTAACAACTTTTACAACACGACACGAAAAATTCCGGCTGACTACCCATGTGCAGCTCCGTCTGCCACTCCTAACGGACGCGCAGCGCGCGCTGACCCCTGGTGCCGCACTCTGTTAGCGCGGAGCAAAAGAATCGGTTTCGTTTTCGCATTTGTGCTCTAGTTACTGTATCGTATCAGTTCAACGAGCACAAGCTATCTTGGCACGCTGGAACGACACGTGCCTTTCCTTGCCCTCTATTTCCACTACCCCCTTTCTCTCGCTCTGGTATAAAATGCCCAGAGCAATAAACATAACAGTTCACTGTTGTCTTGAAACGCCTGCTGTTGGTTTCTTCGACCGGGACCCGGTCGATACAGTTACTGGAACTGCAATATAATTGCTTGACAAATAATTGAATTCTAAAAGAGGAGAACACTTACTCTCCCACAAGTTAGTGCGTTTTATACAAAGGGAGAGAGAATGCAAGAAGCAGAAAGGCAGGGAGGTCAACCAAAGCGTTCGCTACTGGGGATAGCTAACCCCTGTGCTGCAATGAAGTGCAAAGCAATGCACTGCGATGCGTCCATAATCTCTAGTATAGCGACAATTTGGGCTGGTTGGTGCATGTAATGAACGGGTAAATAATGAGTTGTGTCATAGCATTACCCATATATAAAGCACTAATGGTGTTGCATTCTAGGTCAAAAAGAAATAAAGCTTGAATCGTTACATCTTGGCACCGGGCATTCTTTCTTTCCGTATTATTTTTTTCTTCTTTTTGACAGTACACACAGTACTAGCACGGTAATAGGTCCTTCATCTTCAGTCACCTTCCAGTAGTTTACACACATGTCGGTGCATGTTCGCGTTCTTTATTCTACCGTACAAGAACGAGCGCGCTTACCTGTCTTGGTTCAAGATGAAGCGCCAAATGTTTGCGATTACATCTTATCGCAAGAATTAACACATGAACAGTGAAGATTATGCGTAATCGATTTGTCTCAATGAATGGGCAGTTATTGTCAGAGACGAGATATTTTGTAAATATTATGGGAATGAGTTAAACCAACTACATTGCAGTTCAGCTATGCCCTTTGACACTTGGGTTAATTGCTTGCCGCATTCGAAAATTTCATCCGACCGTTGTACTTGGATCTATAGGCCGCCAGCCCCCTTCGACGCCATTTGTTGCAAAATGTAAATGCCGTTACGGTCATTATACCACTCCCTGCGTTTCGGTACTGATTTAGAGTGCACACAATTTTTGGCGTATACAGAGCACCAATGTCATTCCTAGTGCACCAGCACCTGAATGCTGCAAGCTTGTTTACGTATGCACGTATGTCCACGGCTCTTCGTTCACTTAAACTACAACTATTAACTACAAAGCGCTTAATTTGAGAACATTGCGAGAACACGCATATATTTGCGCATATGATCAGCGAGTCCCATATGCGCAGCTAACTGCGACCGCAATAGAAGATGCGTATATATATTTATACGATCTGTTATTGCAGCTTTTGGTAGAAGGCTAGCTCTCACATTTTGTACGCATCTTCATAATGCGTACAGTTTGCGTGTTCAATAAAATATTGTTGGCTTAAACTTTACGAGTACGAGCGCTCATTCAGACAGCTTAAGTTTTCTCACAATAATACGGATGTTCGCATAACAAAAATACGGAATTCTGTCCGTTTCGTCCAAAACAGTGTATAACCGTACATATGATTACAGTGAAAATGTCCGTAAAGCTGAAAACGGAGAGCACTTTCCGTATATTAACGGCAGATTTTGCCGTATTTTTGAAATATGACATAGTTTCCGTATTTTTACCCTGCAGTTCTCCGTATAATGACGGAAATCCTCCGTATAATTACGGAAATTTTTTACAGCGAAGTCAAGTTGAAATGTATCAAGTGTGCCGCATTAAAGAAATAAAACGCACAGAACATTGGTGGTTATCATCTTTGTGTGATGAAACTTTTGACCCTGATGTGTGTACAATATTTAAAAGTGAGTGCTACGCTGCTGAGCTTCCGTTATCTGGTAAAGAGCGGCGTAAACGACCGATGATTGCTGCACGAGGGGAAGATCAGGCAGAACGTTCATGTCGTTTGAAGAAGCAGGCAAGGAAAGCTGGATTTAGCCATGTTATTTCACCATATCTACTAAAGTGGGTACACAACATGAACTACATCTAACCCTACATGCATAAGTGCTCACAACATGCATGATGAGTACATACACAAAATGATGAAGTCACAGCTGTTTAGCGATACGCTGTTAACCAGATATAGGCAAGGAGGCAGCCTAGGAAAATTGTCATTCGGAGAACTTGAGGCACTGCCTTGACTTGTACATAATGACTGCATTTTCTTGGGACCTTATTTCTCCATGGAAAGTGGCTTCATTTAGGAAAGTTAAGCTCCCTCTTGATCATATCTTTCGATTCAAATTCATTGCAAAGCGTGACAGCCTTCCTTCTTTTCTTGAAAGAACAATTAACCTGAATTGAGCATATGGAGAACAAAACACATCTTCAATGATTGTGTTGAAAGGCTGCGGTGGCTTCTAGACATGTGCAGCCGTTTTCAGCTGATATTTTCGAGATGCGCAGGCAGCCAAGTCATAATTAGGCAACTAGAAAGCACGTTTGAAAATTTTGATAGATGTCCTTTGCTTTCTCTTGAGTTTGTTTGTCAACACATTGCTGTTTCTTGAAGTCTAACCGCAACACTGCGTCATTTCTTTTTCCGTTATCGTGTTTTTAGGATGTCGTAACTGGTGAGCAACAGAAAACATCGTATCTAATAAGAAGCTTCCGAATAAGCACCTAATTAGATTAATAGAACATTTACGGGACCATGACCACTCAAGTGCATTCCTCAAGCCCTAGATCTTAAGCTACTGTTTAATCTCACTGGTAAAAGTTCGCTAATACCTAGACAGCAGAGTCCCACAGCGAGAAAGGTCATGACGGCACCCTTGAAGTGTATACTTCATGGTCCATCGTCATCTCTTCTTTGTAAACTCTGCTTCTGACTGAGCAAAATGAGTAAATAGGAAACCAGTATTTGCTTGTTTTATTTTGTCTCCGCCATTGACATTTGCCATAAATAAAGCATTTTGCCCTCACGACGGCACTACCAATATGGACGTACCTACGGTCTACGCGAATAACAAAACACGTCTGATTATAGTTGCACTAACATTGCACGTTATTTTCTGCTGTTTTTTATTCGTCCATATTGGCATCGCGGGCACCTCACAGTACTGGCCGAAGTCAACCCTTACCGTGTAGACCCACCCACGAACAACATTTAAGGCCAGTTAAGTTCATTATTAATCGACATTCAAGTGCTACCACACGAAGAGTTCCTACGTGGCGTAACTCTGGATACTCATTGTGCGGTGGTCCCTCTACGTCCTAGTTGCGTACGGGGTAAAGTCATGCTGCGGCTGAATATAAGCTATACCCATCATGATTACAACTAGAAGACGACTTTGATGAATTATGGTGAGATTTGCAGGTTCGTCTTCCGGCCTATTCCCTTTTTCACGAAACACACTTCTCTGTTATAGTTGCTTTTTTTTGCTATAGGCGATTAGAAAAATAGCATACGTTATAAAAAGACACCCCCCATCTTCTTTAGTTTTGCTTGTTCTAAGAGCGTCCAGCTCATTTCCAAGTGAACATTTAGTTCTTTTCATGTGTACTATGTATGTGGCATTTCCAGCAAATTTCCAGCAAGAATGATAGCCTGCAGCGATCAACTGAAAATCACCGGCGATGGAGGCGAAATGCAGAAATGCTCATGTGCTTAGGTTTGGGTACATGTTAGAGAACCTCGGGTGGTCAGAATTGATCCGGACTCCTCGAGTACGGTGTGTTTGACATTAAAATCATTTTTTGTGTATTTGTAACTTCAGCATTTATTATTCCAATTTACGGAAAATGCATTTCTCTGCATGCACGCGACAGAGACAGACCGAAATGCTCATGAAGTAGTAAGGTACAAACATCGAAAACACCGGAAGCAAATGAGAGGTAAACAGAGTGGCCTGTAAAACAGAAAGTGCACTCTCATTCTTGAAATTCGAGTGCCCTGACAGCACTTTTTGATATGTGTTCCACGACCTTAATCGCCACTGTTTAAGCGGAGTGACCAAGGCTCGACTTTGGAGTGACTACGAGAAACATGGAGGGCCGGGCTAAGGTCAGAACGACCGTAGATTCTCCATTCTCCATAGATTCTCCAAGAATTTAGCTGACGCCATAAGTGTATAGACAGAAAAAGACAACACTGCCATTGAGAAGAGAGAAGGACTTTTCTATGACATGGCGCACGTGATTTCTATGCTAAGGTGTAAAACACTGCGTACCTAGAGATTCGCACTCGTACTGTTCTGCTCTACAAGCTCAGAATACTTCCAGATCTTGAAAGATAAGCGCTTAGGCAAAACACAAGAAACAGGCAGAGCGCAGTGTGCGTGTCCTTCTTTTGTTTGTGTTTTCCAGAATCCGAAAAACGCTACGCCACCCGGCTCAATTTTGTACATTAATTGCTTTCTTTTTGTTATGCTCTATTAAACGTTGTTTGATGCACTTGGATGCGCGGTCTTGGAGGTCAACGTTAAATGCAGAGAGTAATCTGCCTGACGTACGCCCTGCCCCACGTTACAATGCTCAACAGTAATGTAGCGTATATTACATACAAGCATACATTGCGCATATATTTATTTATACGTTTTCTGTATAAGGTCGTCTAGGCTCAACGCAGTAAGTTATTTATAAAATATCGACAAATATATACAGATGAATATGACTTAACAAGAAGTTATAGTAAATCAAGCACAAGAATACAAAATTGAAATATCAACTTAGCGGCATAATCTAAAACAGAATAAGAGAGCGAAATTGTTTACACGATGTTTTAAAGCAACTCAATCATCTGGATTGTTGCGCAGTAGCGAATTTGTTTCCATGTCTGTTAATGAAGGTTCCAAATTATTTATCGTAATTGCATTGTACCACAGCTCATCCGGCAAAATGAATCATTATGGTGGCGATGCCTCGATTTGTATGGCGTGAAGCTTGGGAGGCGCATATGATAAAAAGTGAGAGCATCTTTCTCGATTTGACGGCGAAGGATTTTATCAAAGCAACCTCTTGCTGGCCGATTTAGCTGATATTTGTGGTAGGCATCAGCGCGCGAAGGCTGTTACCACAAAGAAATAAAGGTGACAAAAAGCTGCGTTTTAAAGATAGTTTCGATGCCACAATTTCCCAGTGAAAGTCACAGTCCGAGTGAATGCCTAGGTATTCCACTAAAACGTTGCATAACGTACATGCGGTCTTCCAACATGTCCTATTCAAATACACTGAAACGCTTGAATTATCCGTGCCAGAAACAATGCCATTTAACTCTATTTATCTCACCACCCGATGCTGCTAGCATAACGCTCCAGGTCCATAGCAGGTCTTATCGACGTCCGTATACTGATTTCATTAGCTGTTCTTAGGGAGCTGCCTATTTCAAATTATTTAGTGTATCAACAAATGTTTCTGTAGTGAGAGCGCAGCAGCACAAGTTAACTAGAAACGTCGCACGATTGTTTGCTTGGTATACGCGCTATGTAGAGTTACGTGGCAAGTTTCTATGTTTCATAGAAACTTGCCACGTAACCTCGGCACAGAAGTCTTCATAAAGCTAAGGTACGCTAGACTCTAAAAAAAAGTTTGAGGTCATTCTGGGCACATTCCTTCTGGTAGAAAATCGTAAATCTAAGATTTAAGTTGGAAGAAGAAAAAATGTATAACAAAATCCAGCGTGGCACAGGGAAAAAGTGCAGAAAGGAAACCCAACACCACAGATGGGCACTACATCGTCAAGGAAACACACGGTACAGGAGCCTGAGATGCTAAAAAACCACTTTGGAGAGATGAGAACAAATGCCATATTACACGAGGCATAAGGAGGAACTGCCGAAGCTCAAACCATGCCGGTATGGAATTATCTGCACCGTCTTTCCGGTGCGAGGCATACAGATCGCTCTTAAAGGGATCACCGTGTGTCCTTGTTTTTGCAGGCCGCGGGCAGACGCCAACTGCAGTTATCGGGGTTTTTCTTTCTTTTTTTTTCGACGCAGTCGGAAAGACTCCGCGAAGACGAAAGGACGCCTCCCCTGGTCGCTGGCAGGGGGTAAGAAGAATCAGCACAACTTCCGGTGACTTGTGTGTCGGCGCGTCTTTTCACGCTCGCATAGTTGTGATGTCAGGAATCCCCAGACCCGTCTTGCGACCTTACGGAAGCTTCGTGCTGGAACGCTCCTGTCTGCACCCTCTGGCTCGGCAACCAAGGGGGGATTACGTGTCACGGTGCTGAGAGGCGAACCCTGTCTCCCCACCTGCATGTGACCCAGTTTGAGAGGTCATTAGCTCCAATTGCATCCTTGTTTGGTGCGCCTCGTACCCTTCTTTCAAGAAAAACCCAAAAGCCACGCGGTACGACCTACTTTCTCTTCTTTTTTCTTGCCGACTACTTGAACCGTCGCCCCAACGAGGGGTTTCAGAAATGTTAGGCACTTTTCTTTACACCATTAACACCTGAGAACACAGAATTTTCAGAGCGCGGAGCACATTTCTCCTTGCGGTTGTTTTCGGGAGTGCCTTTCTTATGGGATGTAGGTTATGGAAGCTACGGAAGTTTTGTTCTTGCATCTTTTCCGGTACAGTTCCCTTTCTAAAGTTTATGAAAGATGCTGAAGAACATAGAAATAATAAACAGATGACAAACGCAAATGGCACACTATAACATTTTGAAGGTCGCACGTGTGTCTATCATTTTTAGTATCGCTGTCAAAACATTGATACTGCTGTTACAGACAGACAGACAGACAGACAGACAAGAAACTTTAATTGGTCTTTAGGGACTACGTTGTCGTAGTCGCGGGCCGCACCCGCGTCGGGGGCGCAAGACCGTGATCTCCAGCCCTGTCGCAGGCCCTTTGGACAGCCCGAAGCTGGACTTGAAGGTCGTCGCTCTTCACGACTTCACGGCTTCATCCCAGTCTTCTTGCCTGTTGAAAGGCGAGCAGCGCAACGCAGAACATTGGTGGACCGTTCCTCGCCGCAGTCTGCGCAGCAGGGATCCACACCCGGAGTGTATTGGCTCAGCCTTGAGCGAGACGGAAAGGAGCCCGTGTGCAGCATTCTCAGCACCGAGGCCTGGGGTCTGCCTAGCTTCGGGTGAGGAACCGGATACTGCTTGCGTCCCAGCTGGTAGTGAGTAGTGATCTCGTCGAAAGTAAGCAGCGGGTCCGCGGTTCGGTCGATCCCCTGCGAAGCCGGGCCCCTCGGACTGGCGCAGTTGATGAAAATTCGCGCCTGGTCGTGGGCCAGCTCATTAGGGTTGAACGAGCCGGGGGAGACGTTCCGGCCCATGTGAGCCGGGAAACAATTGATGACATGACGGGCCGTGCCTGTCTTGCGGGTCCTCAGCACCGCCGCAGCCTCGGCCGAGACCGAGCCGGCGAGAAAGGCCATCGCCGCCGACCTGGGGGGCTATTCTGCAAGAGTCCACCTAGTGGACTGTCCACTTCGGCCGCCTCTGATTGGCTGTAGGCCCACGAATGACGATGACGACCGGTGCTCCTAGCTTCCGGTTCCTTTCTGAAACGTCAGACTGACGTCAGTGGTGTTGCACTTACTCTTCACGTTTTGTGTGATAAGTGAACATGCTCCGGCGCGTACACGTGATTCAAACAGTCGCCGCGCATCAACGGTTCTCTCTGCGATTCCTTTGTTTGGAGTAGACCGCAGCACTACGATGGATGCGAGCCTGCTTTTTTTGCTTTTTGATAACGGAGGAGAGAGGCGACTTCGTGAACAACGGGACCCGTTCGCCATGTCCGACGAGTCTTTTCGGAGGCACTTTCGCCTTTCGAAAACGACGGTGATGTGGCTGTGCGAACAGTTATCGGGCGACCTGGCGCGCGAGAGAGAAGGGCTCACCGTTCAAGATCAGGTGATTTGCGCCCTTCGGTTTTATGCTACCGGTGGCTTCCAAACGGCTGTCGGTAGCGAAGCCACCGTATCGCTTTCCCAGCCGTCTGTCAGCCGCTGCGTTCGCGCGGTATCGGAAGCAATCGTCCGTGTCGGCACCGAACAGCGCTGGGTGTCGTTTCCGCGTACGAGATCGGAGATAGCGCTCGTCAAGCAAGGTTTCTTGCGGAGCGGCAACATCTCTGACGTCGTAGGATGCGTGGACGGCACCTACATCGCTATAGCCGGCCCGGACCTGCCCCCAGCCGAGAAGCAGACGTACTGGTGTCGGAAGGGATACTACGCGCTGAACACCATGGTTGGTAAGCACGCTCTACCTAATGCACTCATGATATATACAACATCCAAACTCGCGACAGCGACTTAATTTACTGATATACTGCAATTCACAGGTGTGCGACTCGAACATGCGAGTGCTGGCAATCGACCCTCGCTTCGCCGGCTCGTGTCACGACGCATACGTATGGCGTGGCTCAGCCCTTCGGAGCATTTTCGCCGACACCCAGATCGTCCACAGAGGAGAGTTTCTCCTTGGTGAGTACAGAAATGCATATAAACGCGCTTGTGAACCACAGCCAATGTCTGTAATGAATTCGGCGCAATTCCTGCGCTACATTTATTCTGCAGGCGACAGTGCATACCCACTGGAGCCGTGGCTCATCACGCCGGTTCCGGGACATCCCGCGCTATCGTCTCCGGAGGGCCGTTTTAATCAAGCTCACGCGTCGATGAGGTCTGTGGTGGAGCGCTGCATCGGCCTTATGAAGAGTCGGTTCCGCTGCTTGCAGCGTTATCGTGCGCTGCAGTACTGCCCCGCTGTCGCGGAAAAGATTGTCGCGGCTTGTGCAGCGCTGCATAATTTATGTGTCGACGCCAGCGAGCCGCTTCTTGACGACAGCAACATTGCCGGTGAGGATGACGACGACGACCAGGAAGACGTCTTGCCAAGTGATGACGGCGGTCCGACTCGTGGCGGCAGAACGCTGTACGCAAGGGGCAAGGCCACACGGGACAGGCAAATTGCACTGTATGGCATCAGCCGCAATGCACATTTGCTGCACATTCAGCGAGCTCGCCGTCGAGCGCAACGTCACGCACTGGACAGCTAGAAAGTTATGCACAATGAGCTTACTTCCGGCACGGCGCCACATGTGCGTCACTGTGCTCCGTGTGGTGGGACTACAGTAACGCCCAATTTTTCTCCTTCACTGTGTTTGGGCTGCAGCAAGCAGTTTACTGCCTCTGAGACGCGACACCTGTGTGGCTGTGTGTCGTGCAGTGTGGGTACACGTACTCGCAGTTTTGCTTGTGTGCTGTGTTTTGCCTGCAGCAAGCAGTTTACTGCCTCTGAGACGCGACACCTGTGTGGCTGTGTGTCGTGCAGTGTGGGTACACGTACTCGCAGTTTTGCTTGTGTGCTGTGTTTTGCCTGCAGCTACCAGTTTACTGCCCCTGAGACGTGACACCTGTGTGGCTGTGTGTCGTGCAGTGTGGGTACACGTACTCGCAGTTTTGCTTGTGTGCTGTGTTTTGCCTGCAGCTAGCAGTTAACTGCCCTTGAGACGCGACACCTGTGTGGCTGTGTGTCGTGCAGTGTGGGTACACGTACTCGCAGTTTTGCTTGTGTGCTGTGTTTTGCCTGCAGCTACCAGTTTACTGCCCCTGAGACGTGACACCTGTGTGGCTGTGTGTCGTGCAGTGTGGGTACACGTACTCGCAGTTTTGCTTGTGTGCTGTGTTTTGCCTGCAGCTAGCAGTTAACTGCCCTTGAGACGCGACACCTGTGTGGCTGTGTGTCGTGCAGTGTGGGTACACGTACTCGCAGTTTTGCTTGTGTGCTGTGTTTTGCCTGCAGCTAGCAGTTTACTGCCCTTGAGACGTGACACCTGTGTGGCTGTGTGTCGTGCAGTGTGGGTACACGTACTCGCAGTTTTGCTTGTGTGCTGTGTTTTGCCTGCAGCTAGCAGTTAACTGCCCTTGAGACGCGACACCTGTGTGGCTGTGTGTCGTGCAGTGTGGGTACACGTACTCGCAGTTTTGCTTGTGTGCTGTGTTTTGCCTGCAGCTAGCAGTTTACTGCCTCTGAGACGCGACACCTGTGTGGCTGTGTGTCGTGCAGTGTGGGTACACGTACTCGCAGTTTTGCTTGTGTGCTGTGTTTTGCCTGCAGCTACCAGTTTACTGCCCCTGAGACGTGACACCTGTGTGGCTGTGTGTCGTGCAGTGTGGGTACACGTACTCGCAGTTTTGCTTGTGTGCTGTGTTTTGCCTGCAGCTACCAGTTTACTGCCCCTGAGACGTGACACCTGTGTGGCTGTGTGTCGTGCAGTGTGGGTACACGTACTCGCAGGTTTGCTTGTGTGCTGTGTTTTGCCTGCAGCTAGCAGTTAACTGCCCTTGAGACGCGACACCTGTGTGGCTGTGTGTCGTGCAGTGTGGGTACACGTACTCGCAGTTTTGCTTGTGTGCTGTGTTTTGCCTGCAGCTAGCAGTTTACTGCCTCTGAGACGCGACACCTGAGTGGCTGTGTGTCGTGCAGTGTGGGTACACGTACTCGCAGTTTTGCTTGTGTGCTGTGTTTTGCCTGCAGCTACCAGTTTACTGCCCCTGAGACGTGACACCTGTGTGGCTGTGTGTCGTGCAGTGTGGGTACACGTACTCGCAGTTTTGCTTGTGTGCTGTGTTTTGCCTGCAGCTACCAGTTTACTGCCCCTGAGACGTGACACCTGTGTGGCTGTGTGTCGTGCAGTGTGGGTACACGTACTCGCAGTTTTGCTTGTGTGCTGTGTTTTGCCTGCAGCTAGCAGTTAACTGCCCTTGAGACGCGACACCTGTGTGGCTGTGTGTCGTGCAGTGTGGGTACACGTACTCGCAGTTTTGCTTGTGTGCTGTGTTTTGCCTGCAGCTACCAGTTTACTGCCCCTGAGACGTGACACCTGTGTGGCTGTGTGTCGTGCAGTGTGGGTACACGTACTCGCAGTTTTGCTTGTGTGCTGTGTTTTGCCTGCAGCTACCAGTTTACTGCCCCTGAGACGTGACACCTGTGTGGCTGTGTGTCGTGCAGTGTGGGCACACGTACTCGCAGTTTTGCTTGTGTGCTGTGTTTTGCCTGCAGCTAGCAGTTAACTGCCCTTGAGACGCGACACCTGTGTGGCTGTGTGTCGTGCAGTGTGGGTACACGTACTCGCAGTTTTGCTTGTGTGCTGTGTTTTGCCTGCAGCTAGCAGTTAACTGCCCTTGAGACGCGACACCTGTGTGGCTGTGTGTCGTGCAGTGTGGGTACACGTACTCGCAGTTTTGCTTGTGTGCTGTGTTTTGCCTGCAGCTAGCAGTTAACTGCCCTTGAGACGCGACACCTGTGTGGCTGTGTGTCGTGCAGTGTGGGTACACGTACTCGCAGTTTTGCTTGTGTGCTGTGTTTTGCCTGCAGCTAGCAGTTTACTGCCCTTGAGACGTGACACCTGTGTGGCTGTGTGTCGTGCAGTGTGGGTACACGTACTCGCAGTTTTGCTTGTGTGCTGTGTTTTGCCTGCAGCTAGCAGTTAACTGCCCTTGAGACGCGACACCTGTGTGGCTGTGTGTCGTGCAGTGTGGGTACACGTACTCGCAGTTTTGCTTGTGTGCTGTGTTTTGCCTGCAGCTAGCAGTTTACTGCCTCTGAGACGCGACACCTGTGTGGCTGTGTGTCGTGCAGTGTGGGTACACGTACTCGCAGTTTTGCTTGTGTGCTGTGTTTTGCCTGCAGCTACCAGTTTACTGCCCCTGAGACGTGACACCTGTGTGGCTGTGTGTCGTGCAGTGTGGTAACACGTACTCGCAGTTTTGCTTGTGTGCTGTGTTTTGCCTGCAGCTACCAGTTTACTGCCCCTGAGACGTGACACCTGTGTGGCTGTGTGTCGTGCAGTGTGGGTACACGTACTCGCAGTTTTGCTTGTGTGCTGTGTTTTGCCTGCAGCTAGCAGTTAACTGCCCTTGAGACGCGACACCTGTGTGGCTGTGTGTCGTGCAGTGTGGGTACACGTACTCGCAGTTTTGCTTGTGTGCTGTGTTTTGCCTGCAGCTAGCAGTTAACTGCCCTTGAGACGCGACACCTGTGTGGCTGTGTGTCGTGCAGTGTGGGTACACGTACTCGCAGTTTTGCTTGTGTGCTGTGTTTTGCCTGCAGCTAGCAGTTTACTGTCTCTGAGACGTGACACTTGTGTGGCTGTGTGTCGTGCAGTATGGGTATGTGTAGCTGTGGTGTTCTCGCTTTCTGTTGGCAGTACATGAATGTTATGCACCGTGCGTCTTGCATGAACAGTGAGAAAAGAAGAGTAGTAAGAATGGTTGCACATCATTACAACATTCCAGCATCATAGCGTTATGGCATTATAGCATGCAGTTGCGATGTTGCCATTACTTCATCCCCCTAATGCTGTTGTGATTTCTTTCTTGTCGCTTCATCGTATTTGTGTCATTTTCAGTATCACTCTCACCACCTTTCCATTGCATATGTGCTGCTGCCTATGCCGTTGTTGTCGTACCGTGAAATCAGCTGTCATTATTTCATGAGACAGAGAGAGAGAAAGGGAAGAAGGAAAGGCAGGGTATTTAACCAGACTGAGTCCACTTTGCTACCCTACATCAGTCATGCCGTTGCATTCATTGTGCCCGCATCTCTGAGTCGGAATTGCACAATACCATCTCCATCATTGGCTTTGATCTCATGATGACACCATTGTCATCCTGTTTTTGTCAGCATACCAGGTTCATGTATTCCATCATCATGTCATCTCGCTGTGTGTGTTAGGCCATTGTCATCATATTTCCTACACAGCTTCAACATTTCATGGTTGACGTGCAGTTGTCGTAATGCCGTCATCACCACACCATGGTGTGCATCATGTGGTTTCTTTGTTGTCAATAATGCTTCATCCAGAACTGTCGTTCAATGGTTGCTGTACTGTCGGCCTTCTGAAATTCCGTTAGTATCATAGCAGTGACGTGGTAGTGGGTCCAGTCTCACATTTCCCTTGACAGAATCTTCTCAACTTGGTATCAACTCTGTTGCACCACTGTAGAGCAAGGAGGTCTATTGCAAGTGTTCGTATGAGCCATGTAGTGTGCAATTGCTAATTTTCGAGGAGCAACAGCTTTCTTCAAAAACATAGACGAAAGGTTTGCATGAAGCAATTGTAATGCATGGAGACTGCAAGAACAATTTTTGCTCAATGAAAGTGGGACTCATACCTTCACCGTATGTGGAGGAGCAGTATTTTTTTATGGATGTGATCTCACGTGATTGCTTCTTCTAACACAAAAGCATCACTTCGAGCTGAATGTGTAATACTTTCGTAACCTACAATGTTGCAGAAGTTTCTAAACATGTGAAAGTGTTGCGTACTACCTTTTCTTTAAATAGTTGAAGCATTTTGTAGCCTCTACCATATATCTAATAGGAAGGTCCATCTCATAGCCAACTGAAAATGGTCACTGAAAGGGCAACTTGGGAAATTTTTCTATGTCCACTGACCTTGAAATTGAAATTTTGAGTATACATTCCCTTTTGTACTCTAATTGTTCATGCCAAACGATGTGACTAAACATGAATTAGTTTTCCTTATCACGAACCTCAAATATTGGTTGCATGCTCCCGGGCCATGCCCACGGATGTATAACTCTGCACCTGGCGTCCCGTGTTTGTGATGTCGTACACTACACGACCACTTAGACCACAAACGACGAAGCTAGGACCCTTTCGCACGAGTCGATGGCCAGCAATCATCATTCTGAGATACGTCACAACCGATGCTTTTCTTCGTCTACCTGCAGCACACGGTGTTGTGTTTGGGCATGTCAGCTGCCTTGCACAGTGGGCAAAAAAAATATCGATCCTGCAGTGCTGACTCTGTATGAGCAATCGAAGGTTTATTCGCAATTTAAAATTACGGATGAGCTTCTAAGCCAATTATGCCATTCCACTGGTAACAGTAATGTCAACGCCATTGGGATATTAAAACATCCTAATGCACTTAAACACCAGAGGTTCCATTTAAAGTGTATCGTAACTGTACAAGTCGCTTGCCTAACATCACCGTCACAGCAATCGCATTGAAATGTGTTGAACCTTCAAGAGAAATAAAAATTGCGGTATTACAAGAAAAATGGCACCTGTGAGTAACATAGGGGCAAAGTTTACTACAAATCCGCTAACAGGTAATTTCGGAAAGCTTCACTGAAAGAAGGGCGCCACGACGTGAAACGTGTAACATAACACGATTGTATGTACCTGAATGTGAATGACACCCAACAATGATCTTCAAACGCGGAACAGCTTACGTAGCATTGCTGCACATTCAGTGCGCTTTATGATGTACAATATTAAATTGACAGCATATTTGCAACACCTTTGCGAACTCGAACTATGCGGTTCATGTTAAAAAGTGCAACTTGCACAATTGTTCCTCGTTTGAGTGGCTGACAAAATTTACATTTCATTCCCTTCTTTTGTGTTGCACAACTTTGAAAATAAATTTACAACGGAAACTAAGCATTGTGCTAAAAGCAATGTGGGGCTGATCATACGAAGTTTTTTGTTTTTAGGTGCGTTTCACAATTCGCTGGTCACCTCATTTGGTTGAATGATATGTTTCGAGCTATGTTGCATTATCATGTGTATCTCAATGTGTCACCTGTACTGTTGTGACTGAGAAAGTGATTTTTGTTGCATGGCTGACAAAGACAAGCTTCTTACCGTGTATTTCCATGTGCTCCTACGAGGTCATGTTCACTCATGACCGAAACCAAAAATGCATGCAGTTCATATGCCAAGCCGTAGTTTCCACCTCCTTTATGTCCATGTGAATTATTCAACATACAGTTTAGGTTTCGATAGCATAAGCTGTAAAGGAACGCACTCAAACTTTTGTGGCAACAGTTTGTTGTTCTGTATGCACTGGAAGACATGCTATGTGGGCTGTGCTGTTACTGTGCTTGCTCAAATGGTCTCGTGCGACAATTCTTTTATTAGAATTTGTCATCTTTGAATGATTGGCCATATTCGTCATGTTCCCTTTAGTTTCCTACGTGTGTTACATTGTGACACACATCGAGATTTATTTATGCTGTAAGTCGTTAACATGACGAGATTTTTCCGCTGTCTGAGGCGGACACACATTTGTGTCCCATCATCGAGGAGCGGTTTACTTTTTCGACATGTTATGCTCGTATGTACTGCAAAGAAGTGAACATAGTTCTTTGCAGTATGTACACTTAGTATGTACGTATGTACTGTATGTACGTATGTACTGCAAAGAAGTGTACCCCTGGAATTAATCTGGAACATCACGGCTACAGCGACGGCACAAATGCGCCTACAGTGTCCATATAATTGCTATTGCGGTAAAAACAGATTGGAATAGCTAGAAGCTTCACCAGCCCGGAGTTGGTCGCGGCTCTCTGCGACTGCAGTGACATATCGTGAACTAGAAGCTGTGTGACCGCGTTGATTGCACCACATGATTTAATAACATTGCAGTTATCAGCTTTGGCACGGGAATGTGTAGTTAGATCATAGTGCCACCAATGCTCTTGCCTTTCTGCAGAAAAACATGCACAATGCGGCCTCTTTACAAACTGTAATGTTGTTTTCGTGTTGGTCTTTAATGTACCTATGTGCTTTCGAAGTGCCCTGTAAATTCCATTATTCCACCAAAATTGACATTGGCCTGCTCCAAACTGCATCAAAATGAATATTTTCTGCCCCAAATTGATCCAAAATACAATTATGTCTGCTCCAGACTGCTCTAACACGCAATGTTACTTGCTCCAAGAATTGCTGCAAAAATAATTTGGGGCAGTTTCACCTGTGACATTGCCACACTACATTACTAGTAAACCTTGAAACATATGCTGGTGTTTTTAAGAAGTTTTAATACATACACATTAGTTGGAAATCAACACTAAACTTGTGGCGTATAATTTGCAATAAATGAGGCCATGACTGTGGCCAACTCCGAAATTGGCCTCAGCTGCCGTTCCAGGGCGTCTGCCTGCCGCTCCACTGCGTCGGCCAGCCTGCCAACCTGGTCGTTGAGCGCCTGCAGCTCAGCAGTTTGCTGCAATAAAAATCTTTCATCAGCCATGCTTCTACACATGTTACTGTGAAAAGCAGAGTTTTGCTGAACATGCGGTCGTCTTCGACGGCAAAACACATGGCCATGCAATGCCACTAGCACCGACACATTCATCCAAACTTGGGCTCTTTCGTACACATCCGCCTAACAAACGTGCTGCCACGTTCTGGCTTGCTGTCATTAAATCTTGCGAAAATGTGACGGACAGAACGAGGCTACTATTTTCACTCTGCCAGCATGCAGCAGCACTCATTCAGCCTCGCTTCTAATGAAATGTACTGCTGCCATCACGACGACAAGAATATGTGAGGATAACTGGTAATGTGAAGCAGCACTGGATGCAATTGCACTGGGAACACAAGAGTATGGTTGGGTCAAAGCCAGGCATGCGAAACGTGTAGACAATCTAATGAACCATTAGTGGGGCTGTCACTTGAACCATGTATTGTAAGTGAACATGGCTAGCCTCCACCGGCACAAAACTGCTTTTTGTACAGGTGGCAATTCGCATGTGATTAATTTGTCAATTACGGCCCAGCCTGGAGAGGCTAATGCAGCGTTTGCATAGCGTCTCGGCGACTGATCATCTGGCGTGGTGCAGGTATGACTTGACAGGCATGCAAGTCTGGCCTGTGCCTCTGGGTCAGCAGAATGACAGCTGGTTTCACATACTGCAAGAATGGACTGCATGCCTAGTGGCAGGTTGGGCGCAACCTTGCTCTTGTATAGATTTCATCCAGTGCTGTTTCGCCATAGTGACGTTGCCCAATGATGTTTGCATCCGCATTTGGGTGAAGTGTCGCAATGGCAGCACATCACGTCAACTTGCTAGTGCTTGCCTAATGTGACTCCTACTTGCATGTGTGCACTCTCAATCTCGGTACTGCTTGCATCACTGCAAGGACGTACCAACGTATTGTTTTCTGAGGGAGAAATGTTGGGTAGGCACTGCAACATGTCTGATTGTTAGATACATAGACAAGTGAACAATGCACTCTATGTAATGTCAACCTCACGACGCAGGACATATGCAAGCCTGTTCTGCGAAACAAAGCTTTTGTAGCTTCGTTTGGCTGCTCTGTACTATCCACCTTTTGCCTGTAGGTTTTGGTGCAACTATTTCTGCTACTGCACTATAGCTCTCGATCCACAATTAAAATGGAATGCATGTTCCTGTGCTAGCCAAGTTCACTGCGAAACCTGCAAGCATGTATTGCATTGATAGTCAGATGTCGTGTAATTTCCTCCTATTTCTACAGGTAACAGTGATGCGTTTTAATGGACTTATTCATTAACAGTGTGCGGTTTGTAATGATTCATATATGTTACTAATTGCCCCGTCACTGCTTTGCAACTGACATGTTTATTTGTATTGATATTGTTGGTGCTATTCATTTGCCTTACTAGCAACGTGCTCGGGTGTCTCGTTTCATAAAAACTACAGCTGTACCTCGCATTGTCATGTGCTGGTCGTCCGTCTCTCTTGCTATGTAGCATTGCCGGTTTTTTTCAGTTCTTGTCAACGCCATGTTTGTAAAGCTTTCTGATGCAACCATATGTCGCTCCATGCTGATTTCTGTCATCATAATTGACATAAATCTTTTAAATGTGCTGTGTGCTGCTACGGACACATGTAACGTCACAAATAACATAATAAAAAGATGAAGTGCTACAAAGCAAACGACAATGGCTGCTTGACCATATGGACTCTCACATGAGATTCAGATATTGCCAGATGTGTGGTTACAGCACAGTTATAGCGGTCGTTATAGATGAATGAAAAGCATGCTTGGGTACAGATGTTCAGCTATATGCATGGCATCTTGACGCATTTGCGAGCAGAGCAAAATTTTTTGAGAGCATTTGAAACGAGACACAGTATAACTGCGTTGGTACATTTCTCAGGGGCCACTGACAACAGAATGCTTGACCCGGGAAAAGTTCACAGAGTGCATATACAAGCAGGACTGCATGGTCAGAGTACAAGACCCAAGAAAACGCTGCAAGCAGGCAAACATCAATGAACTGTCACATGTACAATACATGTTAGGTCACCACCACAGAATGACAAATGTGCAGTGTAAAACAATGCTATGTTACCACACTTAAGAGTGTGCCTATCTTGTGACGATAGGTAAGCAACGAATGCACTCAATTTCAAAGTAACATTGTGATATGTGGGGTTGCTTATGCACACATTGGTATGCAACTAACAGCTAGTTAAAACAGTTTTGTATTGTTCCAATTGCACATCTTGCATTTTCTGTCAAATGTACATGTTTTCTAAATGAATGTGCCAGTAATAACGCTTCAATGTTTGGAAGCACAACCACTAGATAGACTGCTGTTGTCACAGGCATGATGTGGCCCCTGACGCCAGGAGAAAGTATCTCGCATTTTGGCCGTTGCAAGTGCAACATTGCTATTCATAACGAAAGGTTCTCAGCCATGCCAAAAGGGGTCATGGGGAGGGGGGGGGGTAGTTGGTGAAAATTATGAGGTGTTAAAATTCACCTAAACATCGCCCTGTTTCGATACGCTACACTTATCCATATGTCTGGCAAATGACATGTAGCTGCATCACAGTGCTTTTCAACTGATTACAGAAGTGTGTATAAAACTCATACTGGAGGCCGTGAGGTCCTGATAAGCTATCACCTGAACCCTTTCAGTGCTGTCGACGCACTGATGTGTTTCTGCGTTTCTTTGACATTGCTTTTGTGTGACAGTGATTTGAGGACCACAGAAAGGGAGCATTTGCCATTGTAGGTGGCATCATATTTTTTTCTTTCTGCACAAACAAAAAGAAACTGGCATTTCGTTTGCAATATCTGAGAAAGAAAAACCGCTGGGGGTGTTTCATGCCCGAAAGGAAAACAACAATGAAAGGGTTCATCACTTTGTATTGCAGAAATCAGTACATTTTATGCTAGCTATGCGTACATGAATAACAATGTATTGAACAGCACTACATGTGACAAAAGGTATTACGGCTGCCTAAGCACTACAAGCTGCTTGTTACACGACTTCAATCCACTTTTCTGGGCATAAACTTGCTTGTGATGCGCAACTTTGTTTTGCACATTAGGTTATGTTCATACCGTCTAGAAAAGCGCAACACATTCCAGAATCCCCTAGACAATAGTCAATACTTCTCATGTCAAATGTTACGTACATAATGAAGATTCATACATTCGTAACATACATTCCTTGTGTCTCTGCATTTGAGTTACTAGTTTGCTTAACATGCTAAATTGTAGGAACTTTTTCCCCGTTTTCATTTCTATTCACCAACTACACATCTGCACTCGACTGCGGCAAAAATTCATTCGCTCGGGTTGAATTACACGTACACACTCTATCAGCACTGCCATCTCACCTTGCGGGACTCCTCCAATAATTTTTCGGCTAGCTCATTTCGCGCAGCTGCGAGGGTGACCCTTTTCGCGGTGTCCCCCACAGCCTGCTGCAGCAAGCGGCCACTTGATGTAGCTCTTGGAGGCCCTGCATAATTTCAGGAGCACACTAGCTTCTAAGCTGCGCGACTAAAAAAATGTAACTATGCTGTTTAAGGAAGAGCAGTGCAATTATGGCAGCATTAGCAAAATGTAATACAAGTATTCATCTGCACCAGGTTTCATGTTGTACTTGACTGTGCATACATTTCATACCTGAAACACGAATACTTCATGGTCTCACATGAGGACCATAAACCTTGGAATCGTTATAGAAACGTGTTAAAATGGAAATTACAGTTCCTTTTACAGCCACGCAACTAATGCAGCTCATCGTTTCTTTTATGTGGATTGCAGTGTATGTACAACATACGTAGCGTTAACATTCAATAACAGAGTATCTATGAAGTATGCGTTCAGTTTGTTCGACTCTTCACCACTCCAATTAAAGCTGAAAGCTAAACAATCTGCTGCACAGCTGAGAGTAGGTGAAACATGAAGTTGCCTCAAGCACACGCATAGCGTATAACATACCCACTAATGACCAAGACTCTTACATGCATTACTCAGACGCCTCACCCAATTGCATTTTACATCCACTTGGGCTCCTCGCACCGCATGTTCACATATGAGCAGGCTTGTTTTGTTCAAATGTTATTGCCCTTTATGTAATATTCCTACTCTGCGGTCTGTAAGGAAATTACATGAAATGAAAAAAGCACGTGTGGCTCCAGGTGAAATTTCCAAACATAACTGCCTTGTCAATGCGAATGCTTGGACCTTTACCAAGCATCTAGTGGTCAACAAGTTTACAGTGGTGCGTTACTACATGTCCTGTTCCATAAAGTTGATCCCCCAAAACGCAAACAGAATAGGTTATCAAATCACTGCCATGGTGTGAAATTCTGAGATTGCAGCATAACGACGTACCACATATGCATCGTTACAAGTAGGTGCACATCTTACTGCTTCAGGATAGCAATAGCAAATATACGTGCAAAAAATGTATGGCATGCCTTGCTGACACACCTTTTCCTCAGTGCTGTTTCGGTGTCTGTGTGTATAGCGTTCATGAGCAGTTCCACTAGGTTACAGTGCTGCCCGAACAAGTGCTCCTTGTATGCCTTCAGTTTTCCTATTAACCAATACGCCACGTGGACAAATAAACTTTACGTGCCTTTCGCATTTAAACACTTGCTATCAAGCGTGTATAATTGCCCATATCGGTAAGTAATGTATGATAACACCGTGGGCGACGGGGACAAGCAACATTAGACACATGTGAAAAGTGTGTCTTCCTTTCTCATTTTTGTAACGATTGCATCTTTTATTTCAGGGCATTACATTCAATCTATCGTGTCCAGAATTAAAAAAAAGAATAGGTTTTGCGTAGTCTCTTCATCACAACACCGCTATGAAGGTTACTGCAATTTTTTGACATACCACTAACCAGTACACATACACTGCGCACACACAGTACACACAGAACCTTTGCGTAATTTACTTATGTCATGAGGTATAGGTTCCTAGCTAGAAAAATAAATGTCAACATGTGCACGCAACAAGCAAATGCCACGTTAACTTATTTGGTGATCTACAGGGTTTTTGTTTACAAAGACGGCGCCGAATAAAACAACACACGAAGAAGGAGGACACGAGACAGCACGTCCCCCTTCTTCGTGTGTTGTTTTATTCGGCGCAGTCTTTGTAACCATGCTTAACGAATTAGCCCACCAACACATGCTCAGGGTTTTTGTGCTTACTTTCTTTCTTGCCTTGCTGTGCCTCTGTGTGTACACCGGTACTGACCAAGCAGCAATAAAATCAGTTGGTTGTAGTACCTCTCTTGAGTATACCTTCTCTGTGTGGTCTCCTTTCTTCACTTGACATGTTTGTCTCACATGCATAAAGTACTGCAAGGTGCCTTTCATCTGCAGTGACCAGTACAAGGAACTTCTATATCACTATTACAGCTATGTTGACATTCAATGCACACATATTTGGCGTGAGGTCGCAATTACGTTCACACACCACACACTTACGGCTGGCACTACACCTTCCTGTAACGCCGGTGCTCGCAGATGGTGGTTGCTGCTGAGGTGCTGAGGCTGCAGAGACTGAGGTGTCGCCTGGCTGTGACACCTCAGTCACAGCTGAGGTGTGTGGTTGCCGGGAGTCGCTCTGCATTTAAGAAAAAAAAACAAACAAATTGTTAAGCTTAAGAGATGCAGACACTGGTCACAATAGTTACAAAAGGTGAAGCATATTGTGCAATCCAGTAGGCTTTGCTCTATTTAGGTACAGCTTGCCTCCAAGGCCTTCATTTGTAATGGAAACTTGTGCTCCAGCATTGTTTATTGCCTACTAGTTTTATTTACAAAATCTCATTATGCCCTTCCTTACTGCTTAGTTAAACAAGGCAACAGGACAGGTGAAGGTTTCTAACTGCCAATCCTGGCTTTTCTAAAGGAATACAAATATACAAGGGAGATTCTCACTTCGCAGTGGCTGCTCACGAAGGGCGCAGGCCGCGCCGGTACGGTGCTTGCAGGGCCGAGTAGGGCGAGCACTCGGCCCTTGGCGCCCCCAAGAAGTCCACCGCCGGTAGACCTGCAATGTGGTTTGCGTAAACGCTCGAAACAGACGTTACCGTAACGCATGCACGCCTGGTTTACTTACTTCATCTCGGCGGAGAGGTTTCCTGCGTCCACCCTGGCCCGACTTACAAATCTATTCCACCAGCAACGCCAGTGCACCACGGGCTTTGTGGGAGGGCCGGCATCGTTTAGCAAATTGGCGAGCTCCTCCCACATTTCCTTTTTTCTTTGGGTTGTGAATTTTGGGTCCAGATCTCCTGATGATTTAACTAAGCGGGGATTTCGTTCCATAAAGTTGATTATAATTTCCTGTTGCCGATGGTTTATGTGAGGGCCAATGTCCCGTGGTGCCATGGCGCTGTGATGGACAAACACTGTCGTCTGGAAGCTTGACTGCAGAGGGGTAGAAAATATTCAGGAAAACGTACAGACCGCCACTGGACTCTTTTATTCAGCATCATGAATAAACGCTTTGCAGTACACTCTTCTTGAACTTGTGGGCCTGCATAAAGATTATTATGAGCAGTCAACATCACTGCCGTCTGTTCAACGCCGCGACTTACCGTTGAATGTCATATTTCGTCGACGCAGCAGACGATACAGTTGTCGGTGTGGTACTAGAGGCGATTCGAGTTGCAAGTTCTCTCGAAGCATCGCAGTCGTGACGACCAGGCATACATCGTCTGGTGCGCGTCCATTGACAACGATTTCAGTAGTACTATGGGAGAACTCTCCGAGACAGCAACCATCAACACGACATACTGCCACCGCTACTTTACAGGGATTACCCACGCTCAGTGGCCGACGATCGTGCGTCAACTATTCACTGCAAGCGTAGACGCTGTCATTTTGCGCTTCAGTTCCAACACTAGTGTCAGCGAATGCACCAAGACAGCAACTACCAACAAGACATACTGTGCTGCCGTCAATATACGGGGATGCTCGGTAAGCGACGGTTTGTGGTCAGCTGTTTCATTCATTTCAAACAGCTGCCATCTTGAAATTCGGTTCGATACGTGGCCCTCTGGTGGCAAACTAGCAATTGCAGTTTACAATGCCAGAAAAAAGTGAAACGCCGCTATACCGTACAAAAAGATGATGAAAATAAAATTTTCAGACACATTATGTTGTTACCAGTCACGCGGTCAAGCTCGTCTCATATCTTCACTCGGCAAACCACAACCGAAACTAATAACAAACGGCTAAACGCCATTTCATTCGATTTACGTTGTCACGGGTGAGTTCCAGGGCGCCCCGGGCACTACGCTCTTCGGGTACGCGGTCTTCCACTTCATTTTAGTGCAAGTTCGGATTCCCTTTTGATGACGTCAGCACTCGCCGAAGTTCAGAACAACAGAACGCGCATCTGATGACGTCAGGCCGAAGTGGACAGTCCACTAGGTGGACTCTTGCAGAATAGCCCCCCTGGAGTCCGTGAAGATCTGCGTGCGCCCAGGTTCGCACAGAGCCAGCGCCACTGCGACTTGCTCTGCGACGGACGCCGTCGAGCGTTCTATAGACGCCGCATTCAGGATCTTGCCCTGGAGGTCAACCACCGAGGCCACGTACGAGTTTGAACCGGGATACCGCGCCGCGTCGACAAAGGACGCGAGCTCTGGGTTCTGCAGGACAGTCTTGATGAATGCTCGTGCTCTGGCTACGCGCCGGGCCTCGTTGTGTTGTGGATGAACATTCCTCGGGAAGGGGGAGACTCGAAAGGTTTCTCTTTCAACCTGGCATAGCGGGACGGTGCAAGACTCCTCAGCCATGGCTGCCAGACCCGCCATCTCGAGTATTCGGCGGCCGGCCTTGGTGGTAGAGAGGCGAAAGATCTGTGCCGTTTTCTGCGCTTCGACGACTTCGCTCAGGGTGTAGTGGACCCCAAGTTGCATCAACTTCTCCGTGCTGGTGGTCATGGGGATGCCGAGGACTCGTTTAATACTCTTTTTCATGAGTGCGTCGATCTTGTTCTCCTCCGACCATGACCAGTTTAGCGCAGAAGCCACGTAGTTGATATGGCTCACGAGGAAGGCGTGGTAGATCTTGATGGGGTTGCCTACGCTGATGCCACCCCCCCTCCTGCTCGTCACTCGCGAAACGAGTCTGAGCATGTTCTCCGTCTTCGTACTCATGCGCGCGATAGTTTGCGCGTTGCTGCCCTTTGCATTGAGGAACAGTCCGAGCACCCTGAGAGAATCCACCCTCTGGATGCGCTGACCCGTCTTCGTTCTGAGTTCGATCGGTACTTGGTCCGGCGTCATGTCGAACTTGCGGCCTTTTCTGTCAGGTCGATACAGCAAGAGTTCCGACTTAGTCGGCGTGAGGACCAGTCCCGTGCCCTCGAGGAATTCTTCCGTGACGTGCAAGGCCTCTTGCAGGGCCAGCTCCACCGCTGCGTCCGACCCACCGCCGCACCAGACGGTGATGTCGTCCGCGTAGATAGCGTGATTGAGATTGACGGCCCCGATTCGGTCGAGTCGGACTGATAGGTCTCTCATGGAGGTGTTGAAGAGCAGTGGAGACAACACCGCACCCTGTGGCGTGCCGCAGGCTTCCAGCGCGTATCCGTCCGACTTGATGTGGACCTATTTGATCGTGGCCTTGCGATCCCTTAGGAAAGAGCTTACGTACGCGTCAAAGCGTTCGCCGAGGTTCAATCTCGTCACAGACTGGAGGACGTGCTTGTGCTTGACCGTGTCGAAGGCCTTGGCGATGTCCAGCGCCAAGATGCCTCGGACGCCTCTCGTGACCACGGCGACTATCTACCTCTTGATAAGCAGCATGACCTCTTGAGTAGACAGCGAGGACCTGAAGCCGACCATAGTCGGCGGGAGGGGGTGTCGTTCCTCGACATGCCTCGATATTCTGTTGTGGATGACATGCTGCGCCACATTGCCCACGCAAGACGTGAGCGAAATGGGTCGCAGACTGTCTATGGCTGGTGTCTTGCCCGGCTTCGGAATTATGATCACCGTGGCTTCCTTCCAGGCATCCGGTACGATGCCGGTCTCCCAGACATCGTTTATTTCTTTGGTGAGTAGTT
The DNA here is from genome assembly GCF_023375885.2 of Dermacentor andersoni. Classification (NCBI taxonomy): domain Eukaryota; kingdom Metazoa; phylum Arthropoda; class Arachnida; order Ixodida; family Ixodidae; genus Dermacentor; species Dermacentor andersoni. The sequence continues at coordinate 32,829,000 of NC_092823.1, read as the reverse complement.
CGATCGAGCAATTGTCTAACTTTCGAAGGGGTCTGTTCGAGATTCCATTCGGCCCGGGCGCGGATCTTCCGTTGAGGCCCTGAATGGCCGCTCTGACTTCCGAGACGGAGAAGGGGGCGTCGAGCTCCTCGTCCGCCTTGCCGTCATAGGCCGGGTAATCTTCTGGCCCGGACTGCCCGATAGGGAGGTAGCGACGCGCTACTTCGCCCATCACTTCGTTCATAGATCATCATCATCATCATCATCAGCCTGGTTACGCTCACTGCAGGGCAAAGGCCTCTCCCATACTCCTCCAACTGCCCCGGTCATGTACTAATTGTGGCCATGTTGACCCTCCAAACTTCCCGATCTCATCTGCTCACCTAACTTTCGGTCGCCCCCTGCTACGCTTCCCTTCCCTCGGAATCCAGTCCGTAACCCTTAATGACCATCGGTTATCTTCCCTCCTCATTACATGTCCTGCCCATGCCCATTTCTTTTTCTTGATTTCTACTAAGATGTCATTAACGCGCGTTTGTTCCCTCACCCAATCTGCTCTTTTCTTTTCCCTTAACGTTACACCTATCATTCTTCTTTCCATAGCTCGTTGCGTCGTCCTCAATTTAAGTAGAACCCTTTTCGTAAGCCTCCAGGTTTCTGCCCCGTACGTGAGTACTGGTAAGACACAGCTGTTATACACTTTCCTCTTGAGGGATAATGGCAACCTGCTGTTCATGATCTGCGAATACTTGCCAAACGCACCCCAGCCCATTCTTATTCTTCTGATTATTTCACTCTCATGATCCGGATCAGCAGTCACTACCTGTCCTAGGTAGATGTATTCCCTTACCACTTCCAGTGCCTCACTACCTATTGTAAACTGCTGTTCCCTTCCGAGACTGTTAAACATTACTTTAGTTTTCTGCAGATTAATTTTTAGACCCACCTTCCGGCTTTGCCTCTCCAGGTCAGTGAGCATGCATTGCAGTTGGTCCCCCGAGTTACTAAGCAAGGCAATATCATCAGCGAAGCGCAAGTTACTAAGGTATTCTCCATTTACTCTTATCCCCAATTCTTCCCAATCCAGGTATCTGAATACCTCCTGTAAACACGCTGTGAATAGCATTGGAGAGATCGTATCTCCCTGCCTCGTATCTCGAGATCGAGGTCGTATCTCGTTCATAGATGCGCCTTCGCTATTGAGCTTGTGGACCAGCCTATCGATGGCCAGAGTGGGGTTTTTCTTGGACTGCGTGTCGTCCAATAACTGCTTGAGGAGGTTCCACTTGCCCCCCGCACGCATCTGGCCGTCGACGGACGCACATACTTCCTTCCATTGCTGCTGGTCGAGCTCTTTGCAGTGCGATTCGATCTCGCGGTTGAGGGCCGCGATCCTCCTCCGGAGGTTGCGATTCAGCTTCTGCGTCTTCCTTCTGGCCGTGAGGGAATTCTTGGCTTCGAGCAGGTGCGCCAATCGAGCGTCCATGCGGTCGACGTTGAGGTCCGTTTCGACGGTCCTGGTGACCGCAGCTACATCCTTCTTGAGCTGCGCTACGAGGTCCGCAAACGACTCGTATTTTTCGTGGTCGTCCTTCCTTCTCTTTCGGAAGGCGTCGCAGTCGACTATTTCGAAGGCCCTCTGCGGGGCCACGCTGACGGGTAGGGAGATTTCCACGATGTAATGGTCACTTCCCAGGTTCTCTTGTAAGTTGTGCCACTCCGCTCCCGGCGCGTTCTTGACGAAGGCGAGTTCTGGGGCGGTGTCTCTCGAGTCCGAGTTTCCCATGCGCGTGGGGTAATGGGGTCGGTTATCAGTTCTAGGGAGCCGTCGGTCGCTGCCTGCAGGAGTCTGCAGCCTTTGGGAATGATTCTCACGTAGCCTCAGGCTTCGTGCGGTGCGTTAAAGTCTCCAGCCATAACGAGCGGCGTCTCCCTCGCCTTGGACGATGCCTTGGTTGTTAGGCTGTAGAAGGTCTGCCGGTTCTCCCTAGCGTTAGATACGGGACTTTTTCTGAGCCTCCTTCAAGTTCACCAGACCACATCGAATCGCGCCACAGCTAATTGAGGAGCGCAGAAGCACATCTACCCCGTTCCCGAGGCGCGGCACGTGCAAACGAGTTGGCGTCCCGCACCTCGTGCGCCGCAGGTGGAGCTATTCACTGCTTGACTCTTCCCGAAAGTGTAACGGGAGCCTGGCACGGTTCCAGGTAACGCGGGTACCGAGCAAAGCTGCTTTGCAGCACTGAAACGTCGCCCCCTTCCGCCTATTGTGACGGCGCTTGCAAGTCAGCAAGGCAATACCGCAAAGAGAAGTAAGCACTCGGACAATTGGGGCACAAGGAGCGACCCTCGGCGCCGGGTGTGACACAATCGCACGGACGCCTACCATTGGCCGAAAATGATGACACCTGAGCGGGCTCGCCGATTGGCCGAACGTGACGTGACTTCGAGGCACCGAAGGGCTTAAAAGCCAGAGACCAGGAGCAGCAAGAGAGCATTCCTTCATTCATCTCTTTCGAGCTTCTGCCACGGGCCGCAGCGTCCGAGTTGCTGCCGGCCCGTAATGACTTTATGACTGTTAATTTCTTTGTACTCTCACTGTAAATAATGTAAATAAACCTCCAGTTCTCAAAGTCCTCCTGAACCTCGGCCAACTCCCGCACCCAACGGCAAGGTCCAAAAATCTGGGGGACAGAAATTGGGACTGTCCTCCAGATCCAACACTAGGAGAGGACTCTCCGGCTGGCCACCCAAGGGAGCGACAGCAGTGTAAGTGCTCTTCAATTTTTCAATCATAACTCTGGTTTTGTTCGCTTGCCATCATCAACCTTGGTGTTGAATTGTTGTTCGTAAAGGTTCTGCGGTCAAAAAGATATCAAGTCTCAATACCTTGGTACAATTTTTACCTGGTTATTAGAAGAAAAAGAAATGTAATGAAACCAGCAGACCTAGGGGCAAAAACGATTATTTCTTCAATTTTTAGCTCTAAAACCCTTAAAACAGTGGTCCTCAGAATTTGCATGCCTCCTTTGCCATAACGAGGAGAATAACCAGTGAAAATTTCATGAATCTACGATGATTAGAACAAGTTATCAACTAGTGAATGCAACTTCATTTCATGTATCCGCCTCAATTACCGACCACATGTGTATCGAATACGAATCCACCTAATCTCAAAAAGCTAGGCATCATCCGTCATTAAAAAGCTGAAATTAGTAATCTAGGACCTCGATTTAGTGTAAACCAACTATTATTTTATTCCAGTTTAGCGATATAGCCTTGTGATAAATGAGGAAGAAAGCATAGCAAAAATGTAGGCAAGGGCGACCATGTCGAAGCTCATAGGTCCTATTTTGAATCCACGCCAATCAGCTCCAAAGTAACGTCAAAAGTTACTTCTTTTTTAACTGTTAGTTAGTAAGAGACGTAAGAAACGAACCTATAGCAATATTTTTATTCAATTACCCGTTTTTCATTAGTAGAAAACCATTAGTTGTGTAGCCTTTACCAACACTGCACAGAACTATCATCTTAGCCTGTTGCAGTATAGACGTATACTGCACAGAACTAGTGATACGCAGCTTTTTGATGGAAGAAGTTATTAACTGGTCGAAAGGAGACTCCGCGATGAAAAAGAAAGTGCACAAGAAGACTCAAAACAAGAGTCAAACTTGCAATCCAGACGCAAAGAGTTACGAAGAATCTGTTTTAACGCGACAGCGTTAAGGAGCTCGTGTCGCAGAAAAGCCGGTGTCGTCGGTGTCGGCCCGCGGCGTTGGCCGTGAGCGAAAAATCCCGGCAGGCAATTTATAAATAAAAACAATTTGCAACATGGGCTGCGTGGGAATCGAACCAGGGTCTCCAGAGTGTGAGACGGAGACGCTACCACTCAGCCACGAGCTCGATGCTTCAAAGCGATACAAAAGCGCCTCTAGTGAATGCGGTGTTGTCTTAGAAACGAGCCGTAGAAAGTTATACTGCGGTGTATATCGGTAATTATGAGCATGTAACTTACAGAAGTTGCAGTTACACGAGTAGTGAAGTGCGTTTCCGCTACATTTCTTCTGCGCTTTCCGCACACGCAGAGCCATCCTGCAGCCAACACAGAAGACCCCCTCCTCTCAATGTACGGCGTTGCCCCGACAGGTGGCGCGCCACGCGCGCATTGGGGCTGTGCGGGGACCGGTGCGAGGCGCGTCACGGCCCGACTCCTCTCCCCTGACGACGATTCGCCGTGCTTCCTCACGGGTTGCAGAATCAAAGCGTCCTTCCTCTCTTTAGATCACTATCTATATATCTCTCTGCCCGTGCCGATGACGATGTTTGGCTGGCGTAGATCGTTTCTCCCTCCGAGACACCGAGTTCTTTGGTTCGTTCCGCTTGCTCAGGCACACGTTTCGTTGCCGCGCCGAATGCTGCGCTGCTCGACGTTCACAGCGTGATTGGTGGGTGCAAAGTCCGATGCGGGGCGCCTTGTAAGTGATCGCTGCGCCGTAGCGCATTGTCTTACACCCCTTGGCGGGTCGACGGGAATGCTGTCGCGTTTCACTCTTGAAGGCGAAGCTTATCATCATCATCATCAGCAGCCTGATTACGCCCACTGCAGGGCAAAGGCCTCTCCCATACTTCTCCAACTACCCCGGTCATGTACTAATTGTGGCCATGTTGACCCTCCAAACTTCCTAATCTCATCTGCCCACCTAACTTTCTGTCGCCCCCTGCTACGCTTCCCTTCCCTCGGAATCCAGTCCGTAACCCTTAATGACCATCGGTTATCTTCCCTCCTCATTACATGTCCTGCCCATGCCCATTTCTTTTTCTTGATTTCAACTAAGATGTCATTAACGCGCGTTTGTTCCCTCACCCAATCTGCTCTTTTCTTATCCCTTAACGGTACACCTATCATTTTTCTTTCCATAGCTCGTTGCGTCGTCCTCAATTTAAGTAGAACCCTTTTCGTAAGCCTCCAGGTTTCTGTCCCGTACGTGAGTACTGGTAAGACACAGCTGTTATACACTTTTCTCTTCAGGGATAATGGCAACCTGCTATTCATGATCTGCGAATGCCTGCCAAATGCACCCCAGCCCATTCTTATTCTTCTGATTATTTCGCTCTCATGATCTGGATCAGCAGTCACTACCTGTCCTAAGTAGATGTATTCTCTTACCACTTCCAGTGCCTCGCTACCTATCGTAAACTGCTGTTCCCTTCCGAGACTGTTAAACATTACTTTAGTTTTCTGCAGATTCATTTTTAGTCCCACCCTTCTGCTTTGCCTCTCCAGATCAGTGAGCATGCATTGCAGTTGGTCTCCTGAGTTACTAAGCAAGGCAATATCATCAGCGAAGCGCAAGTTACTAAGGTATTCTCCATTTACTCTTATCCCCAATTCTTCCCAATCCAGGTCTCTGAATACCTCCTGTAAACACGCTGTGAATAGCATTGGAGAGATCGTATCTCCCTGCCTGACGCCTTTCTTTATTGGGATTTTGTTGCTTTCTTTATGGAGGAGTACAGTGGCTGTGGAGCCGCTATAGATATCTTTCAGTATTTTTACATACGGTTCGTCTACACCCTGATTCCGCAATGCCTCCATGACTGCTGAGGTTTCGACTGAATCAAACGCTTTCTCGTAATCAATGAAAGCTATATATAATGGTTGGTTATATTCCGCACATTTCTCTATCACCTGATTGATAGTGTGAATATGATCTATTGTTGAGTAGCCTTTACGGAATCCTGCCTGGTCCTTTGGTTGACGGAAGTCTAAGGTGTTCCGGATTCTATTTGCAATTACCTTAGTAAATACTTTGTAGGCAACGGACAGTAAGCTGATCGGTCTATAATTTTTCAAGTCTTTGGCGTCGCCTTTCTTATGGATTAGGATTATGTTAGCGTTCTTCCAAGATTCCGGTACGCTCGAGGTCTTGAGGCATTGCGTATAGAGGCTGGCCAGTTTTTCTAGAACAATCTGCCCACCATCCTTCAGCAAATCTGCTGTTACCTGATCCTCCCCAGCTGCCTTCCCCCTTTGTATAGCTCCCAAGGCTTTCTTTACTTCTTCCGGCGTTACTTCTGGGATATCGAATTCCTCTAGATTATTCTCTCTTCCATTATCATCGTGGGTGCCACTCGTACTGTATAAATCTCTATAGAACTCCTCAGCCACTTGAACTATCTCATCCATATTAGTAATGATATTGCCGGCTTTGTCTCTTAGCGCATACATCTGATTCTTGCCAATTCCTAGTTTCTTCTTCACTGGTTTTAGGCTTCCTCCGTTCCTGAGAGCTTGTTCAATTCTATCCATGTTATACTTCCTTATGTCAGCTGTCTTACGCTTGTTGATTAACTTCGAAAGTTCTGCCAGTTCTATTCTAGCTGTAGGGTTAGAGGCTTTCATACATTGGCGTTTCTTGATCAGATCTTTCGTCTCCTGCGATAGCCTACTGGTATCCTGTCTAACGGAGTTACCACCGACTTCTATTGCACACTCCTTAATGATGCCCACAAGATTGTCGTTCATTGCTTCAACACTAAGATCCTCTTCGTGACTTAAAGCCGAATACCTGTTCTGTAGCTTGATCTGGAATTCCTCTATTTTCCCTCTTAGCGCTAACTCATTGATCGGCTTCTTATGTACCAGTTTCCTCCGTTCCCTCCTCAGGTCTAGGCTAATTCGAGTTCTTACCATCCTGTGGTCACTGCAGCACACCTTACCGAGCACGTCCACACCTTGTATGATGCCAGGGTTAGCGCAGAGTATGAAATCTATTTCATTTCTAGTCTCGCCGTTCGGGCTCCTCCATGTCCACTTTCGGTTATTCCGCTTGCGGAAGAAGGTATTCATTATCCTCATATTATTCTGTTCTGCAAACTCTACTAATACCTCCCCCCTGCTATTCCTAGCGCCTATGCCATATTCCCCCACTGCCTTGTCTCCAGCATGCTTCTTGCCTACCTTGGCATTGAAATCGCCCATCAGTATAGTGTATTTTGTTTTCACTCTACCCATCGCCGATTCCACGTCTTCGTAGAAGCTTTCGACTTCCTGGTCATCATGACTGGATGTAGGGGCGTAGACCTGTACAACCTTCATTTTGTACCTCTTATTAAGTTTCACAACAAGACATGCCACCCTCTCGTTAATGCTATAGAATTCCTGTATGTTACCAGCTATATTCTTATTAATCAGGAATCCGACTCCTAGTTCTCGTCTCTCCGCTAAGCCCCGGTAGCACAGGACGTGCCCGCTCCTTAACACTGTATATGCTTCTTTTGGCCTCCTAACTTCACTGAGCCCTATTATATCCCATTTACTGCCCTCTAGTTCTTCCAATAGCACTGCTAGACTCGCCTCACTAGATAATGTTCTTGCGTTAAACGTTGCCAGGTTCATATTCCAATGGCGGCCTGTCCGGAGCAGGGCAGGATTGGCCACCCTGGTGCAGTACATGGCCACAACCTCCTATATGAACAGAATAGGCGAAGCTTAAGCGTCCTCCAATTTTTTACAGGTGAATTTTTGAGCGAGACTAACCACACAGAACGTTTAGTTTCGTGCACCGAACGAAACATGGAAATCAGAGAAGGCGAAAAACAATTGAAAAGTGTCTTGGACATCGATGAACGCTTCATCAAAGCAATGATGGAGGTACGACATGACTCGCCACCAAAAAGAGGGGCATTAAATGCCATTTTGCGCGAATTTCAAAATATGAAAGCAGTGCCTCTTAAGAGGAAGCTTTAGCTCGGGCCCAACTCCGACGCGGCCTATTCAAATACATGTAAAACGCAAAAACGTTTTTATGAGATAACCCCTGGACAGATTTTGATGAGCGGAATTTCAATTTAGGGCTTGAATTTTCTTAAATCGATTTTCAAATATTTGACCGTTTGAAAAACATGGAAGCACGAAGTTTACAAATTCATAGCTCTGCATCAAGAACTGATATCACGGTTCCGTAAACGGCATCCATTAGATCATTCAAAGCGGACAAATTCAATATGTCATTTTACATCTTACGTGAATTTGTTACGTCGGTTACAACGGTTTTGCAAAAGTTGTATTTCCCTATGATTAAATATTTTTGACATTCATGTGTAACACATCGATTTTGTCCGCTTTAGATGTACTATTAGGTGCAATTCACAGAATTGTATTATCATGTTTAGTGGTTGAGTTACAGAGTCGTAAACTTGATAGTTTCGTTTTTTGAAAATGTTCGATTTTTGGTAATTTTTAATAAAAAATTCACGACCTAACCCAAAAATTAGAAACCAACAGTCACTAGATTTTAAGTTTGTCTTTTAAATGCAACAAACCTCGTCAAATTTGCTGCAGTGGTTGCCGAGAAAAACGAATTCTCCTTTTACATGTATTTAGATAGGAGCACTCGAGTTAAAGCTTCCTCTTAAGGCAATTGAGCATATTGCATACTTAAGGGGCAAGACTGAGGCTGAGTCCAACAAACATGATTCCTACTCACAAGCAATTTCAGTGGGATGCCAGCAAACCAAGAACACGCAGGGAACCAAACGGGCTTTGCTAATTAAAGACACAAAAGGAATTGAGAACCCTCAACGGGAAATAAGAGATAAATTTGAGAAGAACTTCGAACCAACTGAGTTCGGGCTCATGGATGTTGTAGTCAAGAACATCAAAGACGGAGTTGCAGTAGCCGCGGCTAGAGTCGCGGATCTCAAGAACGTAGAGTCAGGCCTTAAGGCCAACCAAGAGGCTTATCATTTTTCTCCTAGAATTTCCGAGGGTCTCTCCCCCGAGGTTAAGATTGTTGGCGTAGACCTCGCAGTAAATGAAAAGGAGATACCAGAGAGAATCATCCAACAAAACAACCTCATCGGAAACGAGGAGGAGGTCAAAGTAGTGTGGGTGAGAAAAAGAGTCATCAAAATCTGTCACCTTAAGAATAAACAACTGAGAACTTGCAAATGAAATGGTGAAAAGAGCACGTAAACATCGGTTGGACTCGCTGCAGGGTGTATGAGAACGTTCTTGTCTCAAAATGTTTTGGGCACATTTTGGGCACGTTTTGGGCACACAGAGAAGCAGCGCTGATCCAGAGAGCTATGGTGCACAGAATGTGGTGGAGTCCACTACTATAGCGAGTGCCAGGCAGTGAGTAAGTCCTGCCCTGTATGCAAAGAAAAAGGTTTCAACTATAAGAATCATTCCATGTGGGATGGACATGCCTGTCTTTTGATGAAGCCTATGAGTCTCAGAGGAGACGAATGGGCTTTGTCTCACAGTAACTAGCTAAAGGTCTCTTTCGTTATATTTTGTATTCTTTAAAAAAAGATTTCTTTGTACTTATTAATTAAAGATGTGTACTAAGTCATTAAACATAATTCAGCTAAATCAAGCTAGATCAATAAAAGCTACAACTCAATTAAGTAATTTACAGACTCATTTTAAACAGGATATATCAGTCGTTCAGGAACCCTATGCATTAAATAATAAAATAATAGGTTACCCAATAAAGTCGAAAATAGTAAGTCACTCAGTTCTCCCAAAATCAACCATCATAATCCATAATGAAAAAATCCCTATTTTCCCATTACTAACTACACAAAATATAACAGCTATAAGAATTAAATGCCAAGACGAATTCATCAGCATAATTAATTGTTACGTCTCACCAAAAGATAACATTGAACCCTATTTGTTAGAGATAGAGGAAATTTTAAAATTAAGAAATAAAGAGAACATAAATTCTAGGAGACTTTAATTCTAAAAACATAGTATGGGGAGGCCTAACTTCTGAACCAAGAGGAGAGATACTTTTTGAATTCATTGTCAGAAACGATCTAAATATATTAAACAATGAAAATTCACTACCGACTTTTGAAACTAAAAATGGGAAGAGTTGGATTGACTTAGCTATTATTATTAAAACCATGGCAAATGAAATACAAGAATGGGAGGTTCTGGAAAAAAAGTCCCTTAGCGACCATAGGTATATGTCAATAGCAGCTTTTAGTAAACATACTGAACCAATAAAACGCCTAACTATGACGGGAGAATATCAGGTACTAGAAAAACTCAAACGAGACACATGGTTCCAAGAAATACTAGAAGAGAATATAGTAAATCCTACTCGGATAGAAATAATAATAAACACTTTCTATACGAAAACCGAAAATTTAGTAAAATAAATATACCAAAACAATAAAACCAAGAGATTCAATAGCAAAACCATGGTGGAACATAGAATTAGAAATAGAAAGGGAAGAATTAAGAGCATTAAGAAGAAGGTATCAAAAAGCAAAGGAGGACAACAAAGAACCGTTTAAACAAGTATATCTAGCAGCATTAGAGGAGTACAACAATAACATAACTAAAGCAAAGGACTCATCTTGGAAAGAATTGTGTTCTACTCTGAAAAACAAAAACCCATTTACTCTTCCATACAAATTAGCAACAAACAAAATTAAGAACCCTGTGATAATTCCTGTTATTAAAAAAGATAATGGTCTTCAAACAGAAACAGAAGAAGAATCTGTCGAATATCTACTAGGAAAATTGTACAACTTTGAAGAAAGTAACAACAAAGCACCTGTTAATCCAACTATTTCAGATAAAATAGAAAACCATAAATTCTTACCTGTTACTACTATAGAAGTGGATAATACCATGCAAAATCTTAAAAAACGAATAGCCCCAGGACCTGATAATTTAAGAAGCTCATTTATTCAAACACTTTATTATTCACATAAACATTTCTTTGTAAAAATTTTCAACAGTTGTATTAAATTCGGTTACTTTCCAAAACGATGGAAATCTTCCAAGATCATTCTAATGCCTAAAAACAAGAAATCAGATAAACCAGAAGAAACCTTTCGCCCTGTTGCAATTAATTCAATACTAGGGAAAGTCCTAGAAAAATTGATTAACGATATAATTTATCATTTCTTAGTGGTAAATCATTTATTACCATTAAATCAATATCGATTTAAACATGGAACGTCCGCAATTAATGCATTAGACAATATAAAAGAAGTCATAAACAAAGCAAAACTTGATAAACTGCAGTCCCTAATAATTTCCTTGGACATCAAAAATGCTTTAGGGAACATTATTCAAAAAATAATCATTAATATTATGAAGAAGCAACAAATACTTACATATCTCATTACAATCACAGCGGACATTTTCACAGAAAGAATCGTAATGTATAAGTCTTCTACAGTTAATTTTAGCAAAACACTAGAAAGCGGTTCTCCTCAAGGATCACCCCTCAGCCCGACATTATGGAATCTTACTATTTCAGAACTTTTAAATACAAGAATGCCAAAGAATGTCACCATACAAGCATTTGCAGACGATGTCACCTTAACAGTCAAACGCACTAGTAGAGCACACGTAGAAAGAATAGGCAATGAAGCATTACAGAAACTCTATCGATGGGCTAACAATAATAAATTAAGTTTTAATCTTCAAATATGCGAATCTATGATTCTAGAAAATAAATACAAAGGTAAACCACGAAAACTACAATTAGGCAATGATATTATAAAGAATCAAGATGAATTAAAGATTCTAGGTGTGATTTTTGACAAAGGACTAACCTTTATACCACATCTTAAAGAGGTTAGAAACAAAATAACTCAAGTGACAGCCAAAATATCTCAATTTAGTAAAATAAATTGGCGAATGAAACCTAATCAATTAAGACAAATCTATATAAGAGGCATAGAAAGAATGATTGTTTATGGCTCTCAAGTATGATACAAACAACATACCCACATTATAAGGAAACTAACATCTATTCAGAGAACATTTTCAATAAAAATATGCAAGGGTTTTAGCACAATCTCAAACATGGCTCTTCATGTCATATGTAAAGTCACACCTATACACTTAATAGAAAAGGAAAACGCTTTATATGACATATTGCACAAAGAAAGCAATATCATATTTAAAGAAAAGTTGTTCAACAAATCAAATATAGCTGACAAAATAGAGTTATGGCATACACACCCTGCTGAAAGAATTGCACTAGACTACAGAACTGAATCAATCAAGGCAGATTACAATATATATACGCACGGTTCAAAAGATGGTGAAAAAACTGGCGCAGCATTTATAGTTATTACGAAAGAAAACAGAATTCATGAACAAAAACAATTTTCCCTTCCAGAATACTCTAGTAACTTTGAAGCAGAGACTACGGCTATGTTAGAAGCAATAAAATGTATATCAAATGAAAAAGAGCGTAATCATTTCCAAATTTTAACTGACAGTCTGTCTACTTTACGAGGTCTAAAGAATCCGTATAATAAAAACCCATTCGTAAATAAAATAGAAAACGAGATAAAATAAACTCTCTAAATCATGAAATTACATTAACATACACAAAGGGACATTCAGGACTAGTAGGTAATGAAATGGCAGATGAGCTGGCAAAAGCAGCATGGAAATACGGCGTACTAATAGCAATACCAATGACAAAATTCTTCCTTAAAAACTTATTTATCTAAACAACGTACAGAAAAATGGAACAATTATTGGAAGAACGCTAATAAAACATGCAGCAGAATGGATTGAAGACGTTGCAAACATACCTGCACATTTTCCATTAAACTACTACACTACACAAGCTGTCTCGGGCCATGGAAGATTCCCATATTATTTTTGAGATTTAATATCTTAGAAAGAAAGAAATGTAAATGTGTATCTGCTGAAAAAAATTTTGATCATTATCTATCTACATGTACTGAAACTAATGAAGAAAGAAAAGAGCTGAACAAAATTCTGAAAACTAACAAATTACCTAACAAACGGGAAGTTATTAGTAATCCTGCAGCATTAAAAGTAATTGAGGAAATTACAAGAAAAATTAACGAGCACGTATATACACACAATATACAACTATAGCACAATCACAAAACAGAACCAATAAAGAAAAATCAAGAATAAATAAAATAATCACTAAACGTACCTCTACATAAGTAGTCAAACATTTAAACACATTTATTAAAAAAAGATTAACCATATTTTTCTAATATTCTAATGATATGAGTACCTTATTAACTTCAATCAACCTCCCAGTTTTGATGAAAAAGAATTTCGAATTAAGAATATCTCAAATAAGTACAGCAAAAAGAAAATAATTGACGAAAATCATTAACAAAGGCATTTTTAAATGTCAGTAAATAAAAGTAGTAAAAAATTCGCACAAGGATATATAATAACAAAATAATAAGATACTTTAAACCTAAACGATCTCACCATACAACAAAAATATTGAAGAGGTCATTCATCTTGAATGATCGTAAAAAATAATTAAATAAATTGATTAAGTGACAAAAACTACACAAGGATTCCTTTCAATTTTTCACTAGGAGTGAACCCGCCAGCTATCAAAAAATAGTCAAAAATCCAAATTATCCCTTTAAAAATGTATTCGAACCATTATTCCATCAATTAATCTCACTATTATCTGCTAGACAGCCATGATATTGAAAAATTTTATCATCTAAATATATATATGTATGCATACATTCGTGTGTGTACGTAGGAATATATAGATATAAACGGTCACTTGCACATAGCAAAAATTATTTCCTTAAGACATGTTCACAATACTCATTGTACCATTAACCACAAAAAATGACAAGAAATGGCAAGTTCACACTATGTGATTCCGCCAAAAAAAACAGGTTGACAATGCTATAACAACTTTTTCTTCCCGGCATGTTCATATTAGATGATTCCGTCGGGAGACCAACTAGAAAACAACCTCAGAGATCTCTGCTTAATAAGGAAATTGATGCTAATAAGCATTCTTGGCTACATGCTAAGGTGAATAAAAGCTGAAAACAGCAAGTCTAGCAGGTTCATGGAACGTGATTTCGCTGGAAAAGAAAAATCATTTCAATGGCCCAGAAATATATCAATGGGCATGTTCACCTCGTGCGATTTCGCCAAAAAAAAAAAAGAACTGGGCATGTTCGCCCAGGTGCTTTAGCCCACAAAAAAAGAAAGGAACCTTTACTCAATGGAACTACCCGGCATGTTCAACGAAGGTGATTTCTTCGGAATTTATTATGGGCAATCTTGCATTTGTTTTTCATCTCGCGTGATTCCCCCCCCCCCCCCAAAAAAAAAGAAAACTCCAACGGGGCATGTTCACCTAAGGTGATTTCGCCCTCAACATAAAAAAAAGAAAAAAGGAACCTCTTACTCAACGTAACTTCCCGGCATGTTCACCGAAGGTGATTTCGTCGGAATTTATTATGGGCAATCATGCATTTGTTTTTCACCTCGCGTGATTCCCCACCTCAAAAAAAAAAAAAAAAAACTCCAACGGGGCATGTTCACTTAAGGTGATTTCGCCCTCACCATAAAAAAAAGAAAAGAGGAACGTCTTAACGTAATTACCCGGCATGTTTACCGAAGGTGATTTCGTCGGAATTTATTATGGGCCATCATGCATTTGTTCTTCACCTCGCGTGATTCCCCCCCTCAAAAAAAAAAGAAAACTCCAACGGGGCATGTTCACTTAAGGTGATTTCGCCCTCACCATAAAAAAAAGAAAAGAGGAATCTCTTACACAACGTAACTACCCGGCATGTTTACCGAAGGTGATTTCGTCGGAATTTATTATGGGCAATCATGCATTTGTTTTTCACCTCGCGTGATCCCCCCCCCCCAAAAAAAAAGAAAACTCCAACGGGGCATGTTCACTTAAGGTGATTTCGCCCTCAACATAAAAAAAAGAAAAGAGGAACCTCTTACTCAATGGAACTACCCGGCATGTTCAACGAAGGTGATTTCTTCGGAATTTATTATGGGCAATCATGCATTTGTTTTTCATCTCGCGTGATTCCCCCCCCCCCCCCCAAAAAAAAAAAGAAAACTCCAACGGGGCATGTTCACTTAAGGCGATTTCGCCCTCAACATAAAAAAAAGAAAAGAGGAACCTCTTCCTCAACGTAACTTCCCGGCATGTTCACCGAAGGTGATTTCGTCGGAATTTATTATGGGCAATCATGCATTTGTTTTTCACCTCGCGTGATTCTCCCCCCCCCAAAAAAAAGAAAGAAAACTCCAACGGGGCATGTTCACTTAAGGTGATTTCGCCCTCACCATAAAAAAAAGAAAAGAGGAACCTCTCACTCAACGTAACTACCCGGCATGTTTACCGAAGGTGATTTCGTCGGAATTTATTATGGGCAATCATGCATTTGTTTTTCTTTCACCTCGCGTGATTCCACCCCCAAAAAAAAGAAAACTCCAACGGGGCGTGTTCACTTAAGGTGATTTCGCCCTCATCATGAAAAAAAAAAAGAAAAGAGGAACCTCTTACACAACGTAATAGCCGGCATGTTCACCGAAGGTGATTTCGTCGGAAGTTTATTATGGTAATCATGCATTCTTCGGTCGACGAAGTCGACGAGTTCATAATTTCACCATGGGCAAACACCCCTCACATATTCTGAAACCGGCAGGTTCACAGAAGTGATTTCGCCGGATGCTTATAAAATATCGTATTTCAAATACACAATTTTATCATGAAATCAATTAGGGCATGTTCACAATAAGTGATTCCGCCACCACAAACAAAGAGTAAATGAATAATAACAACGTGGAAGACTACTACCATAAATCTCGTATTACTAAAGTACACAATAAAAAAAACACCCCAGACCGTCCCACTTAAAAAAATAATAATAATTATGACAACATGCACAGCCTAGGCAATAAGACCTAGAATTTGAAAATGCTGGCAGTTTCACCAAGTGATATATTAAAGAAAATGGTCTCATCTGCTAAAACTGAAAGTGCTGTTCGTTTATTTCGGAGGGTATCAAATCGGCATCATGGACTCAACGAGGATAACCTCATTCGACTAATGCATGCCTTCGTTCTGTGCCACTTTAGATACGTGGCAGCCATGCATCGATGGAAACGGGCAGAGCGGGATAAATTGAATGCACAGCTTAGGAATATTACCAAGCGGGTTCTCGGGTTACCCGTATACACTTGTAAAGAGCGCTTAATGCAGCTTGGCATTCATAACACTCTTGAAGAGATTGCAGAGGCCCAGGAGCGCGCACAGCTAACTCGCCTCACAACAACGAAGGCAGGGAGATCCATCTTGCAGGAACTCGGATATCACCCCGATAGAGTAGCGGAGGAGTTCTCTGACGTTCCTCCGTCGATTCGTGATAACATTACGGTCGCGCCAATACCTAGGAACATGCACCCCGATCATAATCGCGGTAGAAGGAGGGCAAGGGCGGCCAACCTCCTTAGACAAATACACAGTGATCAGCGATAGGTCAGCTTTGCGGATGCCGCTTCTTGTAAGGGACGTCGGGCGTTCACCATCGTCACTGTTGATGGTCGGCAAGGAATCACCAATGCTGCCTCGGTACGGACGAGGGACTCCGAAATAGCTGAACAAATGGCTATTGCACTAGCCCTGCTGGAGAGCTCACGGGATGTCATCTATAGTGATTTAAGATCTGTAGTCAGAGCATTTGAAAAAGGCACCGTTTCCAAACAGGCCCTCAGACTTATTGGGGGCAAGGCAATCACGCACCACTTCATTTATTGGTGTCCGGCACATCAGGGTCAGATAAAGGGTGCTCCTCCCAACCTCAATGAGTCGCCTCACGGGGCTGCGCGTGAACTTGCCCACCGCGCTACCTTCGACCAATCGGAAGCCGACTCCACAGAAAACAGGGACACGCCCTCCACCTACAACGAGATTACTAAACACTTCTATCTCAGCCGTAGAACCTACTTTGTTCCTCATCCGCGCCTCAATAGAGCTCAAGCATTAACGCTCCGTCTACTACAAACGAATACATATCCGAATCCGTCGCTCTTACATAAAATCTATCCGGATACATACACCAACGCTACCTGCCACGATTGTGGAGATATAGCCACGTTAGACCATATGCTCTGGCGGTGTGCCCGGTCACGCTCTATCATTGCTAACAGCTCGGCCAGATGGGAGGCGGTTCTCCGCAGCCCTCTTCTGGCTGACCAACTCTGGGCTGTCCAGCAGGCCCACGATGCGGCCGAGAGGCTCGGCCTTCCGGTTCCCACGTGGGAGCGGCCTGCTTCGTGAAGACTCACGATCTGCAGGACTCCTTTAAAGTTTTACCATACCATACCATACCCTGGTGGTCTATACACAACCAGCAATTGAAACTATTATTCTTTCAAATTGTCAAAACATATAAGGAAATTAAGTCCAACTAAAAACTTTCAAACCTTGAGATAACTCACCCACTATATATATATGCATGTATTTATGTGTATATATATATACACATATGTATATGCATATGAAAAAATCTGTTGAAAAATACAATTCTCAATAACCCAAATAACGAAAATTAAAACTGGGAGCAAAAACAAACAAAAATGTGTAAATTTATTCATATTTATATACACAATTTAGAGGTACTTAAAAGTGAAACACAAATAGTCAAACTATTTTAAATACATTACTACTACTACTGCAGTCTTCCATCGACCGACTCAGTATAACACGATGTTTATACATTTTTAACAGTTTTAATCTTCCACACAAAGAATTTTACACCGTGTAAAAAAAGACAAGAGAACAAGACACCACCGGAAAAGTACGACATCTTACGTGCTCAGCTTGATTCCTTGACTGTTGCTGTGGCGCAGCTCAGTAAGCAAAATGATGACCTCGAAAATAGATCTCGCCGCAATAACTTAATCTTGTATGGCATCCCAGAAGACCCAAATGAAGATGGGGACGACTTATTAAACAAGGTGTCAAACGTCATCTCAGAGAAATTGTCGATCGAATGTCCAAGAATCGAACGTTGTCATAGGGTTGGTAGGGTACGCGAGCACCGTCCACGTCCTGTTATTCTGAGAATTTTGGACTACTCTGAGAAAATAACCATACTAAAGAACGTACACAAATTTAAAAACACGGACTACCATGCAACCGAAGACTTCACCTTTAAAATACGTGCACTCCGCAAAAAACTTTGGGAAGCGTCCCAGGTGTATCGCAACAATGGCTCTGAGGTGAAGCTTCGCTTTAATTACATTCTCATTGATAAATCTCGGTACGTCTGGAACACTGATAAGGATGCCCTTGAGAAAGAACATAGGCAGTCCCTCAAACGCACAGCGCGGCATTCTACTACGCCTTCTGTTTGACGTCCTAAGCACAGGCTTGAAAAGCTCTCGATTATGAATATTAACGCCAGAAGCATTACAAACAAATTTCCTGACTTCCTGTCTCTTGTGTGTTCGCATTCCCCACATATTGTGGGCATTACGGAAACGTGGCTTCACAATGGCGTCCATGATTCTGAATTCACTCCCCCAGGCTACGTGGCGATACGAGCGGATCGACAGGATAGCAGAGGCGGAGGGGTCGCTCTTATCGTTCGATCTGACATTAAGTTCTCCGTTATGAAGGCGCCAGCAGAAATTGAATCTGTCTGGTGCAAAATGTTTCTTAATGAACAGTCCATTGTAATGGGCATTCTTTATCGACCGCCAGGTTCATCTGTCGATGTATTGCGCATGCTTAATGATTATTTGAACGTACAAACATTCAAACTGTCTAACCTTATCTTGATGGGCGATTTCAACGCTCCAGGTATCTATTGGCCATCATTTACGTTTTCTGGTCAGGATACATCCATCTGTCAAGAATTGCTGAACATTTCCTTGTTCTTCGATCTAAAGCAAATTGTTAACGAAGCAACAAGAGGTGACTCGTTGCTTGACTTGGTCTTTCTCGGTTCAACTCTTTATCAGTGTGGTTTTGAATGTGATATTGTTGATGGAATTTCGGACCACAAGGCTGTAGTAGTTACTATTAACTGTCCTGTTTTCACGCCGCTGTCGACTTTCACTACATTTCCTGATTTCGCTCGTGCTGACGATGTTGCTATCACCGATTTTCTTGCTTCTTCTTTCGATGCATTTCACACGATTAGTCACATGGCTGCCATCAACGAACTAGTCAACAAATTCGAAAGTATTGTCAGTGACTGCATGCAACGTTTTGTTCCGCTAAAAACGAAAAAAAAGCACCTCAAAGTACCCTGGATGACACGTGATATCCTTCACGTATCACGCCGCGTTGGACGCCTCAGGCGCGTGAAGCGTTTATCAGACCCTGATAGTGCCATCAGGTTTCGTAGGGCAAAGGAAGAACTGCGAGTACTTACGAAATCGGCAAAATATCGTTTCTTCAATGTCCAGTTAGGAAATCTTCTAAAAACTAATCCTCGCAAATTTTGGCGCTCTGTCTTGCCAACAGAGTCTACATCGGTATCTATAATCGTCAATGATGAAACAACTAATGATCCGTTAATAATAGCTGATGCTTTTAATGCCTACTTTAAATCTGTCTTTTCATCAGATACCCACGAAGTTCAATCCTTTGACCCTCCTAAAGTGACAACTCCGATTACTGATATCATGATTAATGAGCATGGTGTACTAAACCTAATACTAAAGTTAGACACTAAAAAATCAACCGGTCCTGATGGTATACCCAATTCTTTTCTCGTTCGTTATTCATTGTGGTCTGCTCGCTACCTAACCATCATCTTTCAAAAGTCCCTCAATACCGGCATCGTTCCCTCCTCATGGAAGCTGGCCAAAGTACATCAATTATTCAAATCTGGTAATAAGCAGCTCTTATCTAATTATAGACCTATTTCATAAACATCATATTCATGTAAGATGCTGGAGCACATAATTCACAAACATATAGTGGAATTTCTGGAATCTAATAACATACTTTCTAACTTTCAGCATGGTTTTAGGAAAGGTTTCAGCACCTTAACACAACTAGCAGAATTCTCACACGACATCCTCTGTGCCCTTGATATCGGCACCCAGATCGATGCCATATTTATAGATTTTTCCAAGGCTTTCGATACTGTACTGCATTCTAATCTCTTAATAAAGCTTAACGTGATCATGAAAAATTCTCACTTGGTTAGTTGGATTGCCAGTTTCCTTTCTCATCGGTCACAATACGTATGTTATAATTCAACTGATTCTTCTTCTGTTGACGTGTCATCTGGTGTACCCCAAGGGTCGGTTCTTGGTCCTTTACTATTTCTTCTATACATTAATGACTTACCTCGAAACGTCACTTCACACATACGCCTTTATGCGGATGACTGTGTTTTGTATCGCGTGATTAACACACCAGACGATCATCTTGAACTAAATTCCTCATTTGTCAGCTTCTGTACCTGGTGCAACACTTGGCAAATGAAAATTAATTTTACTAAAACTGTGATAATGTCATTTTCTAATAGTGCCTCTCCTTCATTGACCAATTACACTTTCAACGACTTATCCCTGCACAGGGTCTCAGACTACAAGTATCTTGGCGTCATATTCACCACTAACATGTCCTGGTCACAACACATTAATTTCCTTTGCACTAAAGCCCTCCGGAAGCTCGGGTATTTGAGGCGCAATTTTAACAATTCTCCAAAGGAAACTAAGTTACTAATGTATAAAACTTTAATTCGCCCAATCGTAGAATATGCTTCTCCTGTCTGGAACCCTCATAAGCAGCGCGACATTAACTCCATTGAGAGCATACAACGAAAATCTATTAGGTTCATATATCGTCGCTATGATCACTATTTTTCACCCTCTCGTGCCTTATCTTCTTTGAACCTAACCCCTTTATCCATACGCCGTCACACTGAGTCATTGAAGTTTCTGAATGGCATCGTCAATTTTTCTTATCGTGTCTCACATCCCATATATATTCCTTCAGACATTCCTCGGTCAAGTAGGAGTCACCATAACCTTAATATTAAGCCTTACTTTGCTCGATCTAGTCAATTTAAATACAGCTTTTTCCCACGTACCATTGAATTCTGGAACTTAATTCCCGGAACAATTAGGTCACTGCCATTAAGCGATTTCTTTTAAAAGTTAACCACACCTTATTTTATGTATTTTCTTGTTGTTAAAGTGTATTTACTCATTCTCGTTTCTGTAGTGATTCTCAGTGTTGCTGCTATTTTGAGTTTCATATGTGTCATCTGCCTTATTTCTTGAGAACTTTTAATGTTATTGTTTACTTGGTTTTTTGTATGACCTTTTTTTTTTCTAACCCACTCCTGCGATAGCCCCATATAGGGGCTGCAGTATGTACAAATAAAATAAATAAATAAATAAACTAAAACATTAAAAGAAATCTGTCACTTGCCTCCTTCTTAAATATGTTTTCAAGCTTTTTGCAGGTAGACAGGGAAAACCAAGAAGCACAGAAGAATGACGCCATCTGTATTGAAGAACCAAGCCCTAACAAGAGAAGAAAGAAGCACGATACCAGAAGACAAGACAATCAAGAATCCAGAAACAAATTAGAGAAAAACATCAATCAAATGATATTCAATAAATGCCCCTGAATCCTTGTCCGTTCCCTTGGTCGTGGCCAGCCGGATAGTAGCTCTACCCCTTTCACCTCTCTCTCGCACTTTTTTTTCCTTCCTTCTCTTTCATTCCTTTATTCCTTTTCTTTAATGCCGCTATGCATAGTGGCACGGGAGGGGCTCATTTTTTTAATTGTTATTATTATCTTTATTTATTTATTAATTTTATTTTTCTATTTTTTCTTTATCTTTGCCCCACATTAACGTATATCCCTAGGAGAGCAGTACACATTGATAACGTAGACGCTGTTCTTCAGCCAACTGTTTGGTATGATCTCGACGAGCAACGCTTCCAGCTTGGTGTTGCCAAGACGGAGATCGTGCTCCAGGAAGGCGCACTTATTTGCAATAAGTATAGCGATGCCGAGCCCGTTCTCCGCCAACGAGGAGACAGCTCGGTACCCCTGGAGGGAAATCGTTTCCATTCCCGTTTCCTGTAGCAAAATGACGTGGGGCCTCTGTTGCGGCTCCCGGGCCTTGATGAACTGCACCAGTTGAGGCCTGCGCCTCCGGAAGGTGGCGCATTTCCACTGCCACACAATGAGCTTACTATCCGGTCTGGCCATGATTAAAAATATTAATTTTCCATATTCCGTCTCAAATATGTTCTCAAATGTGTGCACAGATTCGAAGAGATTTTAATAGCATATTCAGTGGTATATCTATAAGTACTACCATATATAATACTGTTTGCGTAGTATCGTTATGGCAAAGCAGTTACATTGTAGTCAATGGCCACAGATGGCAAGAGGTCACGTTCATCGGGATATATTTAAACATGCGCAGTCTCAACAGTCTAACCACCCACTATACAATTTGTTGTAGGACCAAGCGTTTAGAACGGACCGTGTGTCGGAGCGTTTCTTGGCAATTCAAATGTAGAATCTTGATCCCACAAATAATCTATGGCGAACACGTCGAGACCTCTCCACCGGAGCAGCCGGTCCAAACCGCGAGCAAGAATTTCCACTCGCCGTTGAAGCACATGTGCCTACCGTACGCATAAGGTCCACTCTCCTATCGACGCCGGGCCTCAACAATGACCGAGTAGGCGCGACTGTCAATATTTCCCGTTGTCGTGAAACACGCCAGCCGCTGTGCAGTGCCTGCTGTCGCAATATTTGAGGCCACTATCGGGATATGGGTGCCGCATTTTTTTCTCGGCGAACACGAAAGCAGATATTATTCACTTCACACCATCAGATAGGCAAGATGGCCTTTTTGCGCCGTAGACCAAAACTCATGTCTATGACCTCCCCTCGCAAGACCGTACCAGCGGAGTCGGTATGCTGCAGCTCGTGGTCACGGGGTGAGTGTATTGTGCGTAGACATTCATGCACCTTTACAGTTATGGATTTAAAAAATCACAATATCGGCCTCTTCTGTGTGACCTTGAAACGTAACTTTCACTTACGAGAGCACGGTGAGTGCGGAGAACCTCCCCGTGGGGTGGCAGGGACAAAAATGTGTCAGTGAGGTGGCACTTTGCGAGGTTGTCTGCAGCAGATACGGCACAGTGGAGCCTACGTGGAAGCGTTCTTTTATTGCTCTTTTTCGAAATAATACATTTTTAAGCTGTTCGAGTACCTGTGCCGTCACTGAAAATTAAAGAAAAAGATACCACGATACAAATAACAATGGTGCCACGCGTGAGTGTATTAGGAAATATTGTGCTTTTAGCAAAAAGTGTTCTACCCATTGCTTCGTGCACACCAGCAATTGTTTGACGCAAGGAAGAGGAAGGGAAAAAGAGGAGGTTAGATAATTTACATAGCAGCTGGGTATTAGGTGCAGGGGAAAAGGAAAAGGGAAGGAATGGTGATAAAATGAGAGATGACATAAAATAGAGAAATAGAATGGTAATTTCTACCGAAGGTGAAGCGTCTAAATGACACCTAGGCTGAAGGCGTCTCGGAACGCTGGCGTGGTAAGACGGCGTTGCAGACGCCGCACCTCGATGGTGCCGAAGAAGACACAGAAGGAAAAACGTCAGCGTATATGCTAGCGCCCCAAAAAATTTCCTTGAATTTGTTAGAATTAGCTTGACGTGGTCATTCCATTCAGGCCGCTGAATGCAGACGACGTTGCGGTAGGTACTGAGTTGGCACAGCTCAAGCAACAGGAACTCATCATAAATGCATTTGAAGACAAGCTCCTTGTCCTTGGAATTTATATTGACTATAGAGAGAGAGGGAAAGCCTTTATATTGGCTTTCCCAAATCAATCATGACTTGTTAGTAAATAAACTAAACCACTATGGTATAGGGGGATTACTAATTCTTTGATACGGTCATACCTTCAACATCGTGAACAAACTGTAGCACACAGTGATGCTCTGTCTGATGGCCAATACATAAAATCGGGCGTGCCGCAGGGCAGCATCTTAGGCCCTTTGTTGCTTTTAGTTCACTTAAATTATATATTTTACACTAAGCCACCGGTGAACGTTACTACCTACGCTGATGACGTTACTGTGCTTATTACGGATGGAAGAGAAAATGACTTATCCCGTACAGGTAATGAGTTTTTGCAATACATGTGTCAGTGGTTGCAGGAAAATTACCTAAAGGTTATCACTAGGACAACTAAAGCCATGGTATTTCGAGCGAAAAACAATATTGTATTAGATATTATGCTTAAATTAGGGGACAACTATATTGAAATCGTGCGTAGTAACAAATGTCTGGGTTAATCTTCTCGGAATTGCTTAATTGGGATACTGAAATCGTGCGTAGTAACAAATGTCTGGGTTAATCTTCTCGGAATCGCTTAATTGGGATACCCGAATTAATAACATACGATCAAATCGAACAAAGTGAATGGGGTGTTATGTCGTCAACGTTTTGTGCTATCAACAAGAATTAAACTATTAATCTACAACGCATTCTTAGTTCCAATACTTAACCATTGCCACACTGTCTGGGGCACAAGTGCGAAGCATAATTTATTAAAGATTATTATTACTCAGAATCGTGCGATGAGGTCATTTGCTAACATACCATGGTATGCCCACACAGAAAACTATTATTCCGAGTTTAACATCATTAGGTGCCTAATCTTTATGCCTTCGGGTTAATTCTAATGTACAAGAATGCTATTAGAACAAACAACGCAGATATGTTGACACTATTCAACCTTGTACAATGTACAAGGTTGTACAAGGTTGACAACACTTGGTCTACGCCGTTTTATCGGACTGTGTACCGATTTCAATCGAACGCCTATAAGCTTCCCTGTTACCTTAACATACTTAAACGGAATAACATCTCACTAGAAGAAATATCGAAAAATAAGTTAGAGTTTTGTGCCTCCTGCACTAATGGATCGTGTTTCATTCTGTTTTTTTTTTCTGTATGTTGCGTTATTGTTTGTTACATCCCACAATGTTAACAAATGCACTAAGGCTGTTCTCAATTTTGTATGCATATTTTCTTACTGATCCCTACTGTAAGTATTTTTGCCCTTGTACGCTCGCAAATTCAGAATGTATTCCAACGTTTCCAGTATTTCTTTGCGTTTGTCATGACTAAGCTGTGTCCTCGTCATACTGTCATGTGGGGCGTAATGGGGGTTTCTCAAGCCGCTGCATGCGGCTTTTACCCTTACGTCCACTCTCATTTCTGTATTCTGTGGTAAGAGAGAAATGAAGATTATTATTTTATTATACATGGCTGCTCAGTCGGAAAGCTGGTGTTTCTCCGCACAGCATTAACGTCAGCAGCGGAAAGCAGAATTCCGGGGCGGTACTCCCGGACGATCACTTTCTGCGATAGTTTTAATTTCCAGGGCTAGAGCGGGACGCAGCCCGTGAGAGCCAATGAGTTTCACAGGCTTACAACTACTTTATCGCATGAAGAGTTACACAGTACGTATTATCTCAAGGTGTGAACACGTAACTCTCTCAGGAGTTCTAACGGGCTCCCTACGTTATGTGCTTTTTATATATACATAAGAGCTTGTGATGGCAAACAACTGAAGATGTTTGCGACAGTGCAAATCTATTGCATTTTCATTCACAGAGTTATGCAAGAGGGAAGGTTAGTTTTGTAACTTCTAAATGACTCTTGTGATGTTCGATCTGTCACTAATTTATTCGGAAGCTGTGAAGCAGCATATGAAAGGTAAGGTGTGGTGTAATTATACCGAGCGCTCGGCACAACTACCGTTTTGGTGGTGGTCGATCGTAGTGGGCATGCAATATTCAGCTAAGCAATTTTTACAGTAGGGCCTAAAATAGTTTTGTGTATAATTTAGCAAACACGGGATGGTGGGGGGACAAGAACACGGCAACGAATGCAATCTTTCTCGGGCAACATATTTAGCATGGGTACGCGAATGTAACCGGTTGCATTCTTTCTAGGTAGAGCATAACTCGAAACGCAATATATTGGGCAACAGTAATGGGTTGTGGGGTACGTACTATATGCAAATGCGTACGTAATATGCAAATGTACGAAGCTTATCCCGAGAGTAGAAAGTGCGTGCGACGGAAAAGTGACATCAAGAATACGTCCACTGCTCTGGCTTCGATGATGAATTGATTTAGCGAAGCAATAGGGCGATATACCATCTTCTGTTGGAGGGCACAGTGTTTAGCTGTGTTTCGAGATTATTAGCTGTGTTTTCGAGACAAGAAATGCCGAGGAGGGCTTTGAACGGGTGCAGGCACCGCAGTAGTACAAATTCTTTGGCGTGAAACTTGACAGCATTTCTGACATGAGCAGTACACATGCGCATAGTTTGATTTTGCTTCCAGATACGTGTATGCTTCTTTTTGCATTGAGCGATTTCGCAGGCATTCTTGGCAAGCTGCAATACACTTTTCTAAAGAAGAAGGTGTGGTGATGCTGAAGTAAAATGTGCGATTGGTAAAGCGAACGAATGCGCGCATTGTTAGTAGAGATCGTTTAGCTGTGCTTTACTTCGTAATGGGACTGAGGTATGGCTACTAACGCATTAATCTAAACAGCTGCACGGACGTACCTTTTGTACATAATTTTAATATCTTGCAGAAACATAGAAATACATACAAAGTCTGTGAGAAGCACAGCGTGCAAGAGTACAAGAAAAACGCGATATCCCGAAACTTTTATTCGCCTTAGTGTTCACTGAGATGAGATAAGTTAAGGATGACGTCTCGAGCGTCAGAAGGTGGTCAGTTTCTCCACGACAGCTGACAGTACATGGCGTATCGAAGCACTTTAATTATGCGCAGAGTGCGACCACTCGAAGGCGAATGCTTAGACGACAAGGAATCGTGGCGGTTACGCGCTCTCTCTTAGACTCATCGTCAACTAGGGAGTGCGCCGGTGCAGAAGGGACGCTCCTCTCCTTGTGGGACATGGTGCATTCTGCTGGATGGGACCACCGGTAGGAAATTGTGTATGTGCGTCTTCACTTGTTCTCCTTTTCCCTGAGCCCCATCCAATAAAGGGAATCGATTAATACTAAACTCACATGTGACGCCTGATAGGCCACTAAATAGAAACATTACCTGGGCTGTATTAGTAAACTACCCTGCTACAGCACCACCGCACTTTTACCGTGACAGGATGATAGGCAGGGGAAGAAAATATCCGCTTTCATTTCACCATTGAAAGTGACTATACAGCGACGCTGGTGTGGACGTTAAAAGACGTAACACAACCACCACCACCACAAGTGAAGTATACAACGCGCACACGTACGTTGCTGAAGTGCACCATACATTCCCATTGTTCTAGGCCCTGCCTCAAGTGCAAGTGCATTATTGAATGCTTAAAAGTAAATTGCGACAGAAAATTTGGAGGACGCTTAAGCTTCGGCTTTAAGAGGGGAACGCGATAGCGTTCAAACAACCCTTACTGCTTTTCATGCTTCCCGGCAACTGCAGCTTGTGTAACCGTAACGTTTACCGGAAAACCCTGGCGGCAAACGCTATGCACGAAGGCAAGCTTTCTGGTAGAAACGCGGCGATGTCCTTGGGTCGATCTCCAGGGCCCGTATTCTGAAATCCTCGCCTTTCGCGAAACTATCGCCTCGGCCATGCCTCCGCCTACGGCGCGCGCTGATTGGCGGTTTTAGCAAAACCGGAAAATAAACAGCGCCATCTAGTAGTTCCGTCCTACGTCATTTTAACGT
The DNA here is from genome assembly GCF_023375885.2 of Dermacentor andersoni. NCBI lineage: Eukaryota > Metazoa > Arthropoda > Arachnida > Ixodida > Ixodidae > Dermacentor > Dermacentor andersoni. Next base: position 32,801,445 of record NC_092823.1, on the reverse strand, counting down.
CATGGTGTCGATGGGTGCTCTCGACCTATATTGAATGAACGAACACGTCTTTTGGCGTTCGGTTGGTGGTGGATTGTAGTAGCGATAAAATAGGTGGTAGTTTATAGTAGCCTTTTTAGCGGCGTCTTACACCTATTGCTTAGCGGCGATATTTCTTGATTCATTTAAAATAGATCATTTCACTCTGCCTTATTCAATTTATTTTACCTAAACCGGCCGTAACCAACCGTAGTCAGTGCGCAGAAACAGTACTGCGGCCACTACACTCGAAAACGACACACCCGAGCCGCTCTGCACTCGCACGGTGCGCTCGCTCATGCGATGTGAAGTGTTCGACTGCGCGTGTTGGTAATGGACGCTGACGTCACAGGTAAGCAGACGTTTGATTTATTGAATGTGACTGTCGCGGTGGCGAAACTATCGCGGAAGGCGAACGTTTCAGAATAGGGCCCCTGTTATTGTTTCGCACTTTTATTATGTCAGTCTGAGAAGAGCTGACATGCGCTGTCGGTTTTTGTTTTTCATTACATTTTTGTGTGAGCTGCCGTTCTCAAAATGCCGAGGAATAACTTTGTAAAGAATGACAGACATGGTATGAGCAACTTTGCTGGACTAAGAGTGGTTGGGTATGCATTCTTCGGAATTTGGTTCACAATGTTTTTCGCTCAAGTGACGTCGCTTCTCGGCCTTTTGTCTCAGATCAAAGTGTGAGTATTATAGTATCTGCTCTTTCGGCACCTGGGACCTCCTCTGGTCCCACGTGCGCCCGTCTGAGCGTCTACAAGTCCTCAACTCGGAGCTGATCCTGAACCTAGAGGTGCTTGGAACCCTCGTGCACTGCCTCCGGGACTGGCCCACCTCCTCTGGCCCTGTGCTGCACTGGCACTAGGGCATTGAGAGGCTTGGAACCCTGGTTGACTGCCACCAGGACTGGCCCTCTTCACCTGGACCCGTGCTGCACTGTCACCAGGATTGGCCCAGCCCTGGTTGGCCTCTCCTGCTTGCTGTGACGGATCCTGTCGTCCGAGATGTACTACCGAGGGGGGACTTTCTGGCGCCCCCTTCGCCAATGAGCTTCGCCCTGTTGAGGTTCCCAGAGCTGCCACCCTCATTCATTAAGGACACATCAGCCTGCTGCGGACCCAGCCTCTCCTGCTGAATCGCAGCTCTACGAGAGTGCAGAGGCGTCTAGCGCCAACTGCACACCACCAGTCTACCGGAACGAGGTACCTGTCTTGGTGGCAACCAGTGCCTTTGGTGCCATGGCCCCCGAGATGGACACAATCCGTGAGACCCCCCTGAGGGAGAACTGTTTCTTGTTCAAGGCACCTGATGGTGACGAGTCCGTAGACGATCTCATAGACGCGATAGAACTAACTTTAGGAGATGATAGTGTGTTAGGCCTACAACACATGGGAGGAACTAGGTTTCTAGTATGCATGCGTACGGCCGCACAGGCGACCAAACTCATGGTAGCAGAAGGTTTCCGCGTGAACCATGTCAAAGTATCTGTGGAAGCAGTAGGGCCACGAACAACTTTTGTAAATGTTTATAGGCTCCCAATGTACATTCCTGATGATGCCCTACTGTTTGCCTTGCAACCGTATGGGAAAGTGAAAGGAGTATCACACTCAAGTGTACTTAGCCACCACAATAAGTTGAGCGGTGTTCGAGTGGCCCGAATGGAAATGAGTAGGCCTGTACCTAACTTGAATGTGACCATTCAGGGCCACCGAGTCATGTTTGAGTATCGTGGTATGCGCCGAGTTTGTGCGAGGTGCGGAAGCGATGGGCACATGGCAACTGCTTGCACATCTCCTTACTGCAAGCCTTGCGGCACATTTGGACATGACACTGAAACTTGCGTAGAAGAATGCAAGCGGTGTGGCGGACACCATGCCACTAAATCCTGCTTCCAGAAAACGTCATACGTTGCCGTGGCCTGTGGAACTCCATCCACTAACTTTATAGGTTCCAACCATGAACCCATGAGGTCCCCTACCCTGCACAAACTCGAGCCCGCCAAGTCCACACTAGAAGTATTGAAACCACGCACCACGCGGACGCCAACACCTTCACCCAATTATTGGGACGAGCGTGATGAAAGCGAAAATGACAAAACAAACCGCCCTTCTATTAGTGGCTCATCAGAAAGCGACAATGTTGACGAACTAGGCGATACGACTTCAACAGAGACTGAAGCGACTCCAACCATACAAACGGACGAAAACTCATCAGACGTCACGACACCGACATCCCAGTCTCGGTCCTCACATTCTGGTGATGACCAAGGGGAATCAAAAGGACTACTACTCTGCAAGAAAACGTACATTTCTGAAAACAGTGATGACCGGCCAATAACGGCCAGCGGCGCCTATGCAATCCCCGAGACGACTCCAGCCGAGGAAAAACCAGCAAAAAGTGAGAAAACTACCTTGAATACCACACCAGACATTAGTGGAGTGCCCGATGAACGACAAAAACCAAAGAAAGAAAGACGCCGCTCAAGATCGAATAGAAGAGGAAAAGAGGAAAAACACAGCTTGGACAGAGAGAAAGCAAGCGAAGTGGATTCTCATCATCCAAATACATCACGTCGTATCAAAGCTGACACGAGTAGTGACAGCGATGCAATTCGCAGATTACAATAAAAAAACCTCGGACGCTTTCACCCAAACAGGCTGAAGGGTCATCCTCAAGTGACGACGACATGAAAGAATAATCGCACGGTTGACTATGGCACAAGTTGGTGCTATAGAAACCTACGTTCTCTCCCCTCCTCTTAGTAACTTGGCTTGCTTATAAATTTTAAAGAAATGGAACGCGTACCACGAAACTCTGGAAAGTGAACGTAAAAGCAAATGGCCAATCTCCACTGCATGTCATTTAACGTTAGAGGCATCCGCAATATAGATAAGCAAAAACAATTACTAAGGTTCGCTCAAGAAAGGTAAATTGATATCCTTTTCCTTCAAGAAACAAACTTCCGAACACCACAGGATGTGAGTGCATTTAAAGAATTACATGGCATACATGGTTTTTTTTTTCACTAACAAATAGCAGAGCGTGTGGTACAGGGATTATTTTCATTTCGAACAGATATCGTATTCCGGCGTTTCGTACATGCGATACAAAAGGGGCGAATTGTATGTGTCGACCTTTTTCTAGGAGGTAGGAAGACCCGGATAATCAATGTATATGTCCCAGTAACGAGAAGCTTAACAAATGAATTCTTCCACAACCTATGGGATTACATGCCCACTAATTCTCAATGTATATTAGTCGGAGATTAATGTGTACTCGACAGCGACAGAGACATACGAGGCCGAGGACGTGGTCGATCAACCTATCATGCAACAGAACTTCAAAATTTGCTAAAGCACCATAATATGTCAGACGCATGGGTTTGGTCCTATGGAGACAGGTTTGAAAGCACAAGAACCTGTGGTCACACCGAAAGCCGATTGGATAGAGTATATATATCGCCTTGGGGGGGGGGGGGGGGGGTATTAAAGGACCTCATAGATATTAAAACGATAATAGGACCAGATGGATGTAAACCTTTTAGTGCTCACAATCCTGTCACATTCAAACTCAGAGGAATAGAAGGGCAACCACATAACACAGGATTGTGGCGCATGAACCCAATAATACTACACGACCAAGAAGAAATTGAATGGATATGACTGAGACTGAAAACAAGCTTAGAAAAGAACAAGAACGGCATTTGGGATTATTTCAAAGAAGAATGGAAAAAAATACTTATTGACGCTGGACAGAATATAAAAAAGACACACCAGAGATCTCAATGAAATTCTAAGAAGAATAAGAATCATAGAAAGAGGAGGCGAAATGACATACTGCATGCAAGAATATGTGGACTGCTTGCGCTACAGATACAAAGAATGTCTGAAGAAAACCAAAGAAATCGATAGAAAGCAATTCGGCAATCACAGCTTTGAACCAACCGATTTGGGACACAGAGCTCGAGTTCCAAACCGTGACAGGAACCAAACAAGGATAGAGAAAATAAGATTGAACAACGGCGAAATCACAACAGACGAAGAAATTATTAATGAGGAATTTCTTGAGCACTTTAAAAAAAATATTACAGGAAGAACATCCAACCCAGGAATACAAGACCATCGGGCTATTAGAAAACCTTCCCCAAATCAGTGCAGACAACAAGTACCAACTATGCGCTCCATACACAACACAGGAAGTACTAAATATAATCAAGAAAATGACGCATGAATCGGCGCCTGGACCAGATCGAATTTTAACCGAATTCTACTTAACCTTTTTTTGATGTGATCGGATCAAAACTAGTGAAGACCCTCATCAACCTTATCCAAAACAAGGAAAAACCAGCATCGTTCGCTAAGGGACGAATTATTCTGTTACCCAAACCTAACAGTGATCCATCAGATGTCAACGGATGGAGAACCATAACATTACTTAATACTGATTATAAAGTGGCGACAACTTTACTAGCACACAGGCTTAGCATTATACTACCCGAGATTATATCTGAATTTCAAGCAGCTGTTCCTGGAAGATCAATTTACGCCTCATTAGTAACTACCAGGGACACCTTTGCATATGCAAAACAAAAAGAAAGTAAAGGCATCTTCATCTCATTAGATCAGGAAAATGCATATAACGGAGTTAAACATAACTACATATACAATACTATGGAAAAATTTGGATTCCCAGCAGCATTCGTAGAAATCATTAAAACAATATACCATGGTATGATGAGTGAAATACAAATCAATAACTTCGTAACAGAGAGGTTTGCAGTCACTAGAGGGGTACGACAAGGTTGCAGAGTCTCACCAAGACTCTTTGTCGTGTTCCTAGATCCCGTGTTCTGCTCTCGAGCAGAATAACATAATTAGGGGTTTTCCCCTACCAGGAAAACAGGAAATTAAAATCGCGGCCTTTGCAGACGACATTTCATTATTTATGAAAAACGAATATAGCTATCAAGCCTTTCTGCGGATTTTTGAAGATTATGCAATAGCATCTGGTGCCAAAATAAATCATCAAAAAAGTAAAGCACTTTGTTTTGGTCCACCGGGAAGTAATGCATTACGCTATGTACACATTGTGCAAGTTGTTAAAGTTCTAGGCATTTGGTTTGAGGCAGGCGATATCGCAACAAAAAGTTGGGAAGAACCACTAAGGAAAGCAGCCCACTTCGTGGAACGAACATTGAGCCGGCCGGCGAGTCTGCTTGAGAGAGCAGAAGCAATGAAATCGAAATTGTGTGCCGCAGCATTTTATGTGGCGAGAGTCACGACCATGCCTAGGCTTGTCACCAATAAACTAACGACCCTCATAGGACGTTATCTCTAGGGCGACAAACCAGCACCAGTAACACAGAATATCACCAGATTGCCACCATCCAGAGGTGGCTTGGGAATACCAAACGTAGCTCTCATAGGAAGAACTCTAGCAGCCAAAACGGTGGTTGCATTGGCGAACGCCAAGACCAAGGAAAACATAACTTATCAAGAGGCACGAAAACGACACTCCTCAACAATTCAATTCAAAGCAAAAACAAATTTCGCCGATGTGGTGCGCAAGGGCGGCACACCACACCAGGCCTCGGCCACGGCCCAGGCAAAGCCTGAGGCAGGGCCACTCCCGCCCCCGGCAGACGCAGCGAAGGCTGCTCTGCCACCTCTGAACAAAGGCGAGCCGGCCTCTCAGTTGGCTGCCCGCAAGGCTTCCCCCAGTCGAGAGAAGCCAACAAATCGTACACCCGCGGGTTCACCGCGGAAGTCCAGAGCCTCTAGTGAGGCAATGGACATAACACAAAAGTCGCCTCTGCTGCAGCAGAAGCACAGCTCCCTGGAGCGAAAAAGAAAAGGAAGAACCCCAGTATTGGCACCCCGAAAACCAGCAACCTAATTTTTAACTACACTCATCAAACATGGCGTTCCTTATACAGTGGAACTGCCGAGGACTAGTAAATAACTACAGTGACAATAAAGAACTGTTGAAGAAACTGTCCCCGGTGGCTTTATGCTCACAGAAGACCAACTTAGGTCCCAAACAAAAAAAAAACATTTTAAACAAATACAATGTCTTTCGGTCTGACCGAGAACACGCAAGTGGACTGTCTGGAGGTGTTGCTATTGTAATTAAGACTGGTATTGCAACCCAAGAAATCAAACTTAAAACCAAATACGAAGTTGTTGCTATCACTGTCATTCATTTTAAAACAATCACAATATGCAATATATATCTTGAGCCACACCTAACAGTAACACTTAATGATTTCGAAACCCTTTTAGAGCAGCTACCAGAGCCGTACCTGCTAGTTGGTGATTTTAACGCCCATTCCTGTTTTTTGGGAAGTGCACACACCGATGCGAGAGGCCGTATTTTAGAAGATTTTATTTAAAGTAATAATGTTTGCCTCCTAAACACCGGCGAAAGTACATACTGCTCTCCGATCACGGGAAAAAAGAGTTCCATAGATTTGTCTTTTAGTTTACCCTCTGTTTTTAGCAATTTTAAATGGGATGTCATCGACAACCCATACGGCAGTGATCACCTGCCTGTATTAATCAGCCTAACCTCTCCACCAAAAGTCATCGCAACAAAACCAAGACGGTGGAAGTTACATTTAGCCGACTGGGCACTTTTTAAAGAAAGGGCCAGCTTAGATAAAATAGTTTCAGATAATTTAAGCATAGACGAACTGAGTGAAGCTATCACCAACTGTATTTTAACCGCTGCACGCCTGGCAATTCCTCAGTCGTCAGGAGTAGTCAAAGAGAATCACAAAATTTGGTACACACAAGAATGCCGAGACGCAAAAAGGAGACAAAACAAAGCCTGGGGAATTTTTCGTAGGTACCCAACGCAGGAAAATTTCATCAAGTTCAAAAAGTTCAGAGCAAAAGCCCGGTATATTCGCCGTAATGCAGAAAAAACTTCATGGCAAGGTTACGTGTCCTCAATAAATAGCACAATTACATCAAAAAAAAATGTGGGAGATGGTAAAAAAGATAAATAGCAGCTACACCCCATTCACGGTTCCATTTCTCTCTGACCCTAGTATACAGACAAATATAGAAGAACAGGCAGATATTCTGAGTGAATATTTTTCTGCGGTCTCCAGTTCATCCCACTATTCAGTATCATTCCTGAAATACAAAAACACAGCTGAAAGACAAAGACTGCCCACAAGTGGCGGTACAAATGAACCCTATAATAACTTACTTACAGTTCAGGAAATTAATAGAGAACTGTCCCCTGGCAAGCAAACTGCACCTGGCCCAGACAAAATACATTATCATATGTTAGCTCATCTATCTGAACCAGCTGTGGAGGCACTTCTAAATTTTTTTAACAAAGTTTGGGTATCGGAGAAACTTCCCGAAGCGTGGAAGATGGCCATTATTGTTCCATTATTAAAACCCGGAAAACCATCCACTCTTCCTAGTAGCTATAGGCCCATAGCTCTAACTAGCTGTCTAGCAAAGTCCTTTGAAAGTCTATTGATTATCAGACTAACATTTGTGTTAGAAGACCGGGAGCTCCTGGATGTCCATCAATGCGGTTTTAAAAAGGCTTGCTCCACCACCGACCACCTTGTCCGTCTTGAAAATACTGTTCGTGAAGCTTTTATACACAGGCAATACTGTCTATCTGTCTTCTTCGATTTGGAGAGGGCATATGATACAACGTGGAGGTTTGGGATCATTCAGGACCTGGCTGAACTGGGCATCCGCGGCAGGATGTTGAACTGCCCGAAGGACTTGTCTAACCGTACATTTCATGTCCGCCTTGGCTCAACCCTTTCAAGGAATATTATCCAGGCAAATGGAGTACCTCAGGGATGTATTTTGAGCACAACACTCTTCATTGTAAAAATGAATTCTATCAGGAAAATAATTCCAAGATCCGTTATGTACTCTCTCTATGTAGATGATCTCCAGATAGCTTGCACATCCTCGAACATATCAACATGCGAACGACAAATACAGCTAACAATAAACAAATTAGCAACATGGGCAGACAGAAATGGTTTCCGTTTTTCCCCACAGAAATCGGTGGCCATTCTTTTCTCACTCAGACGAGGCATACAAATAGATCCCACCCTACACCTGAACGAAATAGATATGCCTGTAAAAAATGAACACAAATTTCTAGGTGTAACATTTGACAAGAAGCTCACGTTCCTGCCTCACATAAATGCTTTGAAAAAGAAAGCTTCTCAGTCCCTGAACATACTCAAAGTGCTGTCGAGAAAACACTGGGGAGCCGATAGGACTTGTCTCTTACAAATTTACCGCTCTGTAGTACGCTCTACCCTGGATTATGGATGTATAGTGCATGGGTCAGCAAGACCATCGTACCTGAAACGGCTAGATTCAGTACATAATTTAGGTTTGCGTCTCTCCACTGGTGCATACAGAACATCACCCATAAACAATCTCCATGTAGAAACCAATGAGCCATCACTTACAGGTAGAAGAGCCATGCTCACATGCTCGTACATTCCAAAAATTCGTTCGCTTCCCAAACACCTATGTTACCCCATAGTCACAAAGTGCCCATCAAGAACACTGTTTAACAACAAACCACAAGCTATTAGGCCACTCCTCCTGCGTTTCGAAGAGACGTGCCAAAACCTCGGCATGCTAGATATATTGCCAAACATTGCCCAAAGGCGAGGTCCACTGCCGCCATGGCACAATTTTTCTGAAATCTGTGATTTCACTCTGACACGCTTCCGTAAAAAACAAATTCCGCAACAACATATAATACAAGAATTCCTCACACTTGAAGAAAAGTACAGTAATTTTGCAGCTTTTTACACAGACGGTTCAAAAACAGATGCTTATGTAGGAAGCGCAGCTGTACAGGGGAATTGGAATAAAATAGTAAGACTTCCACAGTGTGCTTCCATCTTCACTGCGGAAAGTTATGCCATCTGTGTAGCCATAGAAAAAATAGTAAGTGAGAGACTTACCAACAGTGTTATTTACACAGATTCACTGAGTGTGCTAACGGCCTTTCATTCTGGAAATCCAACGGTTCCTCTGCTTGGAGACCTCATACACAGCATTACAGCAGCCACAGCTCAAGGCCAAAACATCAGGCTCTGCTGGGTACCAAGTCATGTCGGCATAAAAGGCAATGAAAGAGCGGATTTGTGCGCTGCTCAAGCTTACGGCAAGCAAATTAAGAATGTAAATATGCCCTATAGAGATTGCATGAACTTACTACATAGTAATGCAAGAGAAAAATGGCAGTCCACGTGGAACAACGAACTAAATAACAAGCTACAATTAATAAAACCAGTTCTAGGTGAATGGAAGTCATGCGTGCACCAGAAGCGTTTCAAGGAAGTCATTATCTGCCGTCTCCGTATAGGTCATACACACACATTACACACAACTTTCTGCTGAAGAAAGAAGACAAACCAATTTGCACTTGCGGAGATGAACTTACAGTCAATCACATTTTAATTTCATGTTGTAAACTGGAAAAGCTACGGAAAAAGTGCTTTTCCCCTTTTTATAATCAATGCATCCCTTTTCACCCAGCACTGCTCTTGAGTGATAATGCAATTGTAGATATGTCTAGCGTTTTTAGATTTTTAACAGAAGCTGGTATTCTTAAAAATATGCAAATCATCACGCAGTACTTCACCTCATACACCACAGCCACTTCTCATTTCTGAGAAAAAGGCTGAGGACTTTATTTGATTGGTTAGGAGCCTCGAGATCCTTGCCCTGGCAAGGATGGCCGCTGAGGTTACCCGACCCCCTTTTAGAAGTTTTTATCAGTACCCATTGTTACAATGTTTTTCTTACTCCATCATGAGGTAACTCTAACTATTTAAGCACACAACACCACCGACGACTATTTACGTTATTATAAAATTACACGGAAAATTTTCCTATACCTTGAGCGTGGCGCATAATGGCCTTAGTTGCCTATGTGCCATAATACACAACACAACACAAAATTCTACAAAACGGCTATCAACACTAAAAAGCAATAGAAGAAATCTCTCCGGAAACTACCATCGAAGAAATCAAGCCCATAGACGCGAGCACCGCAATGGCCATCAGAGAACTAAAAACCGAAGATATCAACAAGACCAATACCCAAAAATGGAGGTTCTGGAAAGGAACCAATCTCCCATACGAAATACACGACTTCAAATGGAAGAGAACGTGGGGTGTCCTACCAACAAAAGCGCGTCTAGCTAAATTTGGAATCACGCAAACGGACCGATGCCCCAACTGCACTGCATCAGAAACTCAAAGACATGTTTTCAAAGGCTGTCGCCCTGCCAAAGTAATTTGGAGAGTAGCCTCTAACAATTTCAAAACAAAATTAGGTAAGCCATATAGAAATAAAAACAACTTCGAAAAATTGATGACACTAATAATTATGGCTTGCTTATGGAAAAGAAGAGGAAAAGCAGAAATAATACGAAAACCCCAGAAAGCCGCATACCCTGTAATAAAGAAAATAAGGACTGTGATGCGCAACTTTTTAAACAAGGAACTCGAAAGCAACGGCATGCAGGAATTCCTAAAAAAATGGCACACACGATTTTGGCTGATAAGGACGGACAAAGTGACAATTCCTATCATCGGATACTAACTTTCGAGCCCTTCCCGCTGGCTCAGTTGGTAAAACGCCAAAGCATGCAAAACGGAAAGTAATACAAAAATAGACATACAAAAACAATAGAAAGACTGTTCTTGGTTGGAGAACATGGAAGAGTGAGTTCGACCTGTTTGCCACTGCTACTCAATTGACTAAGCAGCCAACCGATGTGCAGGCAGCAACATTTCTCGTGAGCATAGGCGAAGAAGGCAGGAAAGCATTTAGCACTTTCAAGTTTGACGCGGACGAGGACAGAAATGACGTCAAAGTTTTGATCAAGAAATTCGAGGACTACTACAAGCCAGCAAACAACTTAACCCTCCACGAATTCCGCTTTGGTTCAAGGGACCAGAAAGAAGGCGAACCATTTAATGACTGGTTGATCGAATTGAAAATTTTAGCCAAGAACTGTGTATTCGGACTTCTAGAAGACCGTATGCTACGCAGCCGTATCGTTCTAGGCGTCCGAGACAAGCGTTTGCAGCAGAAACTATTAGCGGAAAACCCTTCTTACCAAAAAACGGTAGAAATTTGCCGCATTGAAGAGCAAGGGAAGCAGCACTTCCAAGAGATAAGCGCAGCAACAGGCGGAGCGCAAACTACGATAGTGAACTCGATTGCGACAGAAAAGAAGCTGTGCAGTAGGTGTGGCTACCAGATGCATCTTGGTGGAAATTGTCCAGCGAGAGGAAAGAATTGCAGGAAGTGCGGCTCACAGAACCATTTTGCCCAGGTTTGCAAATCAGTCGGCGCCACGCATAACGCCAGCCGTCAAGGAAAAGAGCTACGGGAGGTACGGGCCGAGACAGACGATTTTTTTCTTGCGGGGCTACCGATAAACTCGCTTGAAGTTGATAAATGGACAGCAACAGTTTACATCGAAGGCGAACCTTTCACGTGCAAACTGGACACAGGAGCGAACTGTTGCGTTATCTCCAAAAACGAGCTGGAAAGGTTACCTGCTAAGCCAAAGGAAGCATGCAAGGTGACTCTAACAGCGTTCTTTGGTCACAGGACTACGGCACAAGCAAAAATCAAGCTTCTGCTTTACGCTAACAACGAAAAATGCGAAGAACAATTTCTCGTCGTCGAGCACGATGTTCCAGTCACGCTCAGCGGGGCAGTCGCAGAACGCCTGGGGTTTATATACAGCATACAGAAAGTCTCCAGTGAAGAACTATATCGCCCAGCCCAACCTTTCGCAGATGTTTTCCGTGGGCTAGGACAACTGAAAGGCGTGGAGTACTCAATGAAGCTGAAACCCGGCAGCGCGGAAACCGTCGTGCCTGCTAGGAGGGTCCCCATCGCCCTGCAATACAAAGTTCTGGCAGAACTGCAGCGCATGGAGCAGCAGGGCGTCATTACAAAGGTAAATGAACAAACCGAATGGTCTAGCCACATGGAGACCGTGGTGAAAAAAGAAAAAGTGCGTATTTGCCTCGATCCAACCGCCCTGAACAAACAGTTACTTCGAGAAAATTACCCCATGCCAACTTTAGAGGACATAGTTCCGCGGCTGTCCGGGGCAAGATTTTTTTCTACGCTTGATGCAGCATCGGGATTTTGGCAGATTAAGCTAACAGAAGAAAGTTCAAAAATCTGCACTATGAGTACGCCATACGGGCGCTATCGCTTCCTGCGAATGCCCTTTGGAATATTGTCAGCCCCAGAAATTTTTCAAGCTGCAATGCATCGCTTGTTAGACGGTCTACCCGGTGTCGCATTTGTAATGGATGATATACTAGTCTGGGGCAAGACAAAGGATGAGCATGACTGCAACATAACACTCGTACGGACGCGCTGCCGTGAGCACAATCTGCGACTCAACCTCAAAAAATGCACTTTCCTGCAGGCGGAGGTTCGCTACTTGGGACACATCCTGTAGCCTTCTCGTCCAGATCTCTAACAGAGGCACAACAGCGTTATGCGCAGATTGAAAAAGAAACGCTTGCGATAGTACATGGGTGCACGAAGTTCCATGATTATATTTTCGGCCAAGCAGACGTGATCGTCGAAACGGATCACCGGACTTTGATACCGATCTTCACCAAGCCCCTGCATCAGTGCCCGCTTCGTTTGCAGCGAATGCGCCTCAGCTTGCAGCGTTACGCAATAACTTTGCAATACAAACCGGGTAAAGAGCTAGTCCCAGCGGACGCGTTATCCCGGTTTCCTTATAATATGGCACTGCAAGAAGAAACCGAGCAGTTTCAAGTGAATGTGCTTGACTATGTTTCAGCGTCGGAACACCGCTTGAAAACCTTGCGGGATGCTACAAACGAGGATCCGGCACTTATCATCATCCGTGAATACGCAGAGACGGCGTGGCCGGAGCACAAGCATGGCGTCCCAGAGCCGGGAAGGCCATACTGTACCTACAGGGAAGAAGTTCACGCACAAGATGGGCTAGTCTTCCGAAGCAACAAGGTAATTATACCGAAATCGAAACGGGCAGAGATCATGCAGCTCCTCCACGCAGCGCATGCTGGAGCAGATAAGATGAAAGCGAGGGCCAGCAGTGTAATGTTTTGGCCAAATATGTCCGCAGATATTAAACAGTTTTGCAAGACCTGCAAGGTATGCCAAATGCACCAGCCACGAAACCAGAAAATGCCCCTTTTGAGCCATGATGTTCCCACCCTACCATGGGAGTCCGTAGGCGTGGACCTGTTTCACTATGGCGGTCGGGAGTTCGCCGTCATGGTTGACTTCTATTCCTTTTTCTTCGAAGTCCGAGAACTTCGCCAAACCACGTCTAATGCGCTCAAGACTTGGTGTGCACAAGTTTTTTCGGTGCACGGGCTGCCACAGAAGCTGTATAGTGACAATGAGCCCCCCTTCAGTAGCTCAGATTTCAAAGATGTTTTGAGAAAACTAGACGTTGTACATGTCACGCCAAGTCCATATTACCCGTGTTCTAATGGCATGGCGGAAAGAGCTGTTCAGGAGGCCAAGAAGCTGCTCAAAAAGTGCTCTTGTCGCACACCAGATTTTGAAATTGCTCTGCTTGAGTGGCGCAATACCCCCAGGGACCCGGTTCTGAAGTCTCCTGTGCAGAGGCTCATGGGGCGGCAGAACGGGACCCTCCTGCCGGTACCATCAATTCACCTGGAGCCAGAGGCCATACCCAGCAAGGAGGTCCACGACCGTCTCCAGGCGATCCGGCGCCGGCAAAAGATCCACTACGACCGCAGCGCCAGGAACCTTTCCCCGCTGACGCCGGGACAACGCGTAACGACGCACGACACTCTCAAGAGAACCTGGTCTCCAGCTATTGTTCTAAGGCCAGCCGCAACGCCAAGATCTACGATTGTGAAGACCGAAGACGGCCATGAAATCCGTCGCACAAGAGAACACCTGCGGGAGGCAGCACCTCAACCGGAGCCAGAATCAACCTCGCAGGGGCCTTCAGAACACGAGCTCCAGCCTGGACAATAGAAGTTACGCAGGAGCACAAGATTGCGTCGGGAACCCTGTCGATACCGGTTGCCAGATGAAACTTCTAGACCTTCTCATCATTAAAGGGGAGATGTGGCCATATCACGCTGTCATTCTGATAGCGCCCAGACTGTTAACACGTGACGCCTACGTCACCCCTTTCCAAGTGTATTTATATCGCTCCCTCCCGTGAATAAACGCTTTCGTTACCGGATCGCCGACTTGCCTACACCTAGCATTTGTATAAGTCTGTTAAATAAGTTTATATAAGTTTGTTTGCATAAGAATGTTTAGATCATGATGATATTGTATTGATTGTGTTGATTGCATTGTATGATTGCATTCCGCCAGCACCTGAGCACCCAAGACGTCCTGATCCAATTACACGAACTAGTGATTAAAAGAGCAACGAGGCACGCGCCCCGGGGTATACTGGCTTTGGACCTCAAAGGGGCCTTCGACAACGTGTCCCACGCCAGCGTGCTCGAGAACCTGCGCAAGGCGGGGTGTGGCCGCAAGACCTACGGCTATATTAAAGATTTCCTAACAAATAGAACAGCAACTATCCGGATAGGAAATGAACGGTCAGAGCCTGTGGAGCTCGGAGACAGGGGTACCCCACAGGGGTCTGTCTTGTCGCCTCTGCTTTTCAACCTAGCACCCCTGCCTCTGCCCGAACTACTCAATCAGATCGAGGGCGTGGACCACGCGTTCTATGCCGACGATATAACGGTGTGGACGAACCGCGCGGGGCCCGATGCCCGGGCGGAGGAAGCCCTGCAGAGAGCGGCAACGACCATCCACGAGTATGCCACGACCTGCGGCCTGAGCTGCGCTCCACAGAAATCGGAGCTGCTCATGGTACAGCCCGGAAGACCAAAGAAAGAGCCGCCGCCGAACATAATCATCACCATCGACGGCACAGAGATCAAACCAACGCAGCAGATCCGGCTACTGGGCCTGCTGTTGCGTAGCGACGGCAAGGCGCACGCAGCCGTCAACAAAATCAAGACCACATCAGAGCAAGTCCTGAACATGATCCGGAGAGTCACCAACCGGAACAGAGGAATCAACGAAGAAGACGCCCTGCGCCTGGTGCAGGCATTCGTCGTGTCACGCGTAACGTACTCCACCCCGTACCTCCAGCTTGCGAAGGTGAACCGCGAGACGCTGAACACGACGATAAGAAAAGCAGTCAAACTCGCCATGGACATCCCAGTCTACTCGTCAACGCAGAAGCTGCTGGAAATGGGTGCCCACAACACGGTAGAAGAGCTGGTGGAAGCACACATATCCCACCAGAGAGTAAGGCTGAGCCGGACAGAGCACGGTCGGGCCGTCCTACGCAAGATAGGATGGCTAATTGAACAGCAACCGGCAACGGAGCCGCTCCCCACAATGTGGAGAGACATTATTAAGACCACGCCCCTCCCCCGGAACATGCAGCCGGGGAGGAACAACGAGAGACACTCTGCGTGGGCGAAGGCACTGGCTCGACAGCTGGAAGAGGACCCCGAGGTCCTCTACGCGGACGCCTCGCTTCCCAAGCACGGGACCAGAGCAACGGCGGTCGTCACCACCATCGATAAACTGGTCACAGGCGCGTCGATACGGACGACGAATACAGCCGAAGCAGAAGAAGTGGCCGTGGCCGTCGCACTCGCACAACCGTGAGTGAGGACCGTGGTCACAGACTCCCAGACCGCCTACGCAAGCTACCGCAAGGGGAACATCTCTCCCGCGGCACTAGCGATCCTCACCAAATGCAAATCACCGGGACGGCCCGTTGAGCTCGTGTGGGTCCCGGCTCACTCGCAAGTGAAAGGCAACGCACTCGCCGACCACTATGCCCGAGAACTGTCAGTCCGGGCCGAGGACGAGCCAGAGCTACCGCGCCCCGTGACAAGCTACAAAGAAATCACGCAAATGTACAGAAGCGGCAGATGTAGCCTTCCCCGTCCGCATCCGCAACTCAGCCGAATGCAGCAAACAATCGTGCGACGCACGCAAGCGGGGTCGCTAGCGCATCCCGTGCTCTTGCACAAGATGTTTCCAACAGAGCCTGACACTTCATGCCCTTTTTGCAGGCGGTCAAAAGGCACTCTAGCACACATCCTTGCAGAGTGCACTAAGCTCAAGAACCCCCCACCATTCCTACCCCCCACACTTCCCAGCCACAACCCCCCCGAGCGATGGGAGACCTTGTTGTCCAGCCCCGACCTACCGACCCAGCTCGCGCTGACGGCTAGGGGCCAGGAACTGCTGGACACATATGGGACCTGAGAAGAAGGTTCCACCCCATCTGGTGCCAGCACGCACCAACCGTCACTAAGGGTTCACTACAAAAGTTGTTTCTCTCTCTCTCTCTCTCTATGTTTTTATTGAGGTATCCTTGTAACTATGTATTAATTGAAGTATCCTTGTATTGTATAGAACAAAATGGAAACTGGATCATACTGCAGACCTTAATATGTACTTGATTGTATAGGAAAATTCCATCTGTGTTGAAGCATACTTGTATAGTGGCATCAAAATGGAAAATGTATACAAGCCAATAAAACTTCTCTTTGTGTAGTCGCGGGACGCTGACGTCGGATTTTCTGCGACACGGGGCGTTAACGCTATGGTGTTAAAATGCGTAAAACACGACATTCACACGAGCTGTAGGCATATAACCTCGGATTGTTATTCGAATATACGAAAAAGCATAAAGCTGTTACGCAGAAAATGAACGACAAGGCCCCTTTCCAGCTGCCCTTCGAGGTCTAAGTGACTACGGCCGCAAGGGGCCGGTACCGTTAGCACAACATAGAACCTCATTCCTGTAGGCCTACGGCCTAGCACAACTGCGGTATTGGACTAATTGAATTTCTCTAACTAAGATGCGTAAACAAAAATTCGTGAAGTACGACTTACACACAACCCACAGACATGATTGTAATTCGACTATACGAGTAAACAAATTTATGTTACGCGAAAACTCAGACAAAAAGCCTTCCAGCTGCCGTTTTTTTTATTGCGATAGCAATTGTATGGATACTCCAGGCGCATTTCTGCCGTCGCCGTGAAGTTCCGAATAAAGTCCAAGGCAATAACACCGTCACCGCGCGTCGTATGCTATATGTGCGAATGAAACGCGAGGGAAGCCGATGATCGCGGCGTAATCTGGCGCACGCAAAAAAGAAAAGAAACAGAAAAGAGCACAGCAAACGCGCCTTCTTCCATTGCGAGATAGGCTGTGGAGGGATGAGAAAGAGGGAGGGAGGCGGGCGTTGTGCTTCAGCAGCAACTGCGCATTCCGCGACCGGGCGGAAAGAGAACTGACGATCGCGGCTAAATCTCCCGCGTCATATACGGAGGAAGGCGAGGAGGCACAGCGCGGGAGGGAGGGGATGGGACGGGGGCACCTTCGATTCCGTACTTTCCACGGCCGTGCGAAGTCTCGCGTGCCTTATCTTGAAAGATATCTGCAGACGTCACATGCCCTTGCGCGCGCTGTGTTCTCGCCGTTCTTGCGCTGAAGCGATAGACCGCATTAAGGTCACTTCGCTCGCTGCTGCTGCCACGCTTGCTCCCACATCCTTTTGCCAGCAAGTGTCAGCGCTCATCGAGTGTGGTCTGTTCATGTTTGCTTGTAAGCGCTAATACCATGCTTGTTAATTCACTTGGTAAGCGGATGTTTGCAAGTTTATACCACCGATAAAACTACTATCCTTACTTCGTATAACTGTCTACTAATTTGCCATTGCAATCGATGCTTCGCCTTTGAGGCCAAACTGCGACTTTTTTTGGGTGAAAACACCGCGAAAAACTGGACCAACTAGAGGCTACCAGCTTTGCTGTCAAATGCTCGAAAAGAAGGGTGACGACGCCGCCTTGTAGTTTCCGCACCAGCTCGTCCTGACGTCATGGATTTTGAGGACGTCTGCTCGAGCCCAGTTAATTTGCTAACAGTAAGCATGGTCTTAGCAAGGGATAATCATATATGGCGTATAATGGCGCAAGGGCCAGTGATGGTCAAAGAGTGTTTAACTTTTCAAGAATATTTACTCAGCACAGTGGCCCAAGTACGAGAAAATAATTTGAAATCCGTGACCTCACCCTGACTTACTGGCACTGGGGTGTCTGCGGGGAATTATAAAATTGAGGTTGCACCTTTTCCTTTCTCATAAGAATCTACTATTATCACATAAAACCTATATGAACTTAGAGAAGGGAAACTACCTTCCACAGTGCAACGGAAATAAGAGTAGTGGTGGCGTTGTAAACTAAAATATTCGACTGAGAGATGGCGCTAGTAGAATCATAACTAATATCATCATTATTACCTAGTGAGCAACATGGCGCGGTTGGTGGGGCTCGTCCCGTTGCTCGCTCGCTAGTTTGGGGCGCTTTGTTACCGCTTTCGGGGCGGTATTGGTGCGTAGGGTACTCTAACATGACTACAGATATCTTTATTATGTCGCCAGGGGACCGAGAGGCCTCAAGTGAAAAAAAAAACTTCAAACAAATAAGCGTATATTGTTTATTGTCATGGTGATGAAGCAGTACATGCCACAATTTTCGTACAGGATAGTTGGAGTTAATGCTGTCAGTCACTGCGTTTACATCCAGAAATACAGATAGCCATATATTTAATGAAACTGAAAGCTGAAATTGAGTTTTCTCATCATGTTCGGCCAATGGAGGGATTACCAAGTTTCAGACAACGACATTTATGCTGGGCTACCCTCGTGCTTGCATTGCGTACAGTGCTGCTTGACGTGTTTCGTAGTATATTGTCAACGTTCAACAATTTCAGCTATACCAAAGAAGAAACATAAAGAGTGCTCGGCAAAGATGTACTTTGCGCAAGATAAGCTCGAGTTACAATGTCCCATTGTTTTCATGACACAGTGGCGAGATGTACGAACTGTATGGGTAATAAAACGGCATGCTAAATTTCACATCACGAATTGTCTGCTCTTGATATTTCTGCTGCACATTTAGTGTTCAGGTGCGGCAGGAAAGGCTTCGACTCAAGTGGAGTACTCGTAGGAGAGCGAGGATCGCTGTGGAGACAACAGGGCTCACAAGGACATTTGCAAACATTGTGTCAATAAACAAGCACACTAAATAAACCTACAAGGCCAAATAATGCTCAGGGATCCTTGGAAAATGCACATTAACGGTTTCATGTAGAAAAAATATCTCCGTTTGTGTATTCAAACAAATCAAAAGTTGCTGCAAAGAGATGAACATTTCAATTGAATAACTGAGGTGAGCAAGGGTAGTCTCAGCCTTGAGCACACGTTTCAACAACCAAACATTTGGGAGGACCACGACGAAGACAAGTTCCCACTGTGAGGCATCCCTTGCTTGTCCACTGTTGATTGGCTGAATGTCAAGCCAAATTTACTCCCTAGTATATTTCGAAATGTTTTTGGGAACACACTGCTCAGGTTTGTCATCTGCTGTTTGAAGAGAAAGAAAAAAATATTTTTAGTGATTTGTCAAGTTTTCGAAGTGTGGAGTAGGCCGGCTGTGTGAGTTGGCCTTTTCTAGCTGTCTCTTATGGTACAGGGCTAGGCTAGTTATTGATTTCCTGCAAACTGTACATCATCCTTTTTTAGTGCACAAATGCAAAATAATGCGCGTACCCAGATCTAATTCTAATCCTAGCCTTTACCACCTCAACAACGTTGTGTTAGATTTCATCATGTCATATAAATATTTGGGTGTACACATTAGAAATAGCCTAAGTTCGATCATTCATATAAGATCCGTCATTAACAACGCTAATAAGGTGCTCGGCTACCTATGGCGCCACTTTCCAAAGCACCCGACTTCAAAACGATAGCTTTGCACGACTCTCATACGCTCGATACTTCAATATGCATCTGCAATATGGGATCCTAGTAGCGTTGATCTTATTACTTCACTCTACTCGTCTCATTATTTCTCGTTACAACCGTGCCACAAGTACATCATTTAAAGCTAACCTAGCACTGGCTAACCACCGCAAAGTCGCCAGCGCCCCCCCCCCTCCCTTTCACTATTTCGTAAAAGTTTCCATAACCCCACACTTCACGACGACTTCATACTGCGACCTCGGTACATGTCAAACCGCATTGATTATCGCAGTA
The DNA here is from genome assembly GCF_023375885.2 of Dermacentor andersoni. Taxonomy (NCBI): domain Eukaryota; kingdom Metazoa; phylum Arthropoda; class Arachnida; order Ixodida; family Ixodidae; genus Dermacentor; species Dermacentor andersoni. Next base: position 32,781,232 of record NC_092823.1, on the reverse strand, counting down.
ACGTAGGATTTATTCATGTTGCACGAAGTCTTTCAATCTTTCATCCTCCATACATACTAAGAATGGAACCACCTTCCCTTAAGTATCGTAGCCATCACCAATGAAAAAAGATTTGTGCAAAACATTAGCTAACATTATATACTCAGAGGAGTCATTACGTTACCAGAACTCACTGTACTTGTATGTGTGTTTGCTTTACTCTACTACTTTGTAGCCACTCCTCGTTTTAATGCAATATGTTCCTGAGAGTACTTTAAATAAAACAGAATTATAAGCTGAAGAGTGAGTGCCAGGGTTTCCGTCAAAATGAAGTATAATTTCTTAAAAACTGCATTGAGCGTTTTTGAAGGTTTTAAGATAATTCGCATTTTCATGCAACAAAATAACGTTGTGACGGACCATATGATACTTATTGATTATGCCCATCAATCTGATTCGCAAAGAGGAGATGACTTAGTTTTTGAATGAGCAAGTAGGAGCTTGCTACATTGTTTCTCTTCTAGTTGTCATGGCTATAACGACTTCAAAACAAACAAACAAGTTGACACTCAACATGGCACTTCTCCGGTTGTCATAAAACGCCCATATATGCAAGTAACCTTGCATGTAAAATTTTAGCATTGCCGCTCGGTACGATACGAAACCGTAGACTGCTGCTTTCCTGGTGCTCACGGCCCTCTATCTGGTAAAATTGCGAACATTTCATGGTGAAGCACATCGTTCAAGAGGACGCGTTGCCATCATGGTGACTGTTGAGGCTCCTACGGCTTGGCGTGGGCAGCTTGCGGGCCAATAATCTCTCTTTTGTCCGTCTTCGTGAAAAGGGAAATGATGAAGCCATGACAAACATGCAAGCGAAAAATCGAGAAACAAAAGTTAGCCAAATAAATGAACAAATCACGGTTTTAGGTGAAGAGTTCAGAAACATACATTGCGAGGATTCTGGCCTAGTGGTGACACATTCACTGTTGCTTTACACGTGAAGGGACATTAGAGTCCGAAGCGGCGAACTAATATGAGCAACGTCTTGGAGGCTGTAGTAGAAAGAAAAAATAGCCTCAATTACTATGGCGGAGGTGTTTGGCGAAATGGCGAAATGTTTCTTTTTACGTACGTAAGATATTTTCGTTTGCTTTCGAAGGCTTTTCTAAACCGCTATACACTGAGATATTACAGTACGGGCACCCGTGCTCTCTGGTCCAGCTCTTTCATTTACGTCTGTGCTCTTGCTTGCTACATTGGGTACCAACTCGTGCAAGAATGCGCGCTGTCATGAAAGCAGTGCTTTCGGGAACAAGTAGCATTGAAATGGACGTATACAGCGTTGTATTTCTCCTAAGTACAACACGTCTGCTTTCTAAGCCAACCGTTCAGAAAGGTTGCAATGCGAACAACTTTTGCCTGTGCCTTTGCGGTAAGAATATTCACTTAAATATATGAAAAATGCTGTGTATATAAATAGCCGATTGATGTCCAAATCTACGAGTAGCCGGATATGTACCTGATATATCGATAGTATTGTCAAAGGTTCCTGTGCAAGCAGCTTAAGTCCCCCATATTGACGACTTTCTAAACATCCCTTCAAGCGTGGTCTTATTTCACCATGCGTTTAAACATTTTCCTTAATTTCGCAGCCACGATATCCAGCCCCTTGCGTGCAGAAAGTCGCTGTCGGAAAGAGCCACATTGTCCATAGTCCGATGGCTAACACCTAGCTACAGAAAATATTTGACGAAGGTTAACCTAATTGTAAAAGAAAAAGCGAAAAAAGAAAGTTTGCTCTCAGTACGACTTAAACGTGTAGCAAAATTTCGAAAAAAGAACCAGCTGTCATTCCAGACGGTCCTGTTTATAGAGGCCAATGTCCAGCGCTTTGCAAGACGTACCTCCCCCCACCGTCTCCGTCGGAGCCTTGCGAGGACATCGAGCAACGACCTGTCAATCAAACCTGAATCCCCTCAAAGGCGTGCGCATTGAGTCTCAGAAAGGAACACAATGCTGCCCCTTTTAAAGTCAACAAAAGCTCGTTCCCTTCACGCGACTGCTCTGTTAGATGCCGGGAAGCTCCCCCTTTGTTGTCGTTGTTGAGGACATTGCCCTTTTCTTGGTTTGCTTTTATTTATTTAGTTTGTTCTCTATTCGGGTAGCTGTTGGAGATCTAGAGGGGGTGACAAATTCTGGTGTTTAAAATTGAACGATGCATACACCTATGCTCTACGTAGCTGGACACAGGTCTTGCGAGCGACTCGTATACTCGTTGCACTGAACCTCCTCGTGCTTCCGCAACGCACGCAACCCCGTTCACGACTCTCCTGTGCGAACAGAAGCAGGGCAGTTGAAAGAAAATGCGACGGCGTCCGTGACACGGAGAATTGACGCGACCGTCAGTGACAGGTTTCATTGGCGGAAAGCACGAACAATATGGCGGCGACAGCGGTGTAAACGACGTGTTGCGCTGTTTGCGCTGGAACGCTGTGATGAGAGTTGTATGATTTCTCTTCCGCGTTCTCTTCAGGAGCTACGCTCAAGTTTCGTCCTTTCTGTTTAAAAGAATTTTGGTCGGCAGCGAATTCACGCGCGCAACTAAGCGTGTGGAATACTTCCGTCCAGTCCCCTCCACCCCCTCCCCTGTTTTTTTTTTCCCGGTGAGGGTGAATCTGAGATTATACTGAAAGACCGGATGTAAGCTGAAGCGAGAGGGCATAAAGAAAGGTAAAAAAAGTAATGGTCATTGAACTGTAGACTGGGTCTTACAATGCAATGTACCGGCTGCTACTACAACCATACTCTTCACGCGTCCAGTCTCTTTATCTCGAGAAGGCGAATGCGCAGGGAGGCTGGCGAAGTCCGGTAGCCTATTAAATGCTTACCTCTTGGCGGAAGCACACTGTCAGCTTTTGCTTGCTGTTAGTTCTGGGCTTTCCGGCCAGGTATGAGAGCGAAGGGGTGCGTCTACACATATATACAAAGCACTTGCGAAGCGCGCTGCATCCGTCGCCTTCCCTAGGTGCTTGCGTGCTTTATTTCGCCTTCAGCTAACGTCGATGGCCTCCTTTTGCAGGTCATCTGTATTTATGCGAGCAGAATCGATTCATCCATGTGTATCGGCTACTGCTTTCTTGCATATGACGTATTCTTTCACTTCCTTTTGCCCGCTCTTTCATACTTGACCAGCGTAGTGCCTTTACGATGAGGGGAAAACGAAGCAAATTGTTCTTCGCAATACAAACCACCCTACTGCATGATGATGGTGTGGTAATGTTTTGTACGCGGCGCAAGCACTAGGGTGCGGCCGAACAGTGCCAACCATCTTTTTGCGGCCTCGGTATGAAACAAGACAAATAAGACGACAAATTTTCAACGATCTTTTCAAATGTAGCGAGGGATATAAGAGAAAGATGTAAGAGAAAGAGAAAGCAGATCAGTGATCAAAGTCAAAATAAAAATAAAATTAAGTTTCCGCGCTTGTCCTGTGTGTTTCCTTCTTCGTCCGTTGTCGTTTGCGCGGTTACATAGCATACATAATGCATTCCGATATCGACCACCAACGAGGCCGCCTCTCCCTGTTAAATATTACTTCTCTGTGGCTTGGATACCTGCGTTGTCTCAGCTTATCTCGTAATCCGTCTTCTCGGCATGCTCTATGAGGGTACTCGTCACTGCATGGCCTTTGGCAAAATCATCCTTGTGCTGCGTGGGACGCCTTCAGATATTTCCGCTTTCATCAATATACACCTATTCGCAAATGGCGCACGGAATCTTGTATACCACGCCAGAGTAACGTGTGGAAAACAGTCCTCTCCCTCGTGCGCCAGGCACGTGATCCTTCACATTCATCAAATTATCTTTGACCTTGCTTGTTAGCACATGCGCGATCTGCACACCACCTATCCTAAAAACATGAGTTAGGGCTTCGCTGACACCTCAAATACACAGGACAGCAGCACGCTTCAGCCTCGATGGTGAAGCATCCATGCATAGCCTGTTTTTCTGCTGATTATCCATGAAGTACTTCTTCGTCCGGAGAATAAAATTCTTGGGGCACCCATTCCTCGTTCTGTCCTCTTTAATGACCTGACGTTGCTCTTACAAGCTGCTTGTATAGAAACAAGTGCGAAAGTCTTGTTGAACTAACCAACGAACTACTGAGCATTTGTGGGCTACTGGACGAACTGACTCGAATTCACGGTATCAACGCGAGTGGCTTAGCTTTCGGTACACGCTGAAGGCGACGCCCGTGGAAGCGCGCTTTACCAGTGCGTCCAAGAAATGGAGGCAACCGTATTTCTCTTCTTCGACAGTAAACATGGTCGAAGGCTCGACGCCATTGAGGCAGCCAACGAAACGTTGGAATCTTTCTTGTTTCTAACGGAGAAACAATCGTCAACATATCTCGGGAAGACTGGCTGTGGGTGGAAGTGACTCCAGGGCCTTGGCTTCAAGTGCATCTATTGTCAGGTTTGCAGTCTTGATTGAAATGAATGCGACCATTGCTGTACCGGAAACGTGCCTGCACAATGCGCCATTGCACGCGAAGTACGTGTTAGGCAAGCAAAATCGCAATAAGGCGCACAGTTACGTGACGTCCAAAAGCGGGCGACCCTGCGCTGTCAGGTCGTTGTGAAGCAAGTGTCCAAAAGTTTCGATGGCAAGATCGAACAGAACGCTTGTGGAAAGGGAGCACACATCGAATGACACGAGTATTTCATCTTCATCCATAGTCATGCCTCTCACCTCGTTTTTGAATACACCAGTGTTCGGAGGTGATTTTCCGTCTTGCCTGAGAGGGAAGTCAGAAAGCTCTGAGGGTACCTTAAGAGGCGGAACACGGGCAACCTTGTGAAATCGACTATTTACCTGAGAGTCATCCCACTCTTGCTGATCTTTTGTCAAGTTATATATGGCTGGAACGGGACCATTGGTAGAGAACATTTGGTAGTGCAGCCTCTTTCCTGACGGATGAAGACCCAGAAAAATGTCAAATAGCAGCTTCTGCAAACTTATGTGAACTTTCGTGGTCGAATCCCTGTCAGTCTTGGCATACGTTGTGCTTTCCAGAAGTGTCATTTCTATTTCGACTGGTATGCCGAGTGGTCGAGCACAACTTTGGCGTTCTGCTTGCCGACAAAGGCAATGTCACAATGGTGCTCGACCATGGATGCTTCAGCATCGAGGCAAAAGCGCGCCGCTGCCCTATACAGTTCAGCTCTGAGCGGAGCCCTTGCTCACGTGTTTAGGAAACATGGTGTACAGATCGCGCGTGTGCCAGCAAGCAAAGAAGCTTAAAGTTGACTCGGTGAATGTAAAGGATCCTGTCCCTCGGGCCCGTTTTGCTGGCACGGCATTAAAGATTCCGTGCGTTGATTGCTAGCCGCTCTATATTGGTAAAATTGGAAATTTCTACAGGCATCTCAAGCAGCACAAGAATGATGTTGCCAGAGGCCACACAGTGACAAATGCCCTTGCAGAGCATGCCGACAAGACGGGTCACGAGATGAGCTGAGACAACGCGCGTATCGTGGCCACATAGAAGCACTTGACAGAGAACGAGGCCCAATCTCGAAACAACAATAATTCAAACGACAAAAAACACGATCATTAGATTATCTGGCACTTTAAGCCACGCATACTCCCGAACTACGCATCATGCGTTCAACGCTGCTTAAGGACGTTCTGCTTACCCGAGATTCCGTTTTAACATGGGATCCGTACGTTTCCCAAAAGGTCGTTTTATTTTAGAGCGCAGCTCTAAGGCGGCCGTTCCTGCGTTGAGCGCTAGCGTGCTTCGTCGGCGTAACAGAGCGAACGTGGAGAGCAGCGGGGAATGAAAGAAGGCGATTGGCGAAGAGAGCGCGAGTAGGGAAACGAAAAAAATGTGGGCACAGTGAAAGCGCGAGGCAGAAATGTGGGTGAGGAGTACTGCGAAAGGGTGAAGAGAAAAGTAGAAGACTGCGATAGCGAAGAGAACGCCACGAAGAAAGCGGAGGAAGCCACCGCAAAGCATCACCAAATAGTACTCACGTACGCGCTCCATGGCGGCGCCGGCCGTCTGGCGGAAGCAAAAACATTAAAAACCAGAAAGCTCGGCTTCGAGGAAAGCGTTCGCCGCAAGCGCTTCCCGGTACAGCTTATGCTTGCATAAGGTGCAGTTGGCAGGAAGCGGCCACTGCGTGGGCTGTCGATATATAGGTTGATATTGCTTTAACTGCAGCAAATTTTTTTAAATGTTGCCTTTGGCAGATAGCACAATTCTTACCCTTAATCTAAATTACTCAATAAGGCGACCATTACTTCTGCAAAAAATCAATACGCTCAGTTGAATAATTAACGTAATGGTACTAATTAACCTTTATTTAACAACTTTACGCCATATATTTCAATCTACGGATTATAGCCATAGATTGAAAGTTCACACAGAGCATCGACATGAAACCAATTCTAAGGACAGCACCATTTCCGAGACATTAATTTTCAAAATGTCTAACGAAATGCAATGGCATTCCACTTACTTTTTTATTAAAACGATGCTTTATGCATCGAGGCACAAACGTAACTGCAATACCAAAGCATATCGACGGGCACTTTGCAAATTAATGTCCGGGAGCTGGTGCTATCCAGAGAATTCGTTCCAAGTGGATACGCCTTGCGAAATGAGCGTCCATAAGTCGTAGATTGAAATATGTGGCGGAAAGTAATTTATTAGAAAGTTAGGGTAATCACGGTAATTATTCAATTAACCATTCTGACTTCTCGTAAAAATAATGGCCGCCTCATTGAGTAATTTAGATCAAGGGTTAGAATCGTGCTACCTACCATAGACATTATATTGAATTTCGGTGCAGATACAAAAAAGGACACCTTGTATTATGCCACGGTTCAGCCTTTCGGAGCGGTGATCGGTGCGATGCCTCAATATATCGCGAAATGAAAACACGCATAGAGCTGCGCTCAAACTTCGCATGGGTATTATGGTAAACGTCTGTGAACTTATTACTGTGACCTTGGTCACTGACATGCTCCGTATTTAACAATGTTTTCCTTGACAAGATTGCGTTAAAAAACTTAATTCAGGGGATTTACGTGCCAAAACAACGAGCTGATAATGAATCACGCCGTATTCGGGGCCTCCGGTATAACTTTGGCCACCTTGGGTTCTTTAACGTGTCCCATATGCTAGGCACGCGGACGTTGTTGCACTTTGCCTCCATGGAAATACCGTCGCCGCGGCCATAATTTGATCCCTGGACGTCCTGCTTAGCCGCGGAACACGTCAGTTCACTAAGCCACCGTGGCGTGTCCAGATGTAAACACGAGAATACGAAAGATGTAAACACGAGAATACTTGACAATAAAGAATACCTAATTAGACATATTATGAACACACAGAGAATTCAGTTAAAGAACAAGCAGTTACCTTTGGGACTTTAGTGAAGGCACCTTGAATATCTGAAATGGATTGGCAAATATACGAGGCACCATAGAAATGCAAGAAGTCTATAAAGCAGCTTCGGAAAAACCCACACATTTAATCTAGCGGTAAAAACAAAAATAAATGCGTCTTAACGCATGCACATTTAATACAGAGGCGTGCTGTTAGTATCCACTTGAGCCAGTCAGTGTTTCCTCCTAACCATAAAAAGAACAAGGGTTCAAAGAGCCGGACGTAACGAAAGAATAGGGAAAAAAAGTCCCCGTTTCGTCCGAATGGCGAAGCATTGATTGCGATTGCAAATTAGTAGATAGCTTTACGAAGTAAGGATAGTAGTTTCATCGGCCGTGTAAACTTCTAAAGGCGCAACCACATACAGACGATTTGCGAGCGACAGCGACAAGCTTCGTTGTCGCGGAGGGTCGGTCATCAGTCGCCGTCGCTAATCGCGTCGTCTGTTTCTGGTCAGCCAGAAAAATTTGCGTGTCACCCGCTAATGTTCGCGGCGTCTTCTGGCGGTTGATAACAAAATGGCAGTACCCAGGCCGCCTTTACGTCAATAAATAAAAGGTAAGATTTGCCTTCGCTTATAACATTTCACGCTGAGGACGAAGTCGGCGCTGCTGTATTTTCGTTTTTATTTATATTGTTTGTTTTGGTACTGTTAGGCTTACAGCATCAACGAAAGAGCGTCGTGTGCTTGCTGCAACGCCAACGTCGTGTGTGTGTGTGTGTGTGTGTGTGTGTGTGTGCGCGCTGTGCTCTGCAAAGCAACGAGGCAGCGATGACAAACATGAAGAAGCATGCATTCAGCGAGGGCCGCATTGACGAAATTGAAAAAGGCGAGAGTGCTGTGGGCAAGGTCAGCCAGCTGTACAAAGCACACCATTTAACATACGTGGTATGGCGTCGCGTCGCAGCTGCAATGGCATGCAGCGGCGAGTTGAATTTGGCCCTGATTAAAGCTTACTATGCTTACTATGTTGTGTGTGTGTGAAACCTGTTCTAACTCGCGGCAGTGGGTTAGTGCCCACTGTTTTCATACGGTTGACATCAAGTGCAACAACATACATAGCCGGTGGTGTTTTTAAAGGGCATGCTTAAGTTCCTTCTAGCTTCCATTAACCAGCCCATCAGTACCCGACGATTTACTACTTTTCCCTATTCATGCGTGTGTATTTCATGCTGTAAATAACAAACGCACCATCGTTTCCGCAGTGCGTTAAGCGAAGGCCCGATGCAAAAAATCTTAGATTCCTTCCGTCGGGTATTTAAACTTCGTCATCCCATACCGAAAAGTGGTGCTGGTGCCGAAGGCACCGAGATTGAAGATTCAGTAAAGACTATAGGCTGTTTTACGACCGCCTGCTGCTTCGCAGGGACGCCACTTTCGGCCGGCCGTGAGTGCCGCTTCCACGGCATTGAGCTTGAAAGTTGTGGTGTATCACGCGGAATTTAAGAGTCGGCATGCATTTACGTGTTCACATTTGTGATAGTCGTTATTGAGTGCGACAGAAAAGTTCTATTTCCCGTTTCATTCATGCCGAGGTAGTATCTACCTTGTGTGCTTGCCAGGAGCACGGAACTATTGATCCCGCGCTGCACCCCAATAGGAAACATGTTACATCATGTGTACATGTTAAGTACGAGTTATTGGGAAAAAAAGCCCCCATCCTAGTGATATTCCTTGTTCTGCTCTTAATTTATTTTGTTCTGCAATGAAGTCGTTAACTGTTTCATATATTGACATTTGCTTTGCAATTGGCATGAAACGCAAATACCTTTGCTTCAAGCTGAATATGTGACATTTGCGTGCAAATACACGATGTGTGCACAAGGTGTGCACACCCCAGAGCGAGATGAATCCCACGAATTCTTTGCGTGGACACATGCACAAGTACAAAAGAATGTCTTGTAGGCTGATGTAATTTGCTTGCATTTAATAGCAGCCCCAGAACATTGTAACGGCGTTGGCTATTGTCGATTTTATTGCCATAGATGTGTGCCGCAAATGATAACAGTCACAGTGTGGAATATATTCACGTACCAGCTCATCATAAGTAATTGGTGCTCTTGGCACAAATAAATATGTATGCGCGTGCCTTCAGCAACTCAGTGACAGGACAAAGCAAAAATTATAAAGCATACTGAAACATATAAAAAGAAACAGTGGAAAATGTGGCCTTCACTATGTGCGCTGGATGCCGTATAATAGTTTGCTAGTCGTTTACATCTTCGGCATGAGCCGTCGACGAATACATAAATTTTTGCTTTTATGGGAGAAAATATGCGACATAGGACTTAATCTGCACAACAAAAGGCAACAAAAGAATGCAAGCTTGTTCTTGCATCAAAGAGTGATCTAGAAGTGCGCCTTCCTGCTCTGTGCTTGTCATCTGCATTATATCTCACAGCTGTAGCTTGTTGCTTCCCTTTTATTTGCCTACGTAGTAAATGTCCAGAGCCTGCAACTGCAGACTGATTGTTATGATAGAGTTTACTAGTCTCGCCCTTTCCAAGCCCAGAATTCATTGAGACATGTTTTCACTTTATCTGGCTACCACATCTATTTATTGGTATTATTAGAGTCTTGTGTGCTTTAGTCTAGGCTCCCATTCCCTTTTGGATATTACTGTGCATGTAATTTTAATTCCATGCCGCAAAACTACAGCAATCTTACAGCTAATAGATATTCTGCTGCGTGCCCTCATCACGCAACTTCTTTTCTCTGCAGAACCTCTGGAAACCTTAATGAGTTGTCTGCCGAAGATAGCGCAAGCACAGACCAAGAGGCGACTCCTGGAGTTACAGCGGAAAGCCTCTTTGGACAGATGTTGACACAGACAAGCTCATCGTCAGAGCTTGATGCGGACGAAGTAACCAAAGGGGCCAACAGGAGCTCTGAAGTAGGTGCACATGGGAAATCAAGCCAAGTTAGACGATATAGTGAGCCCCGCAGGAAAATCCGAAAAGGAGCAAAACCATAGAACAATGGAATTGCCTTGCTAACACTGGCGTAGCCAGAAATTTTGTTCGGAGGAGGGGAGGGGGGGGTCACGTTCCAGCTCGACCTCCTCCAAATAGAATTTCTCTAGGGATCAAATAGGTGGATAATAACTGCATTGCCATTACCAAAGATGCTGCAAACGAATTTTTGGACGCTACGTATTGTCAAGACAAGTACAATATGCATTTTTTTCATAAAAGCATATACACGTATGTCCCAAAAATTGTGCCCAAAACAGCTTATGTCAATGCTTCCATGTTTTTTGTCTATTTAGTAAGTAAAGAAAATCTCACATGGACTTTAGAACTATATCAGTTCGAAACCAGCAAAGCATTGATGGATATTGTTTCTTGGCGCAAGGGCCAGAAATGGCCAAAGAGCGCCATAACATTTGGTGATGAATGGCAATGAGTATCGATGAATATGGCGGTAATCAAGTGGCTGTATAGGGGCCTAAGATATTCGCTGTAAAAGGTGTAAAATATGTATCTATTAAAATAATGTCAATGAAAAGTGAGTCCTATGGTTGTAAAAGTACGTTGTGAAGGATTAGATACTAAGACATGTTAATTTATAGCAGCACCAGTGCCTCTGCAGAGCCCTTCAGCGCAAGCGCTGCGAGGCATGTGCTCTGTAAGTGATTTCATTGCAGCTACAGCCTCTAAGCAGAGGCTGTGCTACAAATAGCCTGGCCAAATGCTTTCTATGGTATTAGTTTCTTCTAAGAACTTGAGTACTGATTTAAAATTAAATAGAGGGTCATTGCCTAAAAAGAAGACTGGGTGCCGAGGTATATTATGACGGTATAAGGAAGGGAATAACTTTTTCTCTCCGCTTCTAATTATGGGCACTGAACGAGAACATGAAGGACTGTAAGTCTACTTCCACACCTAGTGCATGTAGGAGGGTTAGTTGCAGCGAGAATATACGAGTGAGTGTTATAGGTGTGCCTATAGGTGTGCTATACGTGTGCCCAGCAAAGCAGTGCATGGCGTTGATATGAAAAATGTAAAGGCCGTGAAATGAAGATACTGAGGACAAATATTTTAATGAAACATTGCCATTCAAGAACATTGTTTACATTTTTGTACAGATGCAACGGCCAGGGAAAAATGTAAATGACGCTGTCCCTTGTTCCAATGTATTGCGCAGGAGGAGCTGTCACCAGTGAAGTATTGTGAGTAATTGCACCGAAATTATAGTCGCAACTGAGGGCACACATAAAAAGCAGTTCTGCAAAATATACGATGGCGAGTCAGTTGAGGGTGAGGCAATGCGAATATATGACGAACGCGGCACTTTATTTTATAGCAGTCTCCATGAGCATTGAGGCTTTTATCCCACTCACTAACGAGTCGCGTGATTCCCGTCTGATAAAGCTCCTTGGGTTGCTGCTTCAAAAAGCCTGCGTCTGTCTCTTTTACGTCATTGTCCTACACGAACCTGCTTTCCTTGAGCGGTTTTTTCAATTGCCCCAAATTGTGAAAGTGGCAAGGCGACAGGTCTACGCTGTATGGCGGATGTTGCAGCGTTTCCCACTTGAACGTTGCCAGTTGTCTGTTAACCACATCAAGGACGTGTGGACGAGCATTGTCGTGGGCCAAGATGACCCCATGCGTCAATTTTTCACGCCCTTTGTTCTTGTTGCGACACGCAGCCGATCCGGCGTTTCACAATATCGGAAGCGATTGATAGTCTCTCCAGGTTTAGCAAATTCTATCAGTAATGGCGCCTGACGATCGAAAAAAAAAACGACAACAAACCCTTTCCGGCGGAAATTACGGCCTTTGCTTTCTTTGGGGGTGGTGACTTCGAATGTTTTCACTGTAAGCATTGCCGTCGTGTTTCAGGCTTGTAATAATTGCACCGTGATTCCTTCCCGCTGGTGACTGCATAAAAGAAGTCGTTACTCTCATTGTGATACCGGATCAGATCAGTCAAGACAGCCCTGAAGTTCCCCGTCTTCTGGCGGTGGTTCAAAATCTTGGACATTCATTGCGCACACAAGAGCCGATAACCGAGATGTTCACGGATTGTTGTGTGAACCGAACCATGACTGATCTTCACATGCTCTGCCAGTTCATCGATGCTTATCCTCCGTTCTTGTCTAATCAGCTCATCAACTTTTGCAATAGTGTTGTGGGTGATTCCATGGTGGCTTTGTCGCGGCCTCGGATCATATTTGCAAGTTTCACGTTCTACGACCCGTTTGTTCCAACCCTTCACAGTGGCTAATGAAACGCAATGATCAACGTAGACGGCAGCCATACAGCGACTACTTTCTTTTTGAGGAACACCTTCAGCTGTCAAAAACCTCACGACACCACACTGTTCAACTTTTAGAGCGTCCATTATGTCACGCAACCATGTTCAACGCAGTGTATGAGAACAATAAGCAACATTATCCTCACTCCTGCGTGTCACTTTTCTAAATTAGAGATTCCTGTGTGCTACGCGCATGCCTCGAAGGTAATGAACCGAACCATTATTGCGCGTGGTGGGTTGGCTCAGTTTCATTTGACTCGCCATCGTACATTTGAAATGCGAAGACACAATGGAATATACAAATGCGAAGATACGGCTTGATAAAGCGGAAAAAAGTGTCACTGGAAACAAAGTTCACTGCGCGTATACACAAAACCTCGCAACAAGATATTTAAATATACGTATGTCTCCAATAAATCTAGATATTTAAGAAAAGTCACTGTCTATACTGCGTCAAAGAAGGCAAATAATTATGTTTGGCAATCACAGATCACAGAATCCTAAGACCCGACCGCCCCTAGCGCACACAAGACTGAGCCACCATCGTCGGCTCACCGATGCCACTCCCCCTCCCACTCCCCCACTAAGCTTTCACTCACATATGCAGCATGCGGCGCGCCGTCACGATGTTATCGCCCTTGGACTTTACACGGAACATAAGGGCGACACAACGGTATGAAAGCGCCTGAAGTGTCCATATAAATGCTATCGCAATAATATAATAAGAGTATCAGGCAACTGAAGCGTCCAGTGGCCCTTTACTTTGCGCAGAAGTAACGAAATCAAACTTTCACCATGTGGCAATTCGCTGCGCCGCAAGAATGTCTTTTTTGCTTTTGTGGGGTCGGAGCACCGAGATAAAAAAAAAAGAACCCATAGGAAAGCATGTTGGCCACAATGGAATGCATACTTTGGGCACCTAATGTGGCTACCGAAGGAATATTGAAGACGCCTGGCTCACCGAGAACCATACGCATACTGCTCGGTATCCTATACACCGGAGAAACGAGACTTGCGAGAGGTTACGAGAGGTTGCGCTCAAGTGAATGCGTTTCAGTCCGTCGAGTCTCTAGAGTTATTGTTTCTTTTGCTCGCCTGCTATACAGAAAGCCTTCAAAACTCTGCCAGGCAAAAATCCACTCAGCCACACAAAAACGAACGCGCACCGAAGTGCGCAGCGCGGTGGTCGGGGCAACACGAGAGAAACGCACGCGCTCTGGCTGCCTCTGGCAGCCTCTGGCAGCCCGCGGGTAGTGACAAGAAGAAAATTAAGAAGGCTCAATGTGTCATCCCGAATAAAAGTCAAAGTAGAAAAATATATAATAATGCAGTTACCTTTGCTGGCTTTAGAGTCTTGACATGGATGATTTGGCGCAGGTGAAAAAATATTTGATATTATTTTTTGTGACATGACGGCACGAATGAATCGCCACAACGCTCCGTCTCATTGGACCTCGCTGCGTGCTTGGTCAACTTGTCCGATAGTGTGTTGATTTGGCTTCTCTGATTATGGGTCCGATGTACGACTTTAGAAAAGTTGATGCACCTTTGGCGTCGAATGTTTATAACAAGACTAAACCCACAAAGTTCCGAAATCGCAAAGGTAAAGTACGAATTTGGAAATGTGAATGCACCTTTCGCGTCAAAAGTGTATGAGAACTTTATACCCAGAAAGTTTCGGTATAGAAATGCATACGCTGCGTAGATTCCACGGCCTGCGCGAGATGAGGAGCCGAGCCGGGCCGGGCGAACTCAGACTTCTTTAGCGTCGGGCCGGACCGGGCCCCCTGTGGTAGTGTAGGGCCCGGGCCGGGCGCGGGCTCAGAATTGCGGCCCGTGCACAGCTCTACTGCGCATCACGTGTACCTCTACTGGAGTAGCGACAGCTTTTTCAATGTGAAGGATGTCTAGTGTGATCACATTCAATAGGTTTCAGGCCATTATAAACTCATTGCACTTTTATGACAATGAGCAGATAAAAGCTTGAGGTGAAGATGGTTTCGAGTGATTGGTCATATTAAGGCCGAACAAAACGTTTCTTCAACATTACAAGCCTTCTGGCCACCAGACAATTGATGAAAGCATGGTGGGTTTCAAGGGACGCTCGGCTTTGAAACTGTATGCCCCCATGAAACCACCCAAACGCGGGTACAAGGTGTGGTGTAGAGCGGACAGTCTCACTGCCTACCTCTGCGAGTTTCAAATATATGAAGGAAACTCTACACAAAGAGAAGCTGGACGTACACTTGGAGAACACGTCGTGCTTTCTCTTTGCAACAATGTGGACGAGAACAGTGCGCTCTATTCGATAACTTCTTCACTATGGCCAAGCTCATGGATGAGCTTTCAGAAAAGCTAATTATGGCAGCAGGCACGGTTCGGACAAATAGGAAGGACATACCTCATTAAATCAAAGTGGATCAGAAACTGAAAAGAGGTGACTATGTTTGGCGATCGAAGGGCCAATTGACGACGTACCATTGGCATGACAACAGAAAGGTGATGGAGCTATAAACTTCCATGATCACCCCTCTGAGGTCGTTGAAGTGAGTCGGACGCTCGCTAATGGAGCCAAGGTGGGCGTGACATGCCCCATAGCAGTATCTCACTAAAATAAGCACATGGGAGGTTTTGACCGATTTGACCAAAAACTTCTAGTACTTCTTGGATGCAGCTGTAGTCAATGCTTTCATTCAGCATTGCAACTTAACACGAAATGAATACTTTTGGTTTCGCCTTGCCCTTGGAACACAGGTTATTAGTGGTCGGAGCTTCATGAAAAACAAGGTGATTCCCACTTTTCAGCACAAGAAGCGTGGATGCCAGTCTGGACACAAGATGGTGGGTGGTCCCGGAGAAATCAGACCTCACGGAGGCAAACACCACCCTGCGAAGACAACGGGGCATAAATGCTGCAGGTGGTGTTCTGCCAAGGCAAAGGAAATTAGGACGACACTTGTATGCAAAGTCTGCAATGCGCCGTCGTGCGCTACATGTTTCTTGCTTTTTTATAACGGGCAGTGAAGATTTGCATGCAACCAGACGTTGCTGTTTACAAGCGTGCAATTTCAAATAAACTTGGAGCCCATACTTTTTTTTATTTCCAACAACCCGTCCAATGTGCCCAATGGGATCATATTGTCCTACATTCTCTGGGTGTCTGAACAGCCAGTGGGACATGCGTCTCTCATTTTTTGTGTCTCCCTTTGCACTGACGTAACTCAAATTTTATATGTGACAGAGTGATGTAGTAACCATCAGTTTTGTACAGACAAACTGAATATATCATACTTTTTCTCATTGCGTCCCATAAAGGGTTGAAACATGTCGCATCACTTCGAAGTTTGGACGTCTGGCCAATGTCACGACGGTCGCCACCGTCGACGTATGCCATGATTCACTACCTGCTGTCTATTCCTCCACCATTAGTCTCATTGTACGCGAGGAACTACGTCGGTGTGCTTTTGTTCCTGTGCGAGCTAGGGGCACGCAGTGTGATATACCATCACCAACTATCAATGCTGCAAGTTTCGACGAGCGCAGCCACCCGAACCGCGGGCCTGGCCTGACGGCACTACACTCAATGACCTCTAACGTTGAGCCGCCTTATGCGCCCCGTGACAGTTACATCTACAACAGCCGACCGCCTGCTTTTGTTCCAGAGTAAGAACAATGCGCCGAGTAATCTCATAATACTGCAACCTTTGGCATACCGCGTTGCCGGTGCGGTGTTCGTGGACACATCGCCCCGTTCTGCCCTATACGCGACGTCGGTCACGTACATTTGCCGAGCGATCTGCGCCATTCCCAGTGAGAAGCCAATGGCCCGATTACAATAAACACTCAACTTGGGCTAGTTGGTATGGCATCGTTCTGCTTGCTGCACTATACTGCTTATACGAAGTACAAGAAAGAGACACATGTGTGTCTGTCTCTTTTCTGTCCTTCGTATAAGCAGCATAGCGTAGCAAGAAGAACGAGGCCAGATTACGCTTACTGGCCTTCGGATTCAACTGCTCAGCAGCCCGTGTACCGGAAGAACGTCCACTGCTTTTTATGTCCCTTGGCGTGAAAAACAATATAAAAATGGGGGAAGCCTGCATCACCTGTAAGGTATAGCAGGCATAAAGCCAACAGAAAATAAAATAAAAGGGGTCGCCTTGGCAACGCAACTTGAATTTAGAATAAAACGAATATATACAGAAAACGATGCGGTGGTAAGCCTGGCGATAGCCATAATCAAATAGCCGCACAAAGTTGAAAATGGATGCGAGAGGCAAAATGCACTCTAGAGGCTACCTCCAGAAAACTAGGTACTGTGTGCAAACAGCGTCCAAGCCGCACCCCCGACCGCACCCCAGGGTCACCCACCGGCGCCCCCGCAGCGATGTCTCGTGTTTTATTGCATTCGTTCAGAAGCGCCGGTGCGTCCGTCCGCCCCATCCAGTGCGAAGCCTAACGCTGCCTACTACGCGCCAGCGACGGTCACCATCTCCACGGCCCGGCCACGGCTTTCATCTCTGCCACCGGAAAACTAGTATGCGCCGCCGATGGAGGTGAGGTCGCTGGACGCATCGCATTACACATAACTATGCCTCCAACAGTTTCGATGCTTCAAAACAAGGTTCATGTGCTTGTTCACGATGTTCACACAATGGCTTTGATATACACCGGAGCCACGGTTTCTGTGATGAGTTTAGATTTCAAGGAACGACTTGGTCGTAAAGTTATGTTTTATTGGGACAAACCTACTAACTTTCGTGCAGTGAGCGTGCAGTCTTTGTGTCCCCTCGGTGTATGCACCGTCTCTGTTTGTGTCGCTCACAAAGCCTTCTGGGCAGAATTTGCAGTACAAGCTCATTCCACGCACGACGTTATCCTTGCCATCGACATTTTGCGAGACTGTCGTGCGGCTGTGGGCTGCGGATCAGGGGAAGCTCTATTGTCCGCTCTCGCTCAGCAGCCTGCCTGTCAAAGCGACATCCTCGCTGTAGAAAATATTCTGTTCCGGTTTGGTCCACATCCAGAGGGCTAGTTAATACTTCGACAATCGACCCGAGTACTGCTTCATTTGACATCGTGATTGAGGCGTTGCCCTTGCCTAGTGTGAAGAAAAACATGTTTGTGCCTCGCTGTCTTGTATCGCTTACTGGCTGAAAAACACACTTATGGGTATTGAACTGTACAGCCGAGTAAGTTATGCACCTCCAGGGTATGCGCCTTGCCCTGTTTGAAAACGAGTGCGGCATGAGCATTGGAGCCCTACGCGACTGCGCTGTCTGACCTTGTTGATGTCTCTGTTACATAATCGGAGTACTTAAATATGATCAGCAAGTCTCTTCCCTCGCAGAAGCGCGCAGCCTTAGCTACATCGTTGACCGGACATGCAAAAGTATGTGACTTTGTACGGAAGGCGCACGGAACTCAGGTACCGAGCTCACGCACTCGTCGCAAGATTGACAGCGGATCTGCGCATAATCACTGACAGAAGCCTTACTGAGTATCCGCGTCGGAGCGCAAAGTCATTTCAGGGCAAGTCAGCGAGATGTTAGCCACCGGCGTTATTCAAGAATCGGCGACTCTGTGGGCTGCGCCTGTTATCTTGGCTAAGAGGCAGGACCGGTCATGGAGGTTCTGTGTTGACCATCGACGCCTCGACTCCATAACCAAGAAGGACGTCTAGCCAATTTCTTGCATCGATGGCGTCATCGATTGCTTACATTCGGCGTCTTATTTTTCCTCGGTAGACTTGCAATCCGGGTATTGGCAAATTCCTATGGATCCGCCTGGTGAAGACAACACAGCTTTTGTAACGCCAGACGCTTTGTTTGAATTTGATGTTGTACCGTCAGGGTTGTGTAATGCACCCGCAGCGTTTGAAAGATATATCGACAGAATTTTGCGGAGCCTCAGATGGGAAATCTGCTTATGTTACTTGGTCGATGTGGGGATCTTTGGCTGAACATTCGAGGAACATAACTATCGCCTTGACATTGGTCTAGCCTGTCTGGAGAACGCCGCACTGACATTTAACACCGAGAAATGTCGTTTTGGAGAACGCGAGACACTGGTTCTGGGACACCTTGCTGACGAAAATGGCGTTAGACCGGATCCGCAGAAAGTCACCCGGCCCTGTCAGCAACTTCGAGAAGCCTCGACCTCTCCGGTACCCGCGAAGTTTTTCGGACTTATGCTCATATTATGCTCATATTATGCTTTATTCCAAATTTTGCTGATCGGGCACCACAACTGACTTGCTGCAATAAGATGTGCCTTTCTACTGGACGCCGGATTCTGACTCAATTTACTCAGCTAAAGTTCATGCTGACAGTGGGGCCGGTGCTGCGCCACTTTGATTCTTCTGCTCCTACATACATTCATACCCATGGCAGCGGAATCGGCCTCGGCGCAGTGCTCGTCCAACGCCATGACAATGGTGAACATGTGGTTGCCTATGCAAGGCGTTCATTGAGCAAAGTATACTTCGATCAGTATACCGACGCTATCGACGCCCCGTTCCCTAATCTCGTTACATTCCGGAAAGCACAACATGACAACCGTGACTTAGATCCTCTGTTCGGCTCTGGGAATGAGGACGCCAACCCAATCTATTTTGTCGTCCACGGCGACATCCTCCGCAAGAAAATTATTCAGGCCAAGGAGCCCGCCTGCTTGTCGTCGTTCCACGCACTCTACGTTCCCACGTTCTTCGCTTCACGCACAGCGACGCAACATGCGGCCACGTGGGCTTTGCCCGAACGTTTCAGTGCATCCAGCAAAGGTTCTGCTGGCCCACCATGCGACACGACACGGCAAGATATGTTTCGGATTGCGAACAATGCTTCCCACTACTACGCCGCCCAGACTTCTTCATTCTGTACCACCTGCAAACTCTTCCTTCGAGGCTGCTGGTGTTGATCTCCTCGGCCCATTTCCGCGATCAAACAATGCCAATCAACGGGTAGTCGGCTGTGTCGGCCATTTGGCGCGCTACGCAGAAGCTGCGGCAATACCTGCAGCAACGGCCTTCCACGTATCGTGGTTTATGCTTCGATTTGTAATTCACGCCACGGTCCTCCACGAGTCATGATCAGTGGCCACGGGCGTCATTTCGTCGCCGACGTCGTGGACACGATCCTGCGTCTGTCCTTCTGCCAGTTCAGCCGTGCCTCTCCGTATCACCCGCGGACCAATGGAGTCGCAGAGCGCACCCCTTTTGCGAACATTTTATCCATTTATGTCGATTCCAAGCACCAGAACTTGGACGAAGTACTACCTTATATCACTTACGCTAAAAACACCGCGATGCAGAAGACCACACAGTACCCTCCATTTTATCTCCTCGAATAAACAGCGCTTTTCCAGCTGGACATGCGAGTCAGAACGTAAGATGCGCTGCAATAAAGACAGGCATAAATTCTGTGTCTATTCGCGCAAGGCCTTCATTACGTGCAAAACGCTTTGAAAGTGCTTGCTACAAAATTCCACAGTGCGACCCTTTCACAGGCTAAAAATTACCAGCCTTCAAGGGGCTTAACATCATGAAACAGAACGGCGTGCCGTCTTGCCATGAGAACGTGCTCATCCCAGTATACCCCGTGAAAACCGATATCGAATGGACCGGCCACGGTGAAGCTCTCTCCGTGATCGACAAATCACTGCTACACAACGCTATGAGTTAGAAAAAGAAGTAGGGCCACAGGAAGACCAAAGAAAAAATAAAACAGTTCGAGGTCGTGGGTCACGACCTTCGCTTCCTCGGAAGGCGGATATGAGCGCCGAGCTGCCTAGTGGTGCTTTTTCTCCGTGCCATGATGTGCCGCTCGTGTCAGCCTACTTAATTTGATTACGGAAAAGCGTAGCGGTGCGCCGGTCGCGATAATGAATGTGCCGCATACTTCACTGTGTAAGACGCCAACAAGATTTCTCTGTGCCGATTCAGTTGAATCACGATCCAAATTGTTGCATTTCGTAAGCAAAAGTACCACGCCAGAAAAGTAGAGCAGAGGTGCAACAGAGAGGCAGCAGGCTTTCTCTAAATACAGGCAAGAATAATAAAGAAAGCAAACTGTATGATGTCACAAGCAACAAAGAAGTACAAATTAATCCACCATTAAAAAGCTTTATTAATTTGGTTACGCGCCTCAAAATGAAATCAGTGTGTCATGGGGATAGTACTTCCATGCTTTGCGATGACTACATGAGTTAGTGTCTCGTTATCACAAAAAGAAAATAAAAGTACATTCCAGCTTACCCCCTAGCAGTACAGTTGCTTTAAGTGACCTACTGCTAAGAATGAACTCCTCTTTGTTTCAATAGAGTATGATTCGAGACACCAACCTACGCCGAATATTCTTAAAAACATCCCTAAATAGAGGAGCACGACACCGTAGTGCGGTAAAACGTGGATGCTCACCTAGCCGATCAGGACCACGAGTGTGTCGCTGCTGCCGACATTTTCGTAGCATGTGTTTGTCATATTCCTAGCCGAGTTAGTGTGCTCGTATGGTATTCGAGCACGGTACCAAAATCAAGCATGGTGACTTCGATCGTGTAAGTAAACCATAAACAATGTTCCCACGAATGTAACAGTGGTTTATACAAGATATGTGTGTTTGGGGGGGGGGGGGGGGGGGGTACACATTTTCCGACTGTTTCTGGTACCTAGGGGTACCGACATATGGTTTCACATGTGTAGTGTTTCTGGGTTAAATTCATTATTATTACGTGCGTGTGCGTTCTTTATTCCTCTCTTCCTGGCTTTGGTGATTAATAGCTGCTTGCTTCGCAATAATCATATCAAAACTCATAATTATATTGATCCGTCCTTCTGTCGTCCTTACTACTATTAACAGTAATGCAAAAGAGGTTATTGCGATTATGTGGCAGGAACTACTGTTCTTCTATGGCGTGAAAATTGTGTCCACAATTGTAAAACAGTAACAATTAGAAAAAGAATTCACATAGAGACAGTTTCTCGTCCATGCTAAGCAGCTATGGTTACCTACCTTGCCTATTCAAGGCATAAACCACCTAAAAATCTCGGTAACATAATGCTTCCACCCATAGTGAATCTAATGCTACGAGAAATCAAGCGCTTTTTTCGCTGTAAGTGTTAAGGTATTTAGTTATTTCCGACGTGCCTTAAGCGCAATAAAACACGGTACTCCCACCGATATGCACTAACTGCCGGCGTTATATACCACGGGGTGAACGTCCACCACTCAAGTGAAAGCCACAAGAAAGGGAAGCAGAAAAAAAAAGTTGGATATACAATATCTGAGGTAGAGAGAAAGGAGGGGGGGGGGGGGGCGAGGCGCCATATCGTGCTCGGTGTGCGCACGAGCACTATGCGACCGGCGGTTCCTTTCATATCCCGCGCCAAAACAAAGGGCCCGCTCTTCCCGAAGAACAAGGTCACTCCTCCCTGCCGGTTGGCGCGACTCCAGAAATCACGACTTTGATGCGCGCAATGCCTAGAGGGAGCTCACGGTAAACGGGGGGCAAGCATCGGGGCGGAGCATGCGCAAACGCCGTGGAGGCACAGGCTCGTACGCATGTTCGACTAAGCGGTGCGGTGGCCGGCGCGCTTTCTGCGAGTCCCGAGTTAGTCACGAGACCAGTCACATGGCTTCGGCCGAGAAAGTGGGAGCCCGGACTTGGGCGTGATTGGGAGTGTCGCTCATTTGCGGGGCCGGAGGATTACGCGGTCAATTACGGGCGCTGAAGGAGCCGCCGGGCGGCTGGGACTACCGGTTTGCGTGCAGTGCTCGCCAAGCTGTTCAACAGGCACCACCCGTGCCACTAGTCTTACGTCCGAATGTATTTACGGCATGCGTATTCTTGGCTGTGTGCAGCATAAGGCATCCTAGACAGAAGAGATTTGTCCAACCTTCTGCAGTGGGTGATCACAGCACTACTATAAGCGAAACAGCGAATCCTAGGCAGGACGCACTCGCAGTTCAACCTTGTAGTTAATGGTACAGACTGCACGAAACTAGCCTTAAATGCGTTGGTTTGGATGTCCCGTGTGAAATCGCCGTGGAAATTACCCGGACAACTAAGCTACAATACATGAGCGGTAAAAGGCATCACGTACACAATCTCTCTCTCTCTCTCTAGGCTATACTTTCCGACGAGATATGAAAACGGACTACTTGTCCGATGAATATTGCCCCTCGGTGTAAATACATATAGTCCGAAATCCTCCTTTCTGTAAATGTAGTTCCTATGTGTTTAGAATGCCTAAAGATGTGTATGCACTGCATCATATTAATACTACGACTAATAATTCTTAATATTACTATTTATTTGTGCATAACAGGATACGCATAAGGGATGACGTGCGAGGCATCGCAGAAAGTGAGCTGTCAATACACGCAGATAGCTCTGGCCCTTTCATGAAAACTTTACATAGAAAGCTTCACATACGCATGTATTGCCTATGGACCCATAATGCCGTTTCGTTGCTGAAGAGTGCATTGGTAACACAACATGAAAAAAAATATCCTCTTCCATTCCGCCCTGGGAAACTGGATGTACAGCGAAGCTGTTGCCGACGTCACACAAGCGCCACGGCCACACGACACGAATGTCACGCGCGTACGCACGTGGGCGGAAGTGCGGCGTGCATCCTCATTCTTCCATGGCCTCCGCCAAGAGCAAGTGCATTATTGTAGTAAACGAACGGTTAAAAGTAAATTGCGTAAGAAATATGCACAAAGTACGATTAACATACAAGCTGCAGACATGATAGCTTCGGTCTGTTATTTAAATATGGGAGAAAACTTAAATGTCTTACGCGGAAACTGAATGATAGCTGACAAAGTTATTCTTCGTTACTTCATTTTTATTTATGTTCTTTAATACATGCTGCGGACACGAAGTCCATGCAGGGTGAATAATACAATATTAGGTCACAAGAAGTAAAACAACGTCAATACAACAAAATGCTGCAACAATACGGCAATAATGCTGATAAAAAAGTAAACAATCGTAATACAAGTTTCGTAAACGCAAGTCATTCCAGTTATTAATTGTGTGTAGAAAGGAAGAGTATTTAAATAGGTGGGTTAGCGCAAAATATGGGGTGAGTGCATTTTGGTGATGTTGGCGAGTAAGTCTCGTTACTAATGGACTTACATAGAATGCCGAGTCGAGTGGCAATTTGTTATTAAGTAACCGAGAACGAAAGTCAAGCCGTAATGTTTTTTTCATCGTTATTCAAGTGTAGGAATATTATTAGACTTCATTAGTTCAGTTGGTGAGTCGAATGTCGAATATTTGTTGTAAACAAACGCGATAGACTGTCTCTGGATTCGTTCAAGTTTCTTTATGTTAAATTGAGTGTAGGGATCCAGATGATACAGGCCTACTCGAGCTTTGGTCTAATTAAGTAGTAATTAGGAAGCAGTGTAACAAAGGATGGGGCGTGTTTCAGCATGTATTTGAGAAAGCACAGTTTACGGAAAACAGATAAAGATGTATGTTCCACGTGAGGGTTCCTGCTCAGGTTGCTGCAAAGGGTGACCCCTAAATATTTATAGTTAGTAACTTATTTAAGTGCAGAGACCCTAGCATACAACTATAAGAGAGAGATGTTCTCCTGCGGGAAATTGCAGAAAAACATTTTTCAACTTTGAAGGTCATCTCCCACTGAGTGCACCAACAGAAAATTTTACTCAGGCTATCATTCATCTCATCTTGGTCAAAATGTGGGTAATTTCATTAAAGGGCCCATCACCAGACCCCATAGAAAATTTTACTTATACGCTGCAAGTTGTGACGTGTCCTCTAGGGAGCGTTCTGCCGCAAAAATGTTTCAAGTCACCTCATTAATAGCCGAGATAGAAATATTTTAGTGGCGCAAACCCACGATTTCAGCAGGCGGGCTCCACTGCATAGCGAGACTCCTCCACTCGCGCCGCCTAACCTTCGCAAGCGAAATTCCGTCCCTGCGTTTTCCCATGCCGGACCTCGAGGATCGCGTGGCACCTACATCACGGGCCCCGGCTTAACTTTTTTTTTTCTCTTCGCTTTCTCTTTTTCGGCGATGCGCATTCCCGCTGGCGGCGTTGCGCGCGAGCTCTTATCGTTTCGCGCAACGCACGATTTTGCGCGCTGTGCGCAACGACACACGACTAGTAGCATAATTCAGTGCTACACGGATATTGAGGCAGAACAAGAGCATCGCAGAGCATGATCACGGCGCGGGAACACGGTAGAAAATGGCATAGTTTCGGCACCTGCGCACGTGACCGCACGACCGTGGGAACAAGCAGACGAAGCGGAAGTACGTCACTCTTGCTTCGGTGCGAAGTAAAGCAAAAAAACACGCAGACATTGCGTTTGTGTGTTTTATTATTTCTCTAAAATACAATTCGTCAATTCAAGCAACAGATCACACAAATAACAAATGGTGCCTTGAATAATTCTCAAAGTCACGTGTCACCACGAGCGACGTCACACTGCGGACTCGAGTACGTAGGCGCAGGGACGCGACTACGTAATCCTCCGGCTTGTAGCGCGGCTGCCGCGAGAAGGAAAAACGGCGTTCGGTTTAAAATTTCATATCTTTCCGTGGCACGTACCTATGTAATACTTTGCAGACACAATCGTTATCACGCAATGTATGCTCTGCGCTTGCCAGCTCAAAATGGCCATACCTGGTGAGGGGTCCTTTAAACAAGACACAATCATCTGCAAATAGTCTTATTTGAACATTCGGCTTTAGAACATCCACATTGTCATTCACGTAGAGGAGGAAGAATAAAGGGCACAGTACACCTCCCTGTGGTACCCTAGAAGTCACTGGAAGAAAGGCAGAGTGATGCCCACTTACATCCACGGACTGTTCGCGATTGCTTAAGTATTCAGCGACCCAAGAAGCAAGTACTTCTGGTATGCCATATTATTTAGGTTAAATATTACTATGGAGAAACCTTATGAAAGGCTTTACTAAAATCCAGAAAAATTTAATCAATTTGGTTGTTATTTTCAACAGAAGAAACAAAAGTGTGAATGACCGTGGTTAGTTGTGTTAGTGTAGAATGTCCCCTTCTGAAACGATGTTGAGAGTTGGTTAGAATATTGTTCTCCTCAAGAAATTCATGGATGGCTTTTGCAATAGTATACTCCATTAGTTTACAGCAACATTACGTTAGTGAGATCGGGCGATCGTTTTCCAAAAGTAGTCGGTCGCCTTTTTTCAAAGATGGGCACCACACGAGCTGTCCTCCGGTCCTTGGGCAAACTCGAACAAGACAAGGAAGCATGAAATATGATGAGAAGGTACTTTGCGAGAGGTTCGGCGTAACGGCGAAGGAAAACATTTGGTATGCTGTCGGGTCCAGAAAAAGTCTTACTTTTCAAGCTAAGTAGCATTGAGATCACTCCAGGATAACTAATAATATTTGAAACATTTGTAATTGCAGTGCCTGTGGCAGCGTGGATGCTATCAGTTTCAGCAGAAAATACACTGTTGAAGTATATATTGATTTGTTCGGCAATGCCTCTTTGTTCGTTAAAGATCACGCCGTTAGCAGAAATCTGTAAAACTAGTTTCTTTTTCTCACTCAAGTAGTTCCAAAATTTAATTGGGTCGGGTGTAATAAAGCTTGGTAGCGTTGTACTGATATTAATGTTCCTTTGAACGATGCAATACTCTTGCAAGCCTCCCGTTGGATTGTGCTACACGCTAAGAAAAAAAAAGAGTATCTCTTACTCTTTTCGGAGAGTCTAGACTCGCCACGTATACGACACACTTTGTGGGCGACACCCGAACTCTCTTTCGGCAGAGAGTCCCGAGACTATATGTGCTCGATACAAGATGGTTACGGGACTCCACACACAATAGTCACGCACACTCTGTTGTAGTAGTTTCCTAACCCTCTCAAAAGGGTTACAAACTAGTGCTGAGGGAGTCCGTTAACTATTCTACATGAGTCAGATGACTCAAGATAAAGTGTCACATGACCACTGCAAGAAGGATTCAGGTAACTATTCTAAATGAGTCTGATGACTCCAGCAGTGTGTGTCAAGTTACCCTTAGTGCGTGGTGCAGGACTCTTGCAAATAGAGTAAAATAACTAATCCATGAAAGTCGTATGACGCTCGGATGGCAGTGTCGAGTCGCTTTTCAAAATGTGTCAACAACTTTTGCTGTAAGTACACACGACTACGGCTAGTTCTCAAGATGACTACTGTGAAAAGACAACATATGATAAGAAAGAATCCATAGCAAACTTGCCAAAAAGGATATGGCAGGTTAGCAACGAAAAGTTTACATTTCATCACCCTTTGTTATTGTGTTCTGGAAAATTCAAATGCATCAGTCAGCACACAATCACCATGAAAGCAAGACAGTTCTCATTACCATTAAACTGGAATCAATAGCCAACCAAGCAAAACAGTCTTAAACATCCAATCTGTAGCCTGCAGGTGCATATGCATGACACTGCAATGTCACTCAGAACCATAATGAGACCCCAAAATATTATGTAACTCATGTAGAAGTTCAATTCACCCTTGCACAAGGCTCTTATAATATGTCAAAAGATAAGTTAAACCTATTTCAGTGTTCTCCGAGATGTGTTTTTATTTAGAACTTACGATTTAACATCCTAAGCAAGCAAGGTACACATAACAAATAAAAAAGGCTGAACTTATGTGCAAAGGAGACCCAGATAATGAAGTGAAATAAAAACAATATTGCAACTTAGAGTACATAATCTATGCGTTATACTATGTTTGCTGAAAACAACTGGTTGGCAATGATAATCCAATCTAACAGTAAAAACAGCTGTCTTACCTTATGGTACTCTAGTTGGCACTTTTCCCACACAACTTGTGCGTGTTAGCGTCAGTGGAAAATTGATCTGAAAAATACCCTATTAAAAAGTTGTGCATCAATTTTATTCTGTCATACAACACGCAACAGTGTATAAAAGCTTCATAACTGACGATATTACAAAAATAAATAGATCAACATTCATACTAATATTTTATTTATCTCGACAAACATACTTTTCCAAGACGAAGTATACTAGCTGACATAGACTATTTCGCAGATTGCAATAGCCACTAATACAAAACTTGACATAATGCAAACGCGCTGCCAAATATGTAGCACAGGTAGCCGTATTTTGTTACGGCAAAGTTAGCACATGAATGATGAGGACAAGGGAGGAAGCAGAACACATAAACAAACTATACCCAGCTGCATGTACGCAGCTATAACAATACACATGGTGCACCAAGATCAAAAGAAACAAAGAGGAAGATGTGAGGAAGGCTTCCTTTACTCATCACAAGTCATCCTCAGCTCTTCCCCTCAGATCTAGCCTCAGCACATACCTGAATAAGTTACATTAGGTGCCACATTTACAAATCACTCATACAATGTTCTTGTGATTGTCCTTATTCCGATTTTTAACTTGCAAAGCATGACTGAGTTACGTAAAGCCTCCCTACGGCTTGGTACATATACAGAAAGAAGTGTTTCTATAAACACTGGAGGTCATGGAAGGATGACTGACACATACCTCTTTAAATTATTTTGTCTGTCTTTATGATTATCTAGCACAGTAGCCTTTCGTAGAGTGAAACACATCCAGATAATACACTGTTGGCAAGCAAGTGTGAATACCTGTTCTTGATTTCTACCTTTCTCTGGTGTCCCGCTAAGGTAACATTGGCGCAAAAACTTGTCTTTCCAATATATGCGTTCTCACAAAACCCAAACAGGAGCAGATGGTAAGCCACATTAATGGTGCGTGAAATAAAACATCTCTGCTTAACTTACCACTGCCACTCCAATCTGCCGTCATTTTCTGCTTTGTTGTGTACTCTAGCACAGGTTCTACGCAGTTCACTTGGTGCCCAAAGCAACTCTCACACCATACCAGGAGGTCATTTTTCTTTTTCAAATTCTAAGCGAAACTTTGGTTTTGGGGGACGATTGCAAACTTATAGTTTTGCTTTGTATCTTCATTATGTCGTTGACCTTTAACTTTAGCCACTTCACTACTTTTCTGTAGGTGCAGACAGGCCATTGCACCAATGCTAGGTTACGAAAACAGCAGAGCAGGGTAGAAAGCAAGAACAGATATTTATAATATGGTTTCCCGCTATTCATTGCGTGGATAGGTTTCAATGAACGATAACACTACTTGGTAGATAAATATATGAAAGATAAGAGAATTAAGCTCGCAGCCTACCCTATCAGTAACTCAGAATTTTATGTCTAAATTAACTTTCGTGATTCCCAGTGATGAAGAACCAATTTTGACAATATGTGCCAAGGCAACCAAGTCACTCATGCTCACAAAGGAAACAAGATAAAAACAAGCAAGATTACAAGAACTTCGAACTTGCAACCTCAAGTGAGACACCTCACATGACTGATTCATGTATTTACTGAGCATAAATTACATCTGGCGCATAATCTGCTTGTACAAGATGACGAACAATGCGTTACTGTTGCTTTCTCTCTGGGGCATTTGGCTCTTCTGAACACATGCACATTGTATGGCACAGCTGTTAGTCAGCATCAATATATTTTTATGGTCCAGCACTTTTATCGTTGTAATCTACAATTAACAAATAGCCTAACTCATGGGTTGATCAGCTGTATTTTAAACAAAACGTACTGACAGATTTTCCTGTTTATCGCTAACAAAGAGATGGGTACATCATTTCAGATTTCAAGAAACAGCTGTGGAACAGATGAAATGCTGAAGACAGAAAATCTACAATGACCAGTACCTTTATTATTAAAGGCCATGTACTAGCTCTTTCTGAAAAGAATACAATTATTGCCAAAAATTATAGCATGAAAAAATAATTGGAAAATATTTACAAAAGTGACAGAAATTAGAACTGCATAATAATTGGAAATGTCTTCTTAAACAAGATCACAATAATTGAAGTTTCATTAATTTCAGCAAAATGCTGACATCCCATAATTGAAGCTAGTCAGAGCTGAAGGTATTGTTAGTTTGTAGGATTCCTCAGACTGGCAGCTCTGAAATATTTGTCACCATACTTGGTGGAACATGCTTTGCTCTTTAAGATATTACTTTGCCAAAAAGCCTTCTGTAATCCTTGCGGGACGATTCTGTGTGGAAGAGAAACCTATTTGATCATTACTTTTTGGGTATGTGTATCTCAGAACTGGTGCTAGTCTAGAGTTCTTACAGAGTACATGTTATTGAGTACTGTAATTATAATGCCCGCCACTGCTATAAATTTCTGTTAGTGAAAATTGTCGTACTGTCATGAAGCAGTTATGCTCAATAATTAGCGGCAGTCACCGCCGAAACACTCAATACCAAACACAAATTAAATATATGGAGTTGAAATGTAAATGTCCAACACAGTTATAGTAGATTCTACATTTCACAGAAATGCCTTTTTTCTGTTATGTGCCAATACCAATTGCACATTTACAAACATTTTAGTATTGCACTCCTGGCAAATGTAGAAAAATTCACTGTTTAACAGAAGCCCTTGGGAAGACAGTCCAGAGTTTCTTCGACAAAAGGACTTGCCTTAAACTTTGCATCGCTATGTTGTAGGTCAGTGTAGCAAGGGGAACATTTCGCTGATTGAATATTACTCGAAATATTTGTATTATTTGTACTAGAGGTTTGAAAAGAGAGCGAATTGTAGAGTTCTTCATGCAGATTTCATATATTCCATTAGTTTTTGCATAGCTGCTTCTTGAGTTATGTCCTACACAACGGCAAAATACATAGTGATATTTGCGGGCACTTTCTTGTGTATTAAATCTGCACAAAAAGCAGTGTGCTGCAGCTAACTCAGCTCTTTGTAGACTGCAAAGTGCCGATATCTATTCAAACATCACGTAACATTACTACAAGTTGCAAGATTAGTAGGCAGGCAAGCAGGCCTGCCTACTAATCTTGCATACTTCTCATGTATTGAGAAAAAATTATTGAGAATACTTCAATAATTTTTTTCTCACAATAGCATGAGAATAACCTTGTGCACTTATAATTGTCGTATACAAAAGAAATTTGGCATACATACTGTTCAAGATATGCAGAATACCGATATCTAATTGAAATGGCAATGTAAAAATTATTTAAAGTGGCCTAATATATTTTTGCATAGTTCCAGTGATTTTACAAGCTGTTTGGATAGGTATCGCCACTTTGCAGTATACAACTAGCTAAATAATATACAGCATGAAACTATTTGTGAAAATTTTATACACAGGAAAGTGCCCATAAAAATATTTTGCCACTATGTAGACGTAACTAAAAAACACCAGTTACACAAAAACCAATGACAATTCAAATCTACATAAAACTTCCTATGAATGGCAGTATATTCAAATCTGTAGTACAAATAAGTAAAAAAAGTTGTTTCGAGGAGCCTTTCCCCTTAATAAGCGGGTGTCAGTGTTTCTACCAAACGGTTAGAAAATGCCTTGAGGCATACCACAGGGAGTTTTATAAATAGCACACACACGCATCTGCCTAAAACCACGCCCTGCTTGCATTTCTTAGTCATTTATTTGCATTCTATTGTGTGTCACCGTTTCCATCCCTTAACACCGAGTGCGCAAAACCCAAAACAGCCTATTAATACACTGAATTTTCAGCCTGTAAAGGGGTTGTATGCCAATGGGGGCAGCCAACTCTAGTGTGAAAATAAAAAAAAATATTTCTTCTCGCATTAATGAAACCAGTCAAAATATATCCTCACAAATTTGGAAATAAATGCACAAAGAACCTTGCTTATTGTCACATTAGTGTCCCGAACAAGATCTTTTGATGTTTATAATTCCTACTTTAATTCACTTTCCTCTAGTAAATGGACTCTGACCTAGAATACTCAGTGTAAGAGACTAAGCCACACCTGGAAGCCAATATTTAAATCTGAAATAAAGACATTCATCCCCCGACCACATGGCACTGCTACGTCATCAGAAGAAGCATTCATCCATGGACATATAGTTTGTAAAATTATTTTTACATGACCTGTACCGTTACTCTTGCACAAATTCAGACAGACAGACAGACAGACAAGAAACTTTAATTAGTCCTAAGGGACTACGTTGTCGTAGTCGCGGGCCGCACCCGCGCCGGGGGCGGAAGACCGTGATCTTCAGCCCTGGCGCAGGCCCTTTGGACAGCCCGAAGTTGGACTTGAAGGTTGTCGCTCTTGGCGGCTTCATCCCAATCTTCTTGCCTGTTGAAAGGCGAGTGGCGCAACACAGAACATTCCCACAGCATGTGGTTCAAAGTGGATCGTTCCTCGCCGCAGTCTGGGCAGCGGGGATCCACACCCGGAGTGTAGTGGCTCAGCCTTGAGCGAGACGGAAAGGAGCCCGTCTGCAGCAAAATTAGGAAATACATCTGCTATTTAAAGCACTGCCGCAAACCTGTGTGTTTGAGAAATGCAATACTCTAAAGGTGTAATACAACCAATGTGTGCATGAAACCTACGCTGCCTTTGACATTCGTCAGTGTGGCAAATAAGCACTGAGAAATGCCAAGGGCGTCCTAGCTTTCATGTCTCAAACCTTGTATGTGAGTACCACTGGTATCTTTGCAGTGAAAGGAAGTCACATTATTACCAGGCTTATGAGGGGAACCCATGTTTCTCTAGTTTAATATTTTCTTTCTTGTGCTCCTATATCCATCCGTTTTTCAAAAATAATAGTTGCTTGAAATAAGTACTCTGTATTGCTCTTAAATTTATCCTGCACCCGAGCCCGTGTTATGTCACATTTCTTGAGCACATTGGAGTGCTGTAGATTATCAAAGGAACAAAAAATGCTGTAAGTTTGCATTTTAGCCTTCTGTAAAACAAGAATTAAGAACCTATCAATTACATCCACAAGTACAAAAGAAATACGAGAAACATAGCATAAAGACAGGTATACATTGTAATAGCAGGAGTTGATAGTGAGGATTCTAAGAGAAAGGAACTTTAGAAACAAGGTACTAAAGACACATGTCAGTTATAATAACAGAAGTTCTTGCAAAGAATTTGAAGAGACAAATAGAATGTCTGTTAAAATCACTCCACCCCAACATTCATCCATGCTTCTATAAATGACCACAGCTGGTGATGCTGTTTGGATAGGTGGTGCTGAGGTAGGGCTGTGAAATAGATGGGACATGTAGAGGGGTCACCAAGTGTTGCGCGCTGGTTGCACAGCAGGTAGCCTTGATCTCCAGACTCACTCGACACTGATGCGTTGAGCCTGGTTATAAGTCATTCGCAAGAGGTCTGGCCCGAGTGTGTGGTATGGCTTGGGTAAAATTTTGAGGCAACCTGAAAAACACAGGTCCATAGATATAAGCACCAAAATATTCTGCACCATAGGGCAAATCTGAAGTTTACCATCTGCACATAGCAGATAATGAAAACAGACTCAAGTCACCGGACTCAAGGTATATAAATGTGCGAAAGTGTAAATGAATGTGAAGTGCTGCTTCTAGGATGGAATCCTTCATTTTGTCTTTTGTGGGTCAATAATAGTATCTGAACATAAAGTCAAGTTTACATGGCCCTCCCTATTTGTGTAAGTAGACTATTCCATGCCAGCTGTCCCAGCCTGGCACACGACCACTTGGAATTTCTTTTTGAAAACTGGAAGCCCTTCAATATAGTACAAATCTTAATTTCACACAATAATACATAAAGCAAAAAAAATTCTGGTGTAAAAAATTTTACTGGTGTAAACACTATGTCAAATATTGTGTAAAGCACCAAACTATGCATCTCATAAATGACATAGCCAAAAAATTGGTTCCTTCATTAAGAGGGCGAAATATTTTAAGGACATTGAAGAGAGGGCTTACACCAAAAACTGAACTGCTTATTAGCCACTGCTCAGTTTATTATGGCTCATTAAAAATGGACAAAATGGCTTATTAACTTTATTTTC
Organism: Dermacentor andersoni; assembly: GCF_023375885.2. Classification (NCBI taxonomy): domain Eukaryota; kingdom Metazoa; phylum Arthropoda; class Arachnida; order Ixodida; family Ixodidae; genus Dermacentor; species Dermacentor andersoni. Next base: position 32,747,605 of record NC_092823.1, on the reverse strand, counting down.
ACAGAACTGGCTCACAGCAAAAGCTGCAAACTGATGTAATCCACGTGTTTAGGACTTGTGCTGTGTGCAAAAACTGGTTTCAGAAAGATAAATTAGCAGCAGTGCACAGAGATAAGGATGAACATGCAAAAAAAAGTAAGTTTTGGTGTACGGTTATCGGCATACTTACCATTGAGGCAGTCCTAGTAAATTTATACCAAATACCAGGCATGAGAGTACATTGTATTGTTTTTGAATTGGTAAAGCTTTATCAAAGTAGTTTTTGTGTTAAGCAAGAAAGAAAAATTGTACAAGTCGTCTCTTTTAGTTTCAGAATTTGCATCGCGTTTCTAATACACATAGCCTCTTGGCGGCTAAGACAGAATGCATGGACTTGAGCATCCCTGCACAGATAGAAGGGAGTCTAAAGTGCTTCGAAGTTAATTCTTTCATTGCTTAGTGGCTATAAGCCACTTCACTCAAAAACACGCCGCTTAATTACAGGTATTTACCTGAATCTTTCTGTTGGCTGTCAGCCTGCTTGGCACCATCACTAAAGCTGCGAACTCCCTAGTGGAGCTATTCAGAACATGGTGGTGGCAGGACGCAGTGGCAGAAGCGGAAGGCTCCCAACTCCCTAGTGGACGTAGTCAGGACAGGGTGGTGGTAGTATGCAGGGGTAGGAGCCACCAGAGTGTACCTGCAACAAATTTGCACAAATGTTCTTAGTCCTACCATGTCATGATTTACAATAAAATGTTGCTGTCTTGTAACATGGCTACCAATACAAATAAAGGCAAAGAGCTAGTTCCTACGAAACAACTAGAACCCCGACAAAAAAGAAACGGTACTTATGTTTATGAAAATCGAAGCAATGAAAAAGAAGAATGTGCAACTGATTTGTGCATGGAAGTTCGGTTGAAACCTGAGTTCATACCATCAAGTGATCTGCTACTCAACTGCAAACCTGCCACCTTAAAATGTCATTGTATGTATTTTACATGCATTATGTTAAGCTGCATTAATGCAAGTTCAAAATCTCTTAACATAAGTAAATCGCCAAGCTAATTCAATTAATGCATTCCAGTGCTCGTTAATGCAAGAAAGTGCAAGCTCGGAATGAAGCTAACCAAACTGGGCAGTGAAAAATAACAACCTGGTTCTCTACATCTTGTTTTTGTGGCTTTCGCTCTAGCATTGGTATATACAAGAATTTGGACTCTCCTGATATTTCACCCTGCTAATTTTTATTCCGTAATGCGTAATACTTCAGCAAGAGCAATAATGCTTTCTTTTAACCTTAAATAGTGATAGAACAAGAAAATTCACTGGAGCCAACGTTTTGAGAAGAAAAATCTCCTTCTCTTTGTCGGAACATCGGCTCTAGCGATGCTCCTTGTTCTACGGCTCTTCATAATTTCAAGACTCTGTCTTCATGTGTACCTCTGTACTTTCACTGTTGTGTCAATGAAATTGTAATAACGGATAATTAGTAAATGTAGCTGATGAGGAACTTGGGCTTGTTGGTAGGTAACGACAGAGTAACTGCGCAACATTGAGATACGGACAAAGGAGGCTTATGTGTGCTGTCTCCTCCAGCCATGTCTCCCATTTGGGTGATTACTCTGTCTCAGTGTAAAACTATTACCCTTTGCACAGTAATACTAAAATGAATAAAGACAGGAAAGTGGACATAAAAATTACAACAAATAGCTAATGAGATATGCGAAAGTGCCTGCTACGATTTGTCTCACCCATAACGTGCTGTATAAGTTGGTGACTTCTGGCTGCTGCCATTTCTTGAATACCTAAAACAAAATACATTTCAAAATTACAAAAACACAGAAGACAACAGCAGTATCCGAGGCCATAACACATTGTTTAGTACAAGAAGGTAAACTAATCTCTGATACACGGCCGACTAAATTTCCTTTATTTATTAGAAAAATACACCACACTTCATTTCATTCAATGCTGTCAGCGCTTCTTGGTACAAGAAAAAAGGTATTTCTGCGTGGAAGCAGTAAAATATTCAATAGCCTTCTCCTTTTACAAAATATGCAGCAGCGACTAAGCCAACTACAGTTGTATATACTTAAGATTGTTGTATGCACATTACAATAGCCAAGACAGGATAAACTTGGGTTCATATGCAGCTCACTGGAAGGTACAACTTCGCAATCAACTCATTTCTGCTTGGCAAATATACGCACTAACATAAAACTACAAATAAAAGGACCCATTTTTTTCATAAAACACCGGACACAACATAGAAAATCCAGTAGCAATATTACAAATTCACCCCATAACACGCCCAGGTTTTGTAAGCCTAGTAGGATTTACTATATAAATGTTGCAGCAAATTCATGCTTTTAAATATTTACAACCGTGAAAGTAAAGATTAAGTAAAAAATAATACATTATATATAGGCTTAGATTGTGAGCTAATGTGTTTTCTACTTACAGCCAAATTCACATTAAATTTGTTCTGTTTCAGGGCTTTTAAAGCGCTGTGTCTGTTCACTTGTGCATGCAGCCGCTTTACCGCTACGAAAATATCTGTGCTGCCACATCGCCTGACACTGCCATACAGCGTTGTAGCGCTTTTATTATTCGCGGCAATATACCTAAAGCGTTAGTAAATCTTCAGAATACACAAGCTGCCTTTTCGACGACCTGTCTTCGCCAGCGAATGTCACATTGGTGCTAGTAATGTATCTACAGTTCAAGTTACGCAATACTTGATATTCTACGGATTTTTCGATGCGACAGGCCACTCGTCACTAGAGTTGTTAAGAACTCTGTTTCTCCTGGCACTACAGCTTTGCAATCATTTCAGATGCTCTACTGAGGCTTTCGTCTGCCAGTAATATTTTCGCATACATACGCGCAGGCATGCCTAAGAAACGTCTGTGGACTGCCAAGAGGAACGTGGCGCAAAATGTAGCCCTACCGGAAGCGCCGAGTCCGCGCCGTTTGTAAACTCGGAACCAAAGCTGATATGCTTACCTGAGAGGTTAAGAGAAATATGGCACAGGTCACTCGCCGCTGGTAGTCTTTCGTGTGCATCTGGTCGTCTCTGTCCGTTGCGATCTCCCATATCACGATGAAAGACGCAGTGCAAACCGCAACACTTCGGGCGCTTGTGACGGTCCGGCGAGAAGCACTTGCTCGATGTTGGTAAAGACGAAATCGGCGACACGCTGCTACTGGCGGTGGTCCCCCTCGTCGCAATCATACAGCACGGAAAGAAGTTGCCACCGTAACTTGCCGCAACGCCTGGATGCAGTCCCGCCTAACGCAGCGCTTTCAGAGCCACTCAGCAACAACGTACTCGCGCGTGGTGACACGTAACTGCAAAATGGCGTCATGCTATTGTCGGCTTCGGCTTTGGATAATTTTGTACGCGCACAACGTCGCAAAAGCCTAGTTTCAGCTTTGTTTTCTTGCGTTGAAATTAAAACTGTTTTCCTCATTTATAATTTTGCGTCACGTAAGTAATGTTCACAAATGAAACAGCCATGAATTTACCATGCGTCTTGAAATACCCGCTACGTTCACTTCGCAGAAGCAACATTTGCTCGTCGGAATGTGTTTGCGTTTGAAATATATATCGTTGGGCTGTCGGAGCGTGCTCGAAGTGTGAAGACTCGGCGTAATTGTCCTTTATTTGCTTAACTATAACGGTGCGGCTGCCCCTGATTTTTGTCGAGTGCAGTTCGCTCTGATGTAAGGCAGAAATACAAAGCCGCCCATGTTACTGAATAATCTAGTGCACCTGAAGGTGCCAGAACTCCGGTATTTCCTCCAGAATTTCTTCCGACTGTGTGCCGCTTTACCCAAATGCGAGCATAGCCATTTGGCGGAGATTTAGCAACAGATTTTCTAGGAATATCGTTCACCGCTCTATCACAACGTGGAAAAGCAGCGTGGTAGATCCTTAGTAAAATTTTCTGTCTATTGCAAACATTGCGATAGCAATTATATGGACACAACCGTCGAAATATATCTGTCGGTGTTGCCGGGAGCTTACGTATAAAGTCCAAGTGCGATAAGATCCTACACCGCGCCGTTTGCTGCGCGCGTGAAAAGAAGTGTTTGAGGCCGAGCCGAGATGTATCGTGGCTGGATGGGCGCCCCAAGTATCTATAGGAGGTCACGTGATAAAACACGCGCAAGCCAGGGAAGGGAGGCGCTGGTTTAGCACGCTTCTCCTCCTCTGGCCGTTGCTCTAACCTGGTCTGGCGCCGCCCTTGCTGTGTATTGGAGATAACTTCCGATGGGTGCAAAGCTGTGGGCGCTTAGATAGCGCCATTTCAAACTTCGGAGACGCTTTGAAGGAAGAGACAGCAGAAGCGTTCTGTCCGTTCTGTTTGCGCCTTTCATCACGCCGACGCTGTGACAGCGAGTGTTCGCGGTCATTGAGTGAGATCTGTTCATGTTTGCACGTGCGTGTGTGACCCCGTGCTTGCTAACTTAAGGAGTAAGCGAATGTTTACTGCAGTTTATTCAGCCAATGAAACTACCAACCTTGGTTTGTGAAGTTGTGTGAAGTTGTGAAGTTGTGAGTTTGTGAAGTTGGTTTGTGTGTCATGCAGTGGTTCAGGCAGCATTGGGGGGAAACTGCTACATTTTTCTTTTTTACATTTCTAGGGGGTTCAAAAGTAGTGCTGCGTACGCTAATGTTTGTTTCTGGTCGCAGAGCGCAACGCACTGCGGTAGCCCAGTGGCTTTGGTGTTGCGCTGCTGAGCTCGAGGTCACGGGTCCAACCACAACCGCGGCAACAGCATTCCAACGGGGGCAGAATGCGAAAACTGGCGTGTACTGTGCATTCCCTGCACGTTAAATAACCCGAGCTGCTGAAAATAAATCTGCAGTTTTCCATTACCATGCACCTCAGAACAAGATCTTCATTTTGGAACACAAATCCTCAAAACTTAGTTTTACGTAGCGGAAAAACATTTACAATCGGCACTGTTGAGTGCGCCTACTGAACTGTTATCTCGTTGCTGTGCTCTCTTTAGTAGCCAATACTTTTTTTTTTGAGATTTACTTATGATCAGAATCCAGTGGTGACAAATCCGGGCCTTCCTTAGCATAGGCAACCAGCTATCGCTTAAGCGTGTGAGATATTAACAAACATGGTCACGGAAAATCGATATTTAGAGTTCGATGTAATTGCAGAACATGAGAAGGACGAAAGAATGATACACCTCATTACAACCAGGACAGGAACCCGAGGGCCTGCCTAAAACAGAAGACGTTATGTGGTATTTCTTCTACTGCATTATAATCTTTCTCTCGCAAAACTCATCTCGAATATCAGAGGAGTCGCGATCTTCCACGACGACTCTTCGCGTGCTATTGAGAGTCAAACGACCCATACACACATGTTGACTCTTGTTTTGTGACTCTAGTCGCGCAAAAATGGGTCTTCGGAAGAAAAAAAGAGAGTCAAGTTGCCGTGACTCGCTTTTTACTCTCGTTTTTCTTAGAGTGTATGAAGTTATGTGGTGCGCGGTTCTTTTTTAATCTTTTCACTTAACGTTTCAAATGGATGATGTCTCGCGTCATGCACTGCGTTTCCTTGTGTACATTCTTTCGTTTGTTCGGGACAAAACTTACCAAGGCAATACGGGCACATGCTGTTAAAATGTTTCAATAAAACACAATATCACTGCTATCAAAATCGGTAAGACCTGCCTCGAAGAGATCAATAATTTACGCATCCTCCACAAGTTAGTAACCTTTATAATAATGTACAGCAGTTTCCTTTCGCACTTTATGGCAAGAAATCGGTATAGAAACATTTACTAGTTTGGGATCTGATAGCCCGTGTTCTATATGTACAGTGTAATCAACAATGCAGTGTGGAAGGAACACTAAATCTAAAACAGCCATGCAGCCTAGTCGCCTGGTTTACGACTTGTATAATATCGTGCTCTAACATGATGTCGAAGATAACATTTGCGTCATTTCCGGCATCAAGCCGTTCTAATTAATACCAGGGAGATTAAAATTGCCAGCCAAAATTATTGTCTTGTTTTTATACTGGTGCATGTGACCCTTTAGTTTGGCTAACAATTCTGGAGCGGCGCCGGCAGGCCTGTATAAAGCGTAAAGAATAAACGTCTGCGTACAAAAAAAAAAAAAGAGTTCGATGCCCAAGCATTCGACTTCGGCAATGTCATTCAGTACAATAGCATCTATTTCATTTATAATAAGTACCACTACTCCGCCACCGCTACTTAAGCTTTCGCTGCGGAAAACAGTATAAGAACATCAACAATGAACTGTCTGCGCTGTCTCACTGGTGTTGCAGTTACGACATGAATATTTGCAATACAAACGCGTACACGTGACTACAAGGCGTAAAGAAACAACTTTTCAATATGAATATCAGATCAATAACGTAAATATTACAGCAGCCAGTGTTGGAAATTGATCCCATTATAAAAATAAGGCTTGTGATTTTAGAGCAGGTTTTCTTAATAGCACAACGGGTGGACGGGGAGAAGGCGGGGGGGGGGGGGGGGGGGAGTCGGGTAGGTGGCACGCATAAATTTCTGACAAAGAAAAGAATGACCGAAAATAGCGTCCATTTTAGAACAACGGCTACGGAATCCTGCCATGTTGAGGGGCAGCCTCTGCCTGTATTCCATTCACCATTGCAGTCAAACATTGATAAACTTTTTCATTAGCTTGCAAAGGCAGCTCGCAAGGCTCAGAGGGCGAAACCAATCTAAGGAAAGTTGCGTCTCTCCAGGTTCAATAAGCGCAAGGATCGTACTTGCAACTTTCCCGTATGTGGATAGGAGAGGGGGCAGAGGTGCGATTACAAGTTTAATATATCTAGTCTAATATATATATGAGGTGGCTTCAACAGAGCGTTAGTCCATGCAATGTCGAAGTTCGTCAGATAACAGTAAGCCACCCCGTCGGGTAGTGCAGCTGTCTTCTGGCCGCACAAAGAGCATTTGTTAGTTCAATGAGTGAGAACGCTGGTTTCAGGTGTAGCTGGTCCTGACTGATGGTTACGTCTGTTAATTATTTCATTTATTCAAGAGGATTTCGCTACTCTGCCGCCTCAGTTGCCATGCCAGGTAATACAATCAATAATAAAAATAATTCCCGACATCTGTCACAGATACCCTTGTTTATCTCCGACACTTTTTCGGATCACCGAAGTTAGGCTGTCAGTATGTCTTATTGTGTCATCTTGATTAGTGAAGTGGTACCGAAACTATTACTAATTCCTTATCTTAGCAAGAGGTCGATGCGGAAAATAGCACAAGCGAGGATTTCATATCCTCGATTGGTCCACTTATGCAGTTCATCGTACCGATCAGCCGCACTATAGAAACAGCATTACATATATTATGAGTTGACAGTGCCTACACAAAGCGCTTCTTATGGTGGGTAGGAAAGGCTAATAGCCCAATTTGTACCTGTGAAGAATCTTATGAAGGTATAGAACATCTTCACTTACATCGTAGCAAATATACAGCCTGCCGTGAAATGGCTATCAGCACAACTGCAGATTCGTGATAGAAGACCGCTGTCGTTGGAGAAACTCTTTCGATGGCCTTAAAAAACCATGACAACAAATTATTATGAATTTTAAACGACTTTGAAGGCGTTGAAACTTTCGTTACTCCGGTCTGCTCTTATTCAGACAAATGAATTTACGTTTGCAACATTCGCGGTAACGTAGAATCTATCATCAGAAAGAGATTTTTTAAATTTTCATTGTTGATTGTCTGTTCTCATATTATAGTGTAGAGCATATTGTAGGGGTGTGTGTGTTTTCCTTCCTTCCTTTTTTTTTTGCACCAACTTCACTGGACTTGTTTTCTGGCTTATGAACTCAGAGTCTGAACTCGTAGCTTATATGTTACGACATGCAACCTACTCACGGAAACATGCCCTTGAGCGCTTCTGTACAGCCACGGCTTTGTTCTTCACAGAGTGGTCCTTTTTCCACACGTCAAAGCAGCGGAGTAGCTGGTGACTCTACGAGGCACCGCTTTCACCCTACCTATATTGAATAATAATAATAAACACTAGCAGGCAGTGAATTCAGGTATCTATTGGTGTAATGGTATTGTTCAATTTTGGTTGCGACAAATAAATGATGTGGCTGTTAAAGCACCGACTAAGGCAGCCAAAGAGTTATATGTAGTGTTTTAAATATCAGCATTGCCAATTGTTGGGCGTGTTGGTAAACTGAAAGCATGTTTAGCGCCAGTAAACAAGGACGGAAGTGAGACGACACCACAACGCGCTAACTTCAACAACTTCATTTTATGGAAATACACCTATATAACCCATGCACAGTGGCGCCACCTCATCTAAATATTAACCATCCAGGAAAGCCATCTCCTTATCTAACAAGTCGACCGAAGGGGCACTAACACACGTATCACTATTCCGCTAAATAGCCTGAGCTTGAATAATCTCTCGTACGTCTTTATCTTTGTGCTTCGCAAGAACCCGGCTGGATCCATACACCGGCGCACAGCCGCATTCCTGACAGTGAGTTGGCAGATGACCGTATTGCTTATTTTTCACGTTTAGGCTATGTTCCCTTAATCGGTCGTTAAGACATCTCCCTGTCTGTCCGATGTATTTTTTCCCACAGGACAGCGGAAGCTCATATACAACAGCTTCTACGCAACCCACTGGTGCTTTTCGATGATTCGTTGAGCATACGGCAGCTGGCTTACGGTACGGCTCCGTTCATCGACATATTTTTGCCAGTTTTTCTGGTGCTGAAAATATCACTTTTGTGTCCAGCCGGCTAACAACTTTCTTAAGATTATGTGCCGTTCGATGCAGGTAGGGTAGTAACGCTGCTTTCCTTCTGCGTTCCGTCCGTTGATGTGCCGCGTCCCGAATTGTGCTATCTGACCTGCACCTTTTTAGCAGCCCCTCTACGACCGAAACTTGCACTGATTCCGAAAACCCTGCTGCTGATAACCTTCCCGACTGATCCATAAAACTCGCATAGATCTTATCGTGGCAAGGCTTCTCTAAAGCATTTCGCGTGGGCTGACCGATACGATAACTAGCTAATTAGCTAGAGAGCTAATAAGCCCCTGTTATCGTATCGGTCAGCCCACTCGAAGGTCGTCAAGAGGAGCATTGCCAACTTATGCTTTGGAAATGCTTTAAAGAAGTCTTGCCACCATAAGATCTATACGAGTCTTATGGATCAGTCGGGAAGGTTATCAGCAGCATAATTTCAGGAATCAGTGCAAGTTTCGGTGGTAGAGGAGCTGCTAAAAAGGTGCAGGTCAGATAGCACAATTAGGGACGCGGCAAATCGACGGACGGATCGCAGAAGGAAGGCAGCGGTAGTGCCCTACCTGCATCGAACGGCACGTAATCATAAGAGAGTGGCAAGCCGGGTGGACACAAAAAAGACATTTTTAGCAGCAAAAAAGCTGGCAAAAATATGTCGATTAACGGACCCGTACAGTAAGCCAGCTGCCGGATGCTCAACGAATCATCGAAAAGCACCAATGGGTTGCGTAGAACTATTGTATATGAGCTTCCGCTGTCTTGTGGGAAAAAATACATCGGATAGACAGGGAGATGTCTTAATGACCGATTAAGGGAACGTAGCCTAAACGTGAAAAATAAGCGATACAGTCATCTGCGAACTCACTGTCAGGAATGCAGCTGGGCGCCGGTGTAGACGGGCGAGAGACTATTGAGGCTCAGGCTATCTGGCGGAATAGTGATACGTGTGTTAGTGCCCCTTCGGTCGACTTGTTAGATAAGGAGACGGCTTTTCTGGATGGTTAAGATTTGGATGAGGTGGCGCCACTGTGCATGGGTTGTATAGGTGTATTTCCTGAAAATGAAGTTTTTGAAGTTAGTGCATTGTGGTGTCGTCTCCCTTCCGTCCTTGTTTCCTGGCGCTAAATATGCTTTCGGTTTTAAATACCAATCCCTACGGACGTCTTGCGTGATGCCGACGATCCCCGCGCGCACATTGGATTTTCGGCTCGTTTGTGAAGGATACATGTGTGGTCGAGCTCAGGATGCGCGACGGATGTAGACGAGCCGCGCGGGCTCTCCTACAGGTCTCATTGAATATGTCGTAGCCTTGTGACACACACATAGCGTGTTGGCTACATAAAATTGCCCTGCGAACCCAGTTTGGTACGCCGCAACGGGGCAGGTAGATTACTCCGGTTTGCTCCCGCGTTTGCGCCACGAAGGCGTCGTTCACTGCTACAATGTGAAAGCGCCAATGGGCAGAGGCGTTGACTGCAGGAGCTACACCTTATGCACAGTCTTACGTCATTCCTGATTCTGTCAGAGTAAATTACACGAAAAACAAGGAACCAATAAAGCGCAGCATGCTGCGATATCTCGCGTACTGGTAGATGATCCAGTCCCATCGTCTAGCCGTTAAGCAGGCCGAAGTGGCACCAAAGTAGACCACATAATGGGCGTCAACTTGGCGCAGCCACTGCTGACCAGAATATCATCACACATCACAAGGACGCATACGTCAAGGACACAGGACGCCGCTCGTTCTGTGTCCTTTCACTCCGCCGTCGTCTTGTTCGCGCTGTTACCATTATAAATATCATCCTTGGCTAAAGAAACGTGACTGGTGCCGCCTGCATGGCTTTAGGCGAGTGACGCGCTTCTGAAACGGTGTTGTAGCTGACGAGTACATCAAACGAATGCCATGTCTGCGCTGTACAAAGTCTTTTTTAGCTGCACTTAACTGTGACAATTATTGTGAAATGCGCACGAACGGTAGGCATGGCCACGACGCAGCTGAGTTCACAGGCGAAGTCGAACGCCGTTCCCGCACTTATCCACGGATAACCTACGGCCGCAACTGTAAACACAGAAATATTGCTTGCATTGGGATACTCAATTGCAGGTAGCCTAGTCGAATTTGAGCGAGAGAACGCCGGACAGTAAGCGCAACACGTACAACCACGTGCCGGTGCACGTAACATATTGGCTACTATTGCTGACCGAAATCCAGCGTCACGTTACTGCACTACAAGGTTGCCGGCGCAGGATTGGCCACCCTGGTGCAGTACTTGGCCTTAACCTCTTATATGAATACAACAATCAAACGCCGGCCCTCATTCACTACCAGCTGCGAATCATCTTACCATGGCGGGGGTAACGCCTGTGACGCAACAGAGGGTGCTAAGAATCTCTGGATCCGCACAGGCCACCATTGGAATCTGAACCTGCAACGTTTAAGGCTAGAACGTTATCTAGTGAGGCGAGTCTAGCAGTGCTATTAGAGGAATTAGCGGGCATTAAATGGGATATTATAGGGCTCAGTGAGGCTAGGAGGACAAACGAAGCATATACAGTGCTAAAAAGCGGGCACGTCCTGTGCTACCGGGGCTTAGCAGAGAGACGAGAACTAGGAGTCGGATTCCTGATTAATAAGGATACAGCTGGTAACATACAGGAATTTTATAGCATTAACGAGAGAGCGGCAGGTCTTGTTGTGAAACTTAATAAGAGGCACACAAATGGAAGGTCGAACAGGACTACGCGCCTACAAGCAGTCATGATGACCAGAAAGTTGACAGCTTCTTCGAAGACATGGAATCGGCGATGGGTAAAGTCAAAACAAAATACACTATACTGATGGGCGACTTCAATGCTAAGGTAGGCAAGAAGCAGGCTGGAGACAAGTCAGTGGGGGAATATGGCATACGCTCTAGGGCAGGGAAGAGTCATTAGTAGAGTTTGCAGAACGGAATAATTTGCGGATAATGAATACCTTCTTCCGCAAGCGGGATAACCGAAAGTGGACGTGGAGGAGCCCGAAAGGCGAGACTAAAAATGAAACAGACCTCATACTCTGCGCGAACCCTGGCATCCTACAAGATGTGGATGTGCTCGGCAGGTTGCGCTGAAGTGACCGTAGTATGGTAAGATCTCGAATTAGCCTAGACTTGAGGAAGAAATGGAAGAAACTGGCACATAAGAAGCCGATCAATGAGTTAGCGGTAAGAGGGAAAATAGAGGAATTCCGGATAAAGCTACAGAACAGATATTCGGCTTCAACTCAAGAAGAGGACATTAGCGTTGAAGCAATGAACGACAACCTTATGGACATCACTAAGGAGTGTACAATAGAAGTCGGTGGTACCTTCCTTAGACAGGATACCGGTTAGCTATTGCAGGAGACGAAAGATCTGATGAAGAAACGCAAATGTACGAAAGCCTCTAACCGTACAGCTAGAATAGAACTGCTAGAACTTTGCAAGTTAATCAACAAGCGTAAGATAGCTGACATAAGGAAGTGTATAGTATGGATAGAATTGAGCATGCTCATAGGAATGGAGGAAGTCTAAAAGCAGTGAAGAAGAAACTAGGAATAGGCAAGAATGAGATCTATGCGTTAAGAGACAAAGCCGGCAATATCATTATTAATATTGATAAGATAGTTCAAGGGGCACCTCAGTCGAAACCTCAGCAGTCATGCAAGCATTACGGAATCAGAGTGTAGGCGAGCTGTATGAAAATATACTGAAAGATATCTATAACGACTGCAGAGCCACGGTAGTCCTCCATAAAGAAAACAACAAATTCCCAATAAAGAAAGGCGTCAGGCATGGAGATACGATCTCTCCAGTGCTATTCACGCCGTGTTTACAGGAGGTATTCAGAGACCTGGATTGGGAAGAATTGGTGATAAGAGTTAATGGAGAATACCTTAGCACCTTGCAATTCGCTGATTATATTTCCTTGCTTAGTAACTATGATGATATTGCCTTGCGAAGTAACTCAGGGGACCAATTATAATGCATGCGCACTGACCTGGACAGACAAAGCAGAAGGGTGGGTATAAAAATTAATCTGCAGGAAACTAAAGTACTGTTTAACATTCACGGAAGAGAACAGCAGTTTACGATAGATAGCGAGGCACTGGAAGTGGTAAGGCAATACATCTACTTATGGCAGATAGTGACAGCCGATCCAGATCATAAGATTGAAATAATCAGAATAATAAGAATAGTCCGGCATCTGCTTAGGGCAGATAGTGACAGCGGATCCAGATCATGAGACTGAAGTAATCAGAATAATAAGAATAGGCTGGGTTGCGTTTGGCAGGCGTTCTCTTACATTAAATTTCATAATACCAGACCGACCAGAAGACGGCACGCATGGGAACTTGTAGAATATCCGTTTATTAATAATACGTGTCGTTATTCTTTCTTCCCACGCTCAATTCGTGAATGGAATGCACTGGATGTAGTCACAAAACAGCAGCCAACACTAGCAAAGTTTATGGATTTAATTGAGCATGCTGCATGAGCCTAAAAGTTGTCAATACAAGTAACTAAATTGCTTTCGCCATGCAATCCATCCCGATTCAGTTTGTGGTAGGAAAGCACTTGCCTACACTTTTCGTTCTGTGCATTTTTTATTTGAATGATGCATTCTACCCTGCATTTTTTTTCCTGGTTTTCCTGCTGGTTGATGTACATTGGTTTCGTTGTGTGTATTATTATGTATGAATGTACTACTGCTATTCTTGAATAGTCTCCAATCATTATGTACTCATCTATTGAATGTTTTAGTAGTGTTCATTGATGTGACTTGTTGCTCACCCCTGTAAAAATCCCCATGGGGGATTGACAGTATTCTATAAATAAATAAATAAATGAGCAGCAGGTTGCCTTTATCCCTCAAGAGGAAAGTGTATATCAGCTATGTCTTAGCAGTACTCACCTACGGGGCAGAAACCTGGAGGCTTACGAAAGGGTTCTACTTAAATTGACGACGACACAACGAGCTATGGAAAGAAGAATGATTGGTGTAACGCTAAGGGGGATGAAAAGAGAGCAGATTGGGTGAGGGAACAAATGCGAGTTAATGAGATCTTGGTTGAAATCAAGAAAAAGAAATGGGCATGGGCAGGGTATGTAATGAAGAGGGAAGATAACCGATGGTCATTAAGGGTTACGGACTCGATTCCAAGAGAAGGAAAGCGTAGCAGGGGGCGGCAGAAAGTTAGGTGGGCGGATGAGATTAAGAAGTTTGCAGAGACAACATGGGCAGAATTAGCACATGACCGGGGTAGTTGGAGAAGTATGGGAGAAGCCTTTGCCCTGCAGTAGGCGTAGCCAGGCTGATGAAGATGATGATGATGATGACGTAAAAAGCGACATTATGCGCATAAAAGCATGCAGAATAAAACGCTCCGATTTATCTACCACGCCAAAAGTACAGATATGTAGGTGACCAATTTGGCAGCCTACCCAATCTGGCTACGTTCCCGAGACTTTAGCCACAAACTTGATGGGCTACAGATGCTCTTTATTCTTGTAACCAGCAGATAGAAACTCTTTTTCGTACCTCGATTCAGTCCTATACAGCACTACCGACTGTAGGCAAACATGAAAGGACATTAACCATGCCCCAAACGAGAAACATGGCCTATCGTTACTCCTTTCTTCCGGGAACAGTATCGGAATCGAAATCACTCCCATGTGATGTGATGCAGATGACGTCACGATAACTGTTTTCATTGGCTGTGTTTTGTGTTCTTAGCAGCTTGCATTCACTTTCGTTATTTGTAATGAGCTGTATGTTTCTTTTCTGTTTTTATTTTATTTTTCGCAAGTTTGGTGAGGAGGAGGAAAGAGAAAAGCAGAAGGCAGGGAGGTTAACCAGAATAACGTCCGGTTGGCTACCCTACACCGGGGGAATGGGAAAGGGGAAAACAAAGATCACAGGGAGAGAGAGGAGGGAAGGAAAGAAGGAAATTGCGGCGAGTTCGCTGACACATGTGGTCTTACAGAAGTCGCGTTAATAGTCACAGATGGTCGCACAAACCCGTCGTCCTTAAGAAACACAAAAGCGCCTTCACCGCTTTATGGGCCGACGGGCGATGGTGAACTGCCTTAAGTGGGATGGTACCCGGGCAAATGACTTCAACCTTTTTGGTGAATATCTCAACTACCACTCGCGAGAACGATTGAAAATTTGTACAGGTATTTAAATGTGTTTCTGCTTCTTCCACATGAAAATCCGAGCGAAAAATTTGAGTAGTATGAAATTTATAAAACATACATGAATACCATTTTCTAAATTGGTGAAGCATAATTTAAAAAAGAACGATTCCTTCTAGAGCGATGACAGTGCTCTCACCCCATCTCTACAGCACGGGGACTTTACTGAGCTAAAAGAAATGCATTTCATAATGGCAATCCTGAAATACATTTTTTTTTAGATTTTACATTTTAATTAGGCTGTTTTTGGATGGAAGAAGTTGCAAATAAAGAAAATATTCATTGAAAAATTATTATTTTAGTTCAGTCTCTGCAACGACCAGTTATCTATTTTCGATTGAAATTTAACACAAAAGCTTTCATTGCAGAGCAAACGTTCCTCATGGAAGTCAAAACAGCGATTTCGGAAATATTCTTATAATTTTTTACCGTTCGACCATCCTAGTATGTACCCGGGGTGTAGTCTGCAGCATCATCTGGATCAGATTTCTTTACGAAACCTTTCCTCGCACTTGCCGTGGCTTTCCTTCGACTTTATTTTTTTTTGCATTAGCGTTGCATTATTTAATTTATAGTGAAATTTGAAACGTGTGCAACTTTTTTAGAAGCCATGCATCTGATGCGCGATTTTTCGAATAGCTTCTGGTGCACTACAAACGCGCCACTTGCTCGACATGCTTTCCATACGATGATGTATTTATTGGTCGTACTTTTGAAAAACGGTGTTCTGGACAGATTTTAGGTACCATTAGGGGCCTGCGATTATCATATTTTTTGCGAAATCTGCCTATTACTTTATTCTTGTAATCATTAGGGTTTATCTGGCATTGAAATGACGACTTCTGTTGATCTTGTACTTGTTCCTGCACCTTATTGCCTTCACTGGCTGCCAAAACGCGGCTGGCTGCCTATTCTCACATGTTTGTACACCTAAAGTAAAACAAGTGAATAAAACAGAAACGCTGAAGTTGCAGATTGAGCAGATGACAAAAAAGGTTGAAGCTCTGACCGAGGGCAATGGAAGGGAAGGTTTGCGGGCACACAACACTAATCTGGCTGATACCGTGCGCAATGTATTGGCAAAACAAGACGATATTGAAAACAGGTCGCGTAGAAATAATTTACTTTTCTTTGGTTTGGATGACACCGAAAAAGAAACATGGAACGAGTCCGAGTCTAAGGTGATTTCGCTTTGTGCAGACAATCTCGAACTAGAAATTAACCCCTCCGCCATAGAGAGGGCGCACAGAATTGGCAGACATGCAGTTAACAAAAAAAGGCCTGTAATTGTGAAGTTCACTGCTTTCAAAGATAAGCAAAGGGTCTTGACTGCTGCCTCTAAGCTTAAGGGAACTAACTTTTCAATAAGCGAAGATTATTCTAAACATGTTCGTCAGGCAAGAAATTCTCTGCTCGCATATGCACGGGAACGGAAAACGAAGTACACGCTTAGGTATAACAAGCTGGTGATGGGTGGGAAAACATATATTTTTGATGGCTCTAGTGGTTCTGTTCGAGAATGTACGCAATAGCAAACAACACAGCCTTCTTCCCGATTTACTAGAAATAGACCCGAACAACTTTCTTTTATTGTCGTAAACTGTCGAAGCCTGAAGAATAAAACTAATGATTTTGCAGGCCTTCTATCGATATCAAAGCCTGACATTGTTATCGCCACCGAATCCTGGCTAGACTCTGACATTGCGGATTCTGAGGTATTTCCATCAGACTATGCTGCATATAGAAAGGACCGAAATGCGCGGGGAGGGGGGGTGTTTGTTCTAGTTCGGGACACAATTGAAAGTGCACCATTTCTTCCAGCTGACGATACCTCAGAGTCCGTATGGTGCAGACTATGCTTTTCAGATGGGAACGCCCTTATTGTCGGTTCTTTCTACAGACCACCAAATTTGAACACTGTTGAACCATTTATCAGCCTTTCAAGGTCACTCTCAGTCCTGTCATCTGAAACGATAATTCTTGGTGGTGATTTTAACATGCCAGATGTTGAATGGCGTGACCTATGTCCTGTACAGAATAATAGGTCATTGCTTCAGTCTGCATTTTGCGAGCTGATAATGACCTATGGGCTCTTCCAGTTCGTTGATTTTCCTACTCGTTTTGGATGTACAGACGGAAATGTGTTAGACTTGGTCTTTAGTAACCATAAAGATATCATAGACTTCATTGTACCAGTACCAGGGATTAGTGACCATGAAGTAGTTGCAGGTACTATTCGTTGCAGAAAAATAGAATTTACCAAAATGCGGCCGAAAAAGGTATTCTTTTATGAAAGGGGTAATTATGAGGCTATTTCTAATGAGTTAAATGAGTTCCTGCCTATATTTGCGCATTACAGTTCATTTAGTAGCATCGACAGTCTGTGGGTCATATTCAGGGATAAACTGCTTTCATTGACCTCAGATTTCGTTCCGTCTAAGGTGGTTTCGACTAAGCGCCGCAAGGATAAACCCTGGATTAATAAGGATTTACGTTCATCAATTCAGAAAAAAATCCCGAACTTACAAAATATATTGCAAAACTAAAAACCCAAGCATGTACAAAAAGCTAAGGGATATCAGCACAAAACTTAAAAGCGAATTGAAGGTTGCGAAGGATGCATATCTACAAGCCTTAGCAGATAAACTAAAAACAAATCCCAAAGAGGTCTGGCGGTATATTAAGAGCAACAAGAAGGATGACACTGGCATCCCGGCCATCACAAATGATGGTAACCTAATTAAAGAGGACAAAGGAAAAGCAGAAGTATTCAACAAGTATTTTCATTCAGTTTTTACAAAGCCATGTAGCATTGCTATTTCTTACACACCGACACCATTACCGGAAATGGAAAACGTTGCCGTGAGCAAGGAAGGAGTGGAGGCTTTGTTGTTTAACCTAAACCTGCATTCAGCTCATGGACCCGATGGAATTTCTAATCATGTTTTGAACTAATGTTCGAGACAGATAGCACCTTTCTTAGTAATATTATTCAACAAGTCACTAGATGATCAAAAACTGCCCGAAGATTGGAAGACAGCCAACGTGACTCCGATATTTAAAGAAGGTGATCGTACGCACGTAGGCAATTACAGGCCGATATCTTTAACTTCCGTTTGCTGTAAGACTCTCGAACATGTCCTGTACTCTAATCTGATGAAACATTTTCAAACAAATAACTTTTTCACTTCGGCTCAGCATGGGTTTCGCTCTGGTTTTTCGTGCGTAACACAACTAGCCGAATTCACTCATGACATTGCACTCGGCCTAGACCATGGTGAACAGATAGATGCACTCTTTCTTGATCTGCGGAAAGCATTTGATGTCGTCCCGCACAATCTACTTTGCTTAAAATTATCATTCCTAGGCCTTCCTGAACATATTTTTGGCTGGATAAAGGATTATTTACACCTGCGCAAACAGCAAGTTGTTCTTAATGGGGTAAACTCGGCTCCAGTGCAGGTGCTATCGGGAGTGCCTCAAGGCTCTGTGCTTGGGCCTCTTTTGTTCCTAGTTTATATTAATGATTTAGTAGTAGGCCTTAATTCAACAGTTAGACTGTATGCCGACGACTGTGTCATGTATCGTGCAGTGAAATGTTATGCCGATATGTCTGTCTTACAGGACGACCTTGAAAAAGTTTCTATTTGGTGCAAGCGGTGGCAGATGACTCTGAATACTGGTAAATGCTACCATGTGCAGTTTACAAAGAAAAAGAAAAAATTCCCCAGTTCCTATTGCCTAAATAATATTGCACTCAGTACCGCTAAGGATGTTCAGTACCTCGGAGTTACTTTTTCTGAAACGCTTGACTGGACTAATCATGTTAACTCAATCAGCGCGAAAGCTTACCGTCTTCTTCACTTTTTCCGACGAAATTTTAAGCATTCTCCTTCATCACTGAAGGCAACCTTGTATTTAACAAACATCAGGCCTATTCTAGAATATGCATGCGTTATCTGGGATCCATACACTAAAAACCTCACAGAAAAAATAGAACGCGTCCAAAAGCAAGCAGCACGCTTCGTAACAGGAAATTATAATTTTACTACCAGAGGATCCATAATAAGGGAAGGGTTGGGTTGGAAAACTCTTTCTTCACGCAGGAAAATCCTAAGATTCAAATTCCTTTACAATATATATAAAAGTAAAACTGGTATCGACAAAACACTGTTCATCAAGGAGCCGCATTACGTTTCATCTAGGAGAGACCACGCTAACAAAATTAGAGCTTATCAGTGCCGTACCAATGTGTTTAACCCTTTCGCTGTCGGACGTTTCTGGCCGTGACGCACCCCCAGTGTCGGCTTGGTTTCAGGGAACGAGCATAACAGGGAATGAACATAGCAATTTATTTTTGATTATGATTGGTATACAAATAACATAGTCAATGCAATATGCACATTTCAGTGTTCTGCAGCTGTTGTTAGTAAACATCATCATCATCATCAGCCTGACTATAATATCCGTTCAACATCCGAATCTGACGATGCGGAACCCTCTTCCTCTCATGTGACTTTGTCCGAGTCCGAATCCGAGCTCGGCTCGTTTTCTGAATCGGAATTCAGCCACCGCTCCCATGAGCAGACGAAGGTCCCGCGCGCCGAGCCATCCGAAAGTAACCGCGCGCAGGGAGGAGGCGCTTTCAGTCGCCCGCGCAACGGAGGGAAATGGGACGTTGCGTGATCAAGAAGACAGAGGGAGATGGAAAAAGGCTAAACAAAGTTCGAAGGGCTTTACATTTACTCCTGCAAGTCGGAAGCGAGGGTGCGGCGAGAGAGCGAAAGCAGCAATCGAGTCACCCTTTTTGGAGAGGCAACGGCACGTGCGCCTGAACTTGACGCGCCGTAGCAGGCACACCAACAGAAGAAAAATAAAAACCTTCAAACCAGCGGAGATTACAGAACAACCCTTGAACCCATAACCACACGCGCGCGACGTATGATCCAGCGAACGCGGAGCCACCGCGCCACTCAGCAAAGAGAAAGTGGGGAGTGGCAGTCGCACCGTACTCTTCAATACATGGACTAACAAAGGTCGGAGCGAATATACGAACTTGTAGAAAGAGTCAACAGATGGCGTGGCCAATACAGGAGCGCCTGCTTTGCGCTCAGGCGCGAAATTTTGAACGCACGATAGAGAACGTACCGGTACGTCAGTGACACCGTGGGGGGGAAGCGCGATGACGTACCGGTACGTCGGTGACAGCGAAAGGGTTAAGTATTCATTTTTTCCTAACACGATTAGCGATTGGAATGAGCTCCCTAATGAAGTAATGGCAGCTTCTAGTTTTGAAAATGCTATTGAGAGTCATATTCTTTGATTGTTCTGTTATTCATCTGTGCACATACGCTACTTTTTTTTTCTGTTTTGTTAGTTAGTTACTTTGTCACTCACTTTGTTTTGTACTTTGTTAGTTTCTATTCCGCTTTTGCGAATTTCAGTGCTTAAACTATGTTCTATTTACTGATGTATTCTTTTGATGTTGCTGAATATGTTTCCATTGTGACCACCTGTATTTTAACCCCCCTACGATAATGCCGTGCAGGCGATGTAGGTATACCGAATAAATAAATAAATAATAAATAAAGTAAGTCACTACGACGAGGCGCCTGCTCTGGCAGCTACAGTTTCATTCGGAGTGCATTCCGACCGTTACAAACATGTTCATCAGCACAAAAGGTATTCGAGCAAAACAGTTCCATAAATAAGTGGTATAGGGCTCTGACGAAGGTAAAAAGAAAATATGGAAAGAGAGAGGGTGTGGGGGGGGGAGCAGCAACAAGACATTTTTGACAGTTGTGCACCGAAGAGGATCGAGAGCCCGGACTTCACCCAGCCTAAACTAGAAATGGTGATGCATGTTCTTTGAACAGCGTAACAACACGGGTTTCACGTTCACATCGAGGCGACGGGGCACGCGGCGGGCGCGGAAAAAAAAAGAAGATTAAAGGTTGCGCGGAATTTCGGAGCTGTTCAGCGGGAGCCTCACCATAACGCTGACTTTTCGTACGGAAATGCGTCGACGCGTTCGAAGGCGTCAGGGGCGTTCCTCGGGCGATGATAGCGGTCTGCGGCTGACAACCAACCATTGCTTCCGGTCTTCGCGTGTCACACACGTCAGCAGGGCCCCGTGTGAGCGCTCTTCTGGTTCTTCTTAATCTCCCGAGTCGTTAGACAGGTCGGCGCCTGCGTGGTGAGACGTTAAGTGGACAGCGGGTTCCAGCCCCCTGGGCGGGCAGTAGTAGCGGTAAACCAGTGGCGTTGGCATCTGAGACTTTGTGGTGTGTTTGGTGTCAACGGTTATGAAAAAACTAATATTAACTGATAAGAAGAACAGCTTGACTACATAAAGCGTCATAAGGCGATGTTTCCTAGCGTCCGGATAGGTGCTTGCATTATTGATTTTTTTTTTTACTGCGACTCAAGGAAGAGAGAATAAAACTAGTGTTTGCCATCGCAGTGGATCAGAAGTTATGGCTATTACTATTAAAAAGAAAGTCTGCTATTTGATTACCAGCAGCAGCTAGATGATTGGAATTGGGGTTGAAAGTGAAAACACTGTTTTACTATGTATTTTCTACTTGCTAAAGAAATGCAGGTAATAGTTGTAGAAATCACTCTCACAGCCCGCCTTTTTGGCTCTTCAGCTTTATAAGCCGCTTTTTCTTTTCACTACATTTTTCTTAGTAATGTTGGCTTCTTCACCTCATTTGACGAAAGCGCAGTTCATCTAATACAAATGACTCCGCTTCAGGCGGTGTACAATCGTGCAAAGCGCGCAATATACGGACTTGTACGTGGAGTATACGGCACACGGAAGGCTTTAATTGAAAGTAAGTTACCCGCAAAAATCTTGCCAACTCAAGTTATTATTTCGTAATAATAATTTCTTGATTAAATAATGTCAGTTTGCAAGAAGAGTAGGGGTATTTTAGGGGCTCAATTTTTCTTAGTTTCGACCTCGTAAAGCTAACAAATATTGCAGGTAAAACAAGCATAGAATATATTGACCCTACTTTTAAATAAAATGTTGGAGTGAAAGAAAGAAACGAAAGTGCAAGAAAAAAAAAAAAAAACGTGCCGCCAGTGGGAACTTAACTAAGGTATTCCGCATTACGCGTGCAATGGGTTGCCATTGACAGGGTGGCGTTTACCAACAAGGTCTTAAGTCATAGGCTGTAAGGTATGCGTTTAAGATGATTGCCCGCAGGTGGCATCGAAGAAGCTTAGGAGAAGAACTGCACGAAGTATATAAAAAAAGTGATAGAGTGCTTATTCTAAGGCGCGGGTCTTTATCACGCGATAGCATCTCCAGCGTTCCTGAACAAGGAAATTCCGTATCCAAACCGCACTCTACTCAGATATTCCTCGCTAATCCTGACGTGCACACTTTCCAAACAATATCGTTTGTAATAATTCTGCCAATCAATTAGTTATTGACATTGCAGAAATTATGAACTAATCCTGAATGTTTAATAAAACTTAGAAGCGGACACATCAACGAATGGCGCAACAACGTGCCAGCGGAGCCACCACAGGCAGAGGTTTCTGGTTTACACGCCCAAGGTGAGGCAGAAGTTGCAATAAAAGAAAATAACTGGTGCAAATGTACGGGGTTTGGGGTTTATGTCATGCACTGCGCCCCCAACAGGTTTACCTAACTTGGCCCCTGTATTATGGGAAACTCTAAGATAGGCTGGGAAGCATGGGAAGCTCTAACTTATTATATTTATGCGCACTGCATAGGATGAAAGGTTACCCAAATGATTTTCGATTATATAACCAACTTGCCCTAATTTCACCACGCAGCATAATAACTATCTGTCATCCTCGACTCTTCTACCCTTCTCTTGGCGCCCATTCTGTAAGTCTTAAAAACCAGTTTCATTTTCTTGCTGTTAATTACAACTATATTATCGACTGCCCTGGTCTGTTCTCTAATCCGTCCCACTCTCTTCCGGCAGGATATGGTTGACGTATTACTGCAATAGCAATTACAGGAACACACAAGGCGAATTTTCGCCGTCACCATGAGCGATATGCCCGGCATTATATCGAAATTTAATAATATCCTCTCATGCTCTGCGCGCTGCATGCTGTTGGTTTGAGG
Organism: Dermacentor andersoni; assembly: GCF_023375885.2. NCBI lineage: Eukaryota > Metazoa > Arthropoda > Arachnida > Ixodida > Ixodidae > Dermacentor > Dermacentor andersoni. Next base: position 32,724,492 of record NC_092823.1, on the reverse strand, counting down.
GTAAACACGAGAGGGTCAGCCGATAAAGACCGTGGCTTCGTACACACAGTTTTCGCGTGTGCGGAACGTTGTAGATCACAACATCATCTGTGCGCAATGCGCTGTTCATCTCGCCAGGGCAGTGACAGCGAGTGTTAGCGGTCAAAGAACGATATCTGTTCATGTTTGCGTCAGTGTGCCTGAAAACAAGCTCGTTAACTTCTTCAATAATTGAATAAAGCAGTAGATCAACAATTTCTTGCTGCAATTTGTACGCCCTATATAACACCATGTTGTTGGCTTATAATTTGCCTTCGGTATTCAAGCACCGTATTTCAGGCAGAAATGCAATTTTCTTTCATTCCATCATTGCGCGGTCCTTAACTTCTTCTAACCTCTAAGTTCGTGCCCCATATGTTAATACCTGCAGACTGTAGTGATTGTATGCTTTTCGTTTTAAGGATCTGAGTATACTACCGGTCATGATTAGGTAATGCCAGACCTACGCGCTGCAACATTCTTCAGCGAATTTGCTACTCCTTGCAAGGGTCTCTTCTGAGTAATTGGCCTAGATAAGCGTATGTTCACACATAATCTAGAGGGCGACTGCCAATAATGGTCTATCGGCTCGATTTGGAGCCTTAATATTTGCGCCATTCAGCATCATTGCTGTGGGATATGCTTTTCTGTGTTCTTTTACGGTGTTTCTTTTCCTTTCGACCAAGCGCTGAAACGTCTCAAAAGTCTTTTGCTCATTGCATTCTGCCACTTCAGGTTGCCCTAAGGCACCGTTGTGGAACGGTTGTCCGGTTTGAAGTTCAAGAATGTTTCTAGCTTAGGCCTTCGAAATCAGTGCACAAAGTGTAAGGTTGACGGTAAGCGAGGGTTACTTATTAACTCAATTAAAAAGCGCAATCGTCTGATGAAAGCCTTTGTTGCGTCAGAAGACGCTCATTCAGCAGCCACAATACAGAAAATAACTGGCACGACGACTTCATCGGGCCGTTAATATGTACGTTGGTACAAGACACCGGCGAGCCCATTTGACTCGTAAATGACGCAAGTTTGGTCGGGACCATTAACCCTGCATCAACGCACCGCCAGACAACAGGCAACCAGAGCAAAGAAGCTGCATTATCACTGCCAAATGGTAGTCTTCAAAACCTACTAATGATTGTCAAGCACGAATAGTCGACGCGTGCTCAAATACACCTTTCTTGCCACTTTTGCTGCTGCTTGGCGTGAATGCTGGCAGGCACGCTGAAACGGGCGCCTATTACGGGCCTTAATCCATCTGAACAAAGGTACTAGCAATGAGACCGCCATTGGAATGAACCTCAACTTTGCATTTGGCGCCGCTGGCGCATCTGTCATAAAAGCTTTTGTCGTATACAACGTCGTGATTGCCTGAAAGGCTCTTTTGTTGAGCCCTGTTTGCGACTACGCACTGTGTCACGCACGTCCCGAATGAGGGAGGGGTGGCATTTAAGTTTTGTCGACTGGGTGTTAAAAGGATACTTTATTAACGTTTTAAGGGAGGAAACAAACAAAACTTAACGATGACGAGGAGGAAATACGGCAGGCGGTTTGTCCGCAGCCGTGGCCTCGCGTTTGAATGTCCGCCTCGGCTGTGGGAGGACATGGTTTCGAACAACGCTGCCGCTGATTACCCAACGCTTAGCCAAGCGGGTGCTGCGGACCTCGGGCCCGACACTACGCTTTCCTTTGGAGATAACCAGTCCAAGAGATGCGGCACGCTCCGTGCAAATATCTACGAACTTTCTGGGTACCACAAAACAATGGTGAACTAGTTTCTATCCTCCAAATATGAGCCAACTCGATCAACGACGCACATTGCTACGATATGTTATAACCGTTTTAAATAACGCAGAAAGGTCTAGTTGAATGTCAGGCACCACTGGATGAAAGATAGCACAAGGACCGCGTTTCGCTGAATGAGGCATTGTGTTAAGCTGCATCCACAAGGGTGGGAAAGAAAGTTGCAGTTACGCTCGAAAGGCGAAACATCGACTGCGATATTAAATTAGCAGAGAGCTTATCAAGTAAGGATAGTAGTTTTATCGGCTGTATAAACTTCTAAACGTTCGCTTACTAACCCAACTAACAAGCATGGTGCCACGAGTGTTCAACCGAAAATGAACACATCTCACTCGATGACCGCGCGCAATCGCTGTCAAAACGCTGGAGTGAAAAAGGGCGGCAGCAGCAGCGAGCGAATTAACCTTCGTGCTGCCTCTCGCTTTGACGCGGTCTAACCGGCAAGAACACAGTGCGCACGAAGCTATCAGGAACTGGCGCACTCTGTTCCCATCACAGAATGCTCCCAAAAGAAGGCGTGCGCGGCCGCCGCACGAGTATAACGCCCTCGCTCCACCCCCTGTTCCCTAGTTGCCTTGTACTTGACCGAGCACGGCGCTCGCCTTCCCCGCTTTCCATCCTTGCGCGCGCGAGATCGAGCCACAATCGTCAGCTCGCCCTCGCACGCTTTCGCTCGCACATACAACACACGACGTTCGGGGTCGATGTTATAGCCCTTGGATTTTATACGGAACATCACTATGACGACGCTGACGACGATGGCAGAAATGCGCCTAGAGTGTCCCTATATTTACTATCGCAGTAAAATAGCGGGAATGTCGCGCTCGCGAAGCGCATGCGCACCCCCACATCTGTGCCGCGAATCTCACACCGCCCCATGTTCAAAGGAACGCGGAAGTCACGTGACTGCATCTGACGCTTCGAGATACCTCGTTCCATTGGAGGCTGCCTGAGAAAGCGCTCGATTTTACTCCCTTGACGAATCGCACGGCGTCTCGACAGCAGTCCGGAATTTAGTTTACCACTTCATTACCTCGCTTTCGAGAGCAGCAAGCCACAACTGCACCGTTGCGCGTCACGTGGTTACATGACGCGCTTTTCACTGCGTGCTCGCTTAATGGCTGCCGCAACAAAAGAGAAATCATTCAGGAACTCATTCTAGCAATCGCTGTACACAGGTACCATTTTCTGAAATCCTGCCAGCTCGTGGCATCCTGACTTGTCGCACATATAAATGACCAGCCGCACCACAATCCAAACCACAGCATGCGCAACAGAGGCGACTATACTGTATCCGTGAAGCACTGGGATGTAAGTTAACATATTCAGCAGTTTTAACACAGGACATAAACAACGCGCAGCTGCGAGACTACTTAAAAGCCCGATGAAAGAGCGTGGCCCCCTATGGCTATATTACTGTAAGTAAATTTCGATATTTTATTTGTCAAATTCATATGATACTGATGCAGGCCATAATGGGGGACTGCAGATTAGTTTTTACCACCTGAGTTGCTTTAAAGTGCACCCAATGCCTGGCGCAGGTTAGTTTTTGCATTTCGCCTCTCTCGAAATGCGGCCGCCGTTGCAGGGATTCGATCCCGCGACCTGAGGCGCGGGATCCCGCGTCCTCACCGCAAAGCCAGAGCCACTCTGCCGCCACGGTGGGCAAGACCACATTTCAGAAGCTTTGTTGTTCTATGTAATTTACGCATGTAGGACGTTGTGAGGTGTGCCGGAATAACGTTTCAGTGTTAGCAAACTTGGGGAAGCAGGTCCTCAGAAAAAAAATGTAGCAGACTCAGTCAGTTGGAATCTATATACAGGGAGGCTCTGTGTGAGTGCACAAAGGGTTGACACACGAGTACACGCACGCGCACCATCCCCTTCCCACACGCATACACAATCGCGGGCGCACACAAATTATACCGAGCGTTTTTTCAAGCGGAGTTGCTAATTACTACCGATCACGACGGACGCCGTAAACGAATCAGGGTTTCAGGGGAAGCATGCGCTTACGTACGTAGCGCAATTCGAATCCATTCTATCCGCAAGAAGCGTTTACTTTCTCATCACCCTGCACCCGCGTTTGCGCGAAGGCGAGCTTTCCGCTTCCGCGTGCTTTGCCCTGCACGATCGGCACCGCCGCTGCCACAGATTCGCAGAGACGAGAGCCACCTCGCAGTGTTGCTAGGCGCCCGGCAGCGGTGACGCGCGCCTCCTCCGCTGTTATTGGTTGGCGTATTGGGCGACAGAACCACGCAGCTCCCACGGTCACTAAATCTCGGTGATGTTTGCAAAGAATAGCTTCGCATTTTAAAAGCACGGTTAAGCTTCGATGCTAACAAAAGGATCCACTCAATGCAGGCCAGTGAATTTTCATCCGGAAAAGTATATCTACCAAAAACAAAAAGAATTTTCGAGAGATCAAAACCGAAAAAGTTACTGAAATTTTTGTCGATTCCGAAAATGCTCTTTGATGTAGAAATAGGTGTGGTACCAGTGATATGGTGGCCTTTAGAGATATTCCAAGGCGGTGACTGTCAAGAAATTGAGATATCCACTATTCTTTGCTTCTTTTTGGTAATTTAATTACTCTGCTTCTAGTGTTGGCGCGTCTGAGTTACTTTTTTCAATGTAGCCCTTCTTTCACATTGCCTTCTCCACTGTGTTTACTATTTCTTTGTGATTTGTACATAATCCAGCTTTATCTGAGAAGGTCTGTAGCAGTAATGGACATGCACAATAAAATACGTTGGAAAGTAAAAAGCAAAGCAAAAACACAAGAAGTACGTTCATTCACCTCAGGCGTAGGCATAAAACTAGTGGATATTTGCAGAAAAATTGCGCGATCAAGACTCATTGCTAAGTGCAGTTAAGCACTTCTTTAAAGGGAGTGCGAATATTCCTGGCTATCGAGTTTCAACAATCTACAATGCAAAAAAAAATGTAGTCGAGGGCGTTTGTACATGGGTAGTAAGGATTAGGACTAAGATCTGAACTTCGTGTAAAGGACGATTTAGCTAAAGATTGTTTTAATTTTTAGGCGCATAATAGTATTTATAATATTTCTTCAAGTTAGTTTCATGACTCATAGGGCCTAAGGTCATATAAACTTTAAATTGAGTACCAGCGGTCAGACGCTTCCGACCCATCCACTTTAGTTGTTTGTGCACCAAGCTGTCCACTCACTGACATCAAGAAGTAGCAAGTCCTAGAGTATTCCATGGGCCTCACTAACAGGATTAAACTCAGTCCCCAGTATAATTTGCAATCATTCCATCTCTCCTTTTCTGTTTCTTATTCTATGAATACCGCTAATTGAGGGAGTGAGGGGCCACACGAATTGACGTAACGGCATGGCATGGCATGGCATCGCAAGAACTTTATTTTAGTCCAGAGAAACTAGGGTCCGAGGGCACAAGCCCCCAGGCTAAGTCGGTGGCTCCGCCCACGTAGGCACCGGTAGGCCAAAGGCTTTCCCGATGTCGTGAGCTCTCCGGACGGCCAGGAGTTGATCTTGGAGGACTTCGCTGGATATGCGCCGACTCCAGTCCTCCTCACTGTTGAGATCCGAAGCCCTTTGGTTGGGGCACAGCCAGAACATATGATCAAATAGAAACGGAGTGCGTCCACAACTTTTACATTCCGCGGGAAAATTCCGGTCAATTTTGTTAAGCACAAAAGGTGTGGGATAAGATTTAGTTTGAATCATTCTTAATGTAGGACTGCCTGAGCTCGGTTGAGCTTCTGATGGGGGGGAGGAAAATACCTCCTGCCGTCCCTATAGTGTGAGGTGATCTCGTGAAAAATAGTAAGTAGGTCTTTGTAGGAGCCGCAGTCATCCTGGAGCAGTTCCCGATCTGATGCGCGGCATGTGAGATCTCGCACAGCAGAGTGAGCTTGCTCGTTAGGATTGCAGCCACTGGGGCTGACCTTGGCAAAAAGCTTTATGACAAGTTCAGCTGTTCATAGATGGATGGATGGATGGAATAACTTTAATGAAAGGTCCTGCGAGCTACGGGGCGCAAGGCCCCATAGAGCGGGCTACTCCCACGTTGGGACCGGGAGTTGTCACTCCCTTGCCGCATCCTGGGCTCGCTGGACAGCCCAGAGCTGCTCCGCCAGGTCCGTGCTGCGTAATGTGTGGCGTTCTTCCAGGCAGGCAGGAACCAGGCAGTTGCGTAGTAATTTCGCAAAAGGAATTTCTTTATTTCATTGACAAGGTGACTGGCGGGCGCCAGCACAGCTGGGCCGCCGGCTGTGATAAGTTGGGAAGAAGTGCGTGGGCTACGCTCGGCGCATCGGTATATAAGCCTTTATCAAAGGGGCGTGTCGCAGTAGCGCACGCGTCGGTTATCCGTAGATGTGCAGCCACTACACTCCCCCGTTCTTATTCTAGGTCGGGCGCATGCATTGAAACAAAAAGTAGTTCGTGGCACATAGCGGTCTGGAGGGCGCCGCTGCCTTGGAGGCTCTGCCGTGGCTGGAAGAGAAGACGAAGCTTGCTGCACCGGGTCGCGGCTGTCGGGTCGCGGCTGCTCGGGGTCGTCTCGCTGTTAAATAATGGGATTTTACGTGCCAAAACCACTTTCTGATTATGAGGCACGCCGTAGTGGAGGACTCCGGAAATTTCGACCACCTGGGGTTCTTTAACGTGCACCTAAATCTAAGTACACGGATGTTTTCGCATTTCGCCCCCATCGAAATGCGGCCGCCGTGGCCGGGATTCGATCCCGCGACCTCGTGCTCAGCAGCCCAACACCATAGCCACTGAGCAACCACGGTGGGTAGGTCGTCTCGCTGTTCAGGGATGTAAGTCAACTCACGCTTTTACTTGGGATTCACCTCTGAAGTCTGCTGTAGCTTTCCTAAGTGGACAACATGACTCTCGTCAGAGGAGTACTCGATGTACTATTTCCATCTTCGCGCAGGTGACAATGGCTACGCCTTGGAGCCGTGGCTCCTGACCCCAGTTCCTGGCCATCCTCCAGTGCACACAGCCGAGGGGCAGTACAACACAGCACATGGCGACATGCGTTCCGTAGTGGAGAGGTGCATTGGGCTCTTAAAGAGCCGTTTCCGCTGTCTTCAGCGATATCGCACCCTCCTCTACGAGCCGGAACGTGCAGCCAACATTGTCGCGGCATATGCTGTGTTGCACAACCTTCGCCTTTCTGAAGGCGACATAGAATCGGGCGATGACAGCGATGCCGACAGCAGCAGCACCAGCAGTAATGAGCTCGGCTGTAATGGCGACCGCCTTCCGCAAGGTCTGCCCCGAAACACAGGGTCTAGAATGAATTATTTGAGAGAGCGGGCTGTTCGTGACTCTGTGATTGGCATGTTTGGCACAACTCGTGCGCAGCACATGCGTTACGTGAGCAGTGTGCGGCGGCAGCTGCGACGTCAGCAGCAGCGTCAGCATCATTAGGTGCATGCACACAGATGCATCGTAACATGTGCCAAATAATTGCATTGTGCATTTCATGCTGTGAAATTGCAGACACATTTCCCATGCTAAGTTGTAGTTGATGTTTACTTAATGTAAAACATTCATGACTTGTCGAGAAATGCAAAAGTTGTGTAGTGAAGCGTTATGTAAAGCCTGCATTTATACTAAGTGAAACAGTATCTTTCACTTAGTATAAATGCAGGCTAAAAGCAAGCTAAAAATAAGTGCATTTTCAAAGTGTCTGCCGTGATTTGCTTGTTTCTGCTGTCGTCACCTAGATGCCCTCCGTGCCATGCATGTAGCCTGCAGTTGTCATAATTATTTTTACTCGTATCGGTGAGAGTTCTTTGGTTCCCTTGCGGATTGATGGACATAAGCGCCTGTCTCCTCGCTTTCTACTCGCGCAGAGAAGCTCACGAAAGCCAAAATGTACAGTGCACACCACACCTTCCGCTCCAATGAACGTGCTGTTACACGCGGACCTTCTAGTTCCTCCACCACTTTGCCTCGCAACTACCGCAAAGTTCCTTCGTAGTGACGAGAATGCCGTCCAACTGGTTATCCGACATGTCAAACGCTGTGGTTCCCGTGAAGTGTGTACGCATGAGCAGTTTATAGATTTCAACAAAGTGCCCTCAATAGTAAATAGCCGAACTCGGTGAATGGAATATTGCAGAGTGTGTAATAACATTTCCACAGTGCAAGCTAGCACTGCAAATATAGTAGCGACATGCAAAAAAAAAAAAGCACTAGAGGAACACTGCACCTTTCGGTATTATTTCACCCTTCAACATATAGACATTGTTTATGGTAACACTTGTTTATGTGCACATCACGTGCAACAGTCTTAAATTGAATAAGAGCGAGAATCGTGAGTACTGCAGTAGTAGAGACATATACAACATATCACAGACAAGTTGCAATAAATATTGCATCACATTGTTCTTGCATCTAAAAGATTCACAGGTAACTGCATCATAAGATATCACAGGTAACGACAGGCATCGTTGCGAAAACTGTTGTACGCGGCACAAGCACGCAGAATTAGCAACTGGCTTAAATTGCACCAGAAAAAAAAAATGAGCAGGTGCTTAAATCACACACCAACAGAAGAATATTTATCACAGCCAAATGTATAGGTACATCACTACATGCGAAAGGACCATGCTGTCGTGGAGGTCCATACTGGAAAAGAAAGCCATAACATCTTGCTTTGATATTGAGTAAGAGAAACTGCAGAAATATTGCACATGAGGGGTAAACGTACGATGCAGCACAACCATGAAAGTACACTGAATGACAACGAAACGTGGTAATGAAACACAAGAAAAGAAGACATTAAGCCCTGTATGTCACGACAACAAATATTATATATATATAGATATATAAGCAATGAAAGAACACTGAACGACAACAAAACGTGCTAATGAAAAAAAGCAAGCAAGACATTAAGCCCTGTATGTCACGACAAAAAAATAATATCACCTGTGAAAGATCAGTGAATGGAAACAAAACGTGACAATGAAAAACAAGAAAAGCAGACATTAAGCCCTGTTTGTCACGACAAAAAAATAGCAACCATGTAAGATCAGTAAATGGAAACAAAACGTGATACCGAAAAACAAGAAAAGAAGACATTTCAGCCCTGTATGTCAAAAACAGCACGTATATATGTACATAAATATGCAACAAACAAAAAATACACATTACAAATGAAGTGAAGGCGCATAGGAAAGGAATATTCATAACTTTTTCTTTTTTGCTGGGTGTATTCAAATGTTCCTTTCGACATTACATTAAGGCCCGAAACTGTCACTATTTGATAACACAGGATTAAATTGTAGAGCATTTGCAGTGTTGCTTCGTGCTTAACTTGACATAATAACAATTAGGCACCTCAAATTGCAATGCCGCAGTCAGACTAATGCACCACCAGGCTTGCTTGCACTTGTGCAGGTGAGCGTGATAGTGTTCTTATTGCTGAAGTAGAACTTCAAGCAAAAAGTCGTGCTGCAACGGCTATGCTACTTCTGGTTGCATGAAAGGCTGACTTGAGCAATTATTTCTTGCAAACTAGCAATATCCGGCCTTCATATCATCATTACTACAACAGCAAATTTTAAGCTAATAAACAAATGGTGTCAAATTCCTTGCCTATGCTACCTTTACTTATTTAAATATGTGGGGACTGAGATGGGGGAGGGACTTGGCCGCCACCATGAGCCAGCGCAGCCAGCAGCAGCTGCAGCAGGCGCTGATTTGTCTCCTGTGACCGCCGTTCCACTTCCAGCTGCTGCTTCTGCACGTCGCTCATACTACCGACCTCCTCCCTCAGTTGTTCCAGGCCGTCCATATCGACTGCATGTTGCTGCCGCCGGACCTCCATGGTGCTGTTAGCGAAGAAGATGTGTAATTAGTTTAATTATAGAAGCTCAGTAACGAGGCCTTGGTGCGTTGCATTCATCCGCATTTGCAAGCTATAGTAAGTGTATATTGAAACACTGAATATATCTTTATGGCCCATCCAACTTGTGCAGTCCCATTCCACTAAGATGTCTTTTATATGGTTATACCTGCAGTTCTGAACATAACGCCACTTCTTCCTTTCTGCCACATAATTGCGTAGATATTGACACATATTATATCACGCAAGTGTCTACAAGATATGATCACCACAGCACTGTATGCATACATTATGCTTGTTTACTGATTAATATAACTTTTGGAGAGGTCATATGCTCATCAATTTCATACGCAGAAAGATATACGTCTGTGGCCTTACACATACCCCCTGGGTTCCGCCGACTGGCCCTGCCGAACCTACTCGGCAGTAGCCATCTCGACGGCGCCTTCCAGGTCCTGCTGCCTCGACTGCCTACGAGGGGGGGGGGGGAGGTGCCTCCGGCTCTCGAGGGGTAGGCTGGGGCGTCGGCTGGGGGGTGGCTGCTGGAGGGTAGGCTGCTGGAGGGCAGCCGGTGGCTCTTCATGCAAGACAAAAGCAAACACTGCTGGTTCACTGTTATCCGACCCACACAGCTTGATTGTCCTAACCAGGCACTTCGAAATGTCATTGTAGCTGCATAGCTACAATAATGATGCACAAAGCAGTCGCATAGTTAGAGCAAAAGATGCCACAGAAAGTTGCTGGTTACAGTAACCTATAAGAAGCACAAGGAATCTCTATTACAACATCATGTCATTTGTAGGCTTGCATTTCTGCTACATGAATAAGAGCTGAATACTGGACACAAAGGTAATAACAGCACAGTGGGCTACTTCAGAGCAAGGTCATACAGCAACTGCAAACAATGGTACTACAAAAGCTAGGTCACTGACTTACGCGCAAGGCCACTTGGCCCAGCAACAGCTGCAGGGCCCGACACCACGAACGCAGTTGTTGCTGGTGCACTGAGGGAACCGCTGGGCCCTGCAGCATCCTCCGAACTTGTGTCCTGCAGTCAGAGTAGTGTTCAGACATTGCGAGCAGTGTGTGCAATGCGCATCATGTACACAAGTTGCTGCTCAGAGTACATAACCTATATTGTCACTTGCACAAAAAACGAAAAAAGATATGGCTTAAAAGATTTTGCAATATTGTGTTACAATGTAATGCTGAAAATTCTGAGGCCAGAGCAGGTCACACAAACAACACTTTTTAAACCCAATGTACGCACCTCGCTATCGGCGAAAAACTGGGGGGGGGGGGGGGGGGGGACCAAGGAGGCCGCCTGTCCTCGCAAGAATGTCGAGGACGCGGCCGTCCACCTACCCACTTTGCCGCCTCCAGTAGCCCTGCAAACTTGGCAGCAACTACAACAACTACGTGAAACGACGTTACTGTCAGCATCATTAGAAAGTTCACCTCTTCTCGCTCGCGGCCCTGCCCGCTTCTTTTTTGGCTTTATGAGCCATTTTAGCGCAGTGATTCCGCCAACGGCTGGTTGACTACACCGCTGGGCCCTGTCCGTTTAGGTCTGCCGACACCTCCTTCCATAGCTCGTTCTTTCGAGCAGCAGTCATACGTGGCGAGAACTGTGTAGAAGCTCTCGCCAGGTATGGGTGCTGCTCGATGAACTGCACCAGAATAGCGGTTTGTTCTTTAGACACTCAGGGACCTTTTTCCGCCGCCATTTTCGCTTTTCAAACTTGGGAATTTCAGCCGACCCGCCACACAGTAAGAAATTTACAGGCAAACACTCTGTCTAAGCCAAGCGCCTGCATAAAGTGCTCAGTAGGAATTGGTTATTTTTTGCCCTTTTATACCACTAATATAAAAAGGTGAAGTCGCTACTCACATTTACCGTTGTAGCAACTTCTTTCTCGGAGCGTAACCGCCAGTGCAAGGGTGCCAGGCCCAGAAGTATTACCGTTGCTGCGATCACTTTGACGAAGCTATTGTTCTGTCGTGGCGGTGCTCTATTGAAAGGTGCTGAGTGCCTTGACAGTTCTCGATCCACTATATTGCAAAGTTTGTCCTCGGGTGTTACGAATAATTATTGCTGGCCCTTCGCAAAGAAGACATTATCACACGTCAGGCATGCACCGAAAACCACACGACAACGTAAGCATTACACGAGCGATATTTACTAAGCTCCTGCAAGCAGCGCAGATTCTTCTCTGACGCAAGTATACTGCTGTGGGCCGCAATTCGTTGCGCTGCGTTACGTACACGCTAGCGGCTGTCAGCTGTCGGGTAAACAGAGGCCGCCATTTTGCATGCGCTCAACGGCATAGCTTGGATGCACATCCGACCAATGTGTGGCTACGGCTTCGAAAATAGGAGTACTTGCTTCTGCATTTCTTTAAGCCGCGGCAGTTTTACGTTGTAAGGTTACAAAATGAATTTGCTTTACGCAGCATGGAAGTCCGCTTTTATTAAGTGTTGTTTTACAAAACAAATTTGCTATACAGCCACGGAAAAAGAGAAGAGAACACGAAAGAAACGTCCCGCCAATGTAGGGAGCTTCTGATTGGACTATCCAAAGAACGTCGCGCGTACGCAACCACCATTTCCAAAATCGGGGATGACAGGCGAGAAGGCATTGGCAAAAAGAAAGGCATTCCTACGAAATAGCAACCCAGATGTGCTCCGCTGAGGTAGGAGAGGAGGTGCCGCCTTGCGGGGTATATATATATATATATATATATATATATATATATATATATATATATATGTGTGTGTGTGTGTGTGTGTGTGTGTGTGTGTGTGTGTGTGTGTGTGTGTGTGTGTGTGTGTGTGTGTGTGTGTGTGTGTTTGTGTGTGTGTGTGTGTGTGTGTGTGTGTGTGCGCTTCGCCTCAGTGTATTTAGTCGTTATGGAGAGTGCGAAAGAGACGCAACGATGACAGAACGAAGCGAGGAAGAGACAACGCGCTCAAGCGACGCCAGAAGAACGCACCGCACGACTCGAGAAGCGGCGTAACGAAGATGCAGCTAGAAGTTGTGCCACGTCCCGGAGTGCCTCTTCTACTGCGGAAGAGACCGTTTTGAGTTCTCGAGAGCTTCGGAATGAGACGCTGTGTAGACGTTGCCTAGTCGTTACATTTAACCTGAACAGTGTGTCTTGTCGTGTCTATACAATAGAGCTAAACCAAACGCTTAACCTCAAGCTAACACCACAAGCCTAGCCATGCAGCTCTTGCTTTCGTAATTCCACTAGGGTTAACCAGAGCTAAACCACCAGCATTTCTTTTTTATTTTGCTCGACATGATTCGTTTATTGCATCCGTACTGAGAGTCTCTCGAAGGCCTAAATATAGTTCGAGGTTGCGTGAACGCGCCCACACATAAGATGACGTTGGCGAGATGAACAGCGTTTATAGTTTCACCGATGGTTCGACGTACGGGCGGACGCGGCCAACGCTTTTCCGACGCACCCGGCGTCTAGCAACGCTCGCTCGCTTACGTACGTAGAAATTTCTCGGTACTAAAAGCCTTGACGTGACACGCGCTCCTCCGTTCCGCCAAGCGCTTGCATGCTGCGTACGTATCGTCATGGCGCGTGTAATGACTTTGGTGAAGTGATGTGAAACATATCATGTTCACACTAGTATTCCAGTGTGACGGGATGCAGCGCACCAAACTGCACAAATCGCACGGAAGGCGGCAAAGCTTTTTACACGGTGCCCTGCGGACGGACGAGACCAGCCGGCTCCGAAAGTGACGAAGATATGCGAGGTGCGTTCGGCTTGCTTGCAGAGGTGAGTTCGGTTGTTTACACTAAAGCAGCATTTATGTCGGAGTAACACCCAGGTACGCGTTGATATGCGTACGCTTGGCATGAGAGGTTGCTCATTTATGCAATTTTTTGGTGTATAGTGCAGCGCGACACAGACGCGGAACAAAGTATGAAGGACACCTCCGTGTCGCGCTGTACATATACGCCAAGAATGTTAACAACTCGCGCTATTAGCTCTGTAGGTTGTACGATTGTTCTGACTACGCGGCTCTAGAACAGTGTTTAAGACAGAGTAAATACTAGCACATAAATTTTGCCTGTTGCACGCTGGCTTTTTTTCTACACGGTATTATTTAAATTTTTTGTCGGCGTTACGATTTTTTATGTAAGGTCAATTGATGTGCTGGTGTACATTGTTTTGTAGTAAGCCAAAACATCGTGCGCTCCAGCTGATGAGACGTCTGTGATAGCGTCAGCATTTACCGCCCGCAATATGTTACTTCTTCGATCAGCCTTAGTTGACCTGAGGAATGTGAAAATATTTTTGTAAGTTTAATAACCGGTGGGTTGTAGTAAATTAACCTGAGTAGTATGAAGAGATAAGGAAAAATGTGTTGTCATATTACAGTCTGCAATGTGTGAATAATTACTTTGCAACTGTGCCATCTTATGTGATTAGTGCAACAAAAAATCGTCTGTGGTTTAGCTCTGGTTACACCTGGTTGAATTGCGAAAGCTATCCTTTCAGCTACACACTTCAGCGGAGGCAAACCTGGTGGCATAGGAGGGTACTTATAAATATTAGACACACTGTACAGTGGAATTTTCTGTTCTCTCAGACTAGAGTTACAAGTATGCATACTTTGGCAGTTTCTATAGTCACTTCAGTCCAATGTGGGAAGGCTTCACGAAAAGTCACATACATGTTCTCACTCAGCGTTTGCAAATCTTGCTTATGCCACAGTCGATTACACACACAACACACACTTCCAAACGGTTTCTCGGTGAAGCGGTGGTCGAATTCGCTTGTGGCTTATGCAAATTGAGCCACCCGGTCGATGTAGTCACTTACTTGCACAGGTTCTTAAGTAGAAACACACACATTTTTCCTCCTCTGCTTTTCAAGACGTTCGGCCCGTTGTTTTTCTGTTTCCTGGGCACGTTGTCGTCTCATAGTTTCATTCCGTCTAGCATGACTCAGCTACTAAAGCGGCTCGCTTATCTGCTTCAGGTTCTCGTCGTTTTCGCAATCGTTCTTCTCGTTGTTCCTCTTTTTCCTGGGCACGTTGTAACCTCTTTCATTCTTCCTAGCTTGCTTGGCTTTCGCCTTAGAATTTAACTTTTCCGAAGCAGTAGAGCAACTATAGACTCAGATATAGACTCTTCGTCGGTACCTTCCATGGGGAGACTGATCAACCAACGCGTAGCGCACCGCTATTGGCGGCGTGGAGTTACGGAGTCGCCATCTATCGGAAGCGCCTCGCTGGCGTAGTATAAGGCATCACGCGGTGCGCTCCTCATAGGTTTTGCTGTCAGCGCTCACTGAAAACACCACGCACAAGCTCTCCCGGACATTTCTGTAAGTACTTTCGAAACGAGAGAAGTTCTTTACTATCTAAATAATAATCTTGGGCAAACTGAAAGCACAGAATCGGTTACAGACGCTATCTCTTTACCGAATACGTACAGTGAACGCCACTGCACGCGGTCGCCGCGATGGAGTCTCCCGAACCGGCTTCTTGCGTGAAAGGTAGGTAAACCCTGAGAGCAAACTATGTGAGATATGTTCTTATGGTGTTTGTAGAACTAAATGGAGCGAAATGAATGAAGCCTCAGTGCAGCGATCGCACAGATTCGCAGCGACAGACTGCGCGTCTCCATGCTTGTCCGCGCACTGTTTCACTTTCGCCGCGTGCGCGTTTTCGCACCGTGCCATGAGCTTTAGGCCGCAGAATATGAGCATTTGACAGTATACAAAACCACTGTTCCGTGGGCGCTATCAGAGCTGCTCAAATCTAATTTCATTGTAGAGACTTCGACGCCTACGGGGTCTGTGATGTGCCGTTGCGACGATTCAATCTTTTTTTTTTGTTCTAAATTCTTGGACGTTTCAATATTATTTCTCGAATTGCGTCGCACTGTATGTTTATCGGTGTACTCAGCGTGCGATTTCCCGCTGCTTCTTTTTTGTAATCCAGTGCAGTAATTGATAACACAAACATGACCATATGCCATGCTTGTTTTTCATGTGCTTCTTACCGCTCCCTATCGGCTGGAGTGAACTTGCCAGTATCTATAGCATCGACAAGTTCATAGACCAAACCGTCATGACATTAGTACGGCAGTGCACTCTGGCGAGCGTCTCAGTGCGCGTTTTCCGAACATCGCAGACCCGGCGCCGTAGCAGAAATCTTCCTCGCGTCTGAGCTTGCTGCTTACCCTAGTTGTAGCCGATGACTGTTTGCCGGTTTTATGTTTCGCGAGCCAAGCTTCATGCAGCTTCTTGTCCTGTGGCTACGTGTGAATAAGGCTGACACCGGGCTCCGTTGCGTACGTCCGGCACTGCGGCACCGAGCAGTAGCCTACCATGTTGCGCGCCTTCAAAGCAGCCACTACCTATTGCAGCGATTTCAAGCGTTGTAAGGAGACACTCGAAGCGGGAAAATCTCTCCACTAAATGAGGACCGCAGCGTACGAGGAAATTTAAACTCTCGTTTGCAGCTCGCTTCGGCGCTCTCGAAGCAGCCGACGCGGCCGCTATGTCCATGTGATCCCTAATAGCACGTCACACCGATGGTGGCGCCTGCTTTTCCAGCGGTGGAGCTCGAGGCCAATATATCCCAGTGAAGCCACCACTGAGCGAGCGCAAGGCTAGGAGGTCGTCATATCAACGGAGAGACCACCTGTTAGGCGCGGCGCCGGCTCGGGAGCCACGGCACACGCGACGAGCGGCTCCCTTCTAGCTGCGGCGGGGAGCAAGCTAACGTCACGCGTCGTCATAGCAACGGAGAGAGTTGACGTCACGCCACCTGCTAAGCGCAGCGTCGGCTCTGATGGCACCTTCACACTCAGGAATCCGGCGTCTACAGCGAATCGCGTAGTTCACACAGCTTGCGCACCGCGCTGCCGGAACGACATACAGCGCCATCTGTCCCATAAAGTGCTAACCTCCAATTAGGCGCGGGATTTCCCGGATGTTCGCGCGGCTCGAAATCGCGCAATTGTCTCCGGTTGCGTCGAGTTCGTGTGTTAATTTTGCGCGTCTGCACCATTGCTTGGAAAGACAATGATGAAGCCTGAGCAAGAAGAAGCAGTACTGCAAGGCCTGTTGGCAAGCACCTTTTTGGCGATGCATGACGCGCAGAAGCATTCGCCGAAGAGACGGCGGCAGCGGCGTTGGTGGGTTCGTCCAGCTCTGCAAAGCGCGAACAGCTTGGTCACGCCACGCAACTGCTACCCCTCCTGCAAGGTCGCGACGTGGAGTACTACAGAGAGTAAGTTGAGATTTATTGTGATTCGTGACAACATTCAATCACGTGCAGTTAAATACTTCGATGTCGTGTAGTGCTATACGCAATGTGTTTTGTATTCCTAGGTACCTGAGGATGCCTCCACGTATTTTCGACACACTCGTGTAGCTCGTCGGACCCCACATTCGGAAGAAAGATACTAATTTACAAAAAGCAACCAGTCCCGAGCACCGGCTTGCGCAAACTGTCAGGTAAGATGTCGGAAACACTCGTACATGCAACTGTTGAAGGCGTTTTGGCTCACTGAGAATTGTATAACGGAAAACATGCATTCTAGATTTTTCGAGTGGTTTCAATGAACCTGCCTCAGTGTCTGCTTGGAATTGCGTTAACTAAATAAGATTCATTTGGTGCTGTGAACGGGATTTAGGTATGTGAATATTTTGAGCAGATATTGTCAAAAGCATGCTTGTCATAAGCAGCATTTCCTCAGCATAGGCGCCAGTTTTGTTGTTTCATGGCGCCTGAGAATAAATGTTTATCTCGCCACGTTAGTATTGTAACGTTGGAAAAGTTGTCCTAAATATCGCAATAAATGATATATTCGTACGTCCAACCGCATCACATTTGATTTACTTGACTGTGAGCAGAATGCAACCGATGTCATAGCCACAGAACAGGCGAGGCAATGTGCACTACATTGTACTTGTAAAGATGTGAGTGGCTTCCCTTAAACATGCAGATTTTCCCATTTAGGTAACCTTGCACCTATATGGAATTGTGCACACTCTCTGAATTTGTTTATTTTTTTTTTTTTTCATATTCTTGGCTGCAGGGAAAACGCTGTAGTCATCTTGTTTCAGCTTCCTAAACGGACTCTCGACAGCCTGTGGCATTGCGTCGGTGTGCCAGGTGCTGTGGGGCGTCCTTCGCCCTTTATACGTTGCCTAACCATCAAGTGCAGATGAGTGGCTACGGGTAAACACGATGTTATTACATAGTCTTCAATGCATCTACTTTAATTGTGATAGCACGTACATAGCTGATATGTCATCTCTGCCATGGTTGATTTCATTGATGTGGCTCTCGCTCACAGGACAGGGTTATGCATTCTCATCTCGTGTACCTTCATCCTTCAGATTGCAAGTGATTTCGAGGAGCGGTGGAACATGCCCCACTGTGTGGGCGCCTTTGATGGAAAACCTTTTGCCATCGAATGTCCTTCCAAATCAGGAAGTGAGGACCGCAACTACAAAAACTTTTTCAGTAAATCTCTGCTTGCCATCAGCGACGCCTGCTACAGGTACTTGCACATAATTGATGCGTTACTGGTACTAAATTAATCATGGCCAGCACAACCTGGTACAATTATGCTCATTGTGACGTAGAGTTCAACAGCACATTGAGGATTTCTTTTGAGTGAAAGGCGTGTGCTTAGGTTTAGGTGGATAGTAAAGAGCCCCGGCTGATCAAAGTTAATCCGTGGTCGCTGACCACGGCGCGCCTTGTAATGATATTCAAGTGTTTACATACAAAACCCCAGAAATCATATTTGAGTATAACGTAGTAAGTTTGCTTATATGTGTATGTGCAGTTATTGCAAAAAGTGTGCATCTCTTTAAAAATGTATAAGAAAAGGACAGCTTACTTAATGTAGGCTGCAAAGATGTATCCTTGCTTTTCTGTGACATAGCTTCTTTTCCTTAGCCTCTAATTTGTAGACAACCTACCAGGTTCAAAAATTAGTGTTTAAAAAGGAGTGTTTTTGTTTTCAGATTTCGGTACGTAGAAATAGGTCACCATGGCAGCGACTCAGATGGTGGTGTGTTCAGCCGAAGTAGGCTACGAGAGGCCATTCTTTCAAACAAGCAAGGATTCCCCCATGGTGCACCATTGGGCAACGTTGGCAATATTCCCTTCTACCTGGTGGGAGATGAAGCGTTGCCTCGTAAGACATACATGATGCGGCCGTATACCAGTAAAAGCAAGTCTAACCTCT
Source organism: Dermacentor andersoni (assembly GCF_023375885.2). NCBI lineage: Eukaryota > Metazoa > Arthropoda > Arachnida > Ixodida > Ixodidae > Dermacentor > Dermacentor andersoni. The sequence continues at coordinate 32,705,576 of NC_092823.1, read as the reverse complement.
TCATTTCTTTGCATGCTAGGCAGCATTGTTTTAATGATACGTACTTAAACATTTTTATTGGCCTAATTCACAGGAGAATGAACTGCTCAGAACACATTGTGATTGCATTGCAAGTCAAACACTGAATGAATACGTCCCTGACAGGGCTTATTGAATGTGAGCACTTGAAAAAAGGCATTGAGTTTCAGATAATGACGTAGTCCTTGAAGATGCAATTTGCTCAGCATGTTTGTCTTGCTGCAAATGTGTTACCCCTTAGTGGATACGGTTTTCACTGGACGTGTGCATATCGGGCTGTAAATATACATCATACAGAGGTGTGAGTTAGCATTATGGTAATTTTTTTTCCCATAGAGGTGCCTGAAGCACTTCATTGACATATTTCTACACATTTGTTTTGAAGGCCATTTCTATGGTTATTCCTCCTTTCCCGGGGAAGCATTTTCTTGATACATAACCAATAGAGTAGTACAACAGCAAGTAACGATGCACATACTGCTCTTCCGCCTTGTTCCGACATGACGTGAGACTCGGCCGCCATCTTTGGAAGTTCTGTTTCGCGCTCCCCGGTTAGTCGGCGCCGCACGGCGGCGAGGCGATCCGGCGGCAGCTGCCGCAAAAATCGGCACGGGAGCGAACGGCGCGGAAGGAGCTATTCCGGCGGATCTCGCCGCCGCCGAACTGGGTTCCGCGCCGCTCCAGACGCTCAATGTCTCAGTGTGAACGAGGCATGAGGGGGCCAAGGCATACGCGAAGAGCGGTTAGACCTGGCGTAGTATTGCTTTCGCAATAGAAAGATGCAGATCCCAAGCTCTGCGGGAATCGATGTAAGCGATGATTTCGGGGCTGTTTGCGTTCATTTATGGTATTTGGCGGTGACGTTCATGGCCCACGACAGTCGTGATATAATGTGAAATGTTACTTTGCGTGCACCACTTGTGCTTGTCCACGTAGTACACAGAGCAAACGGAGAGACGTGTTTGCTTGAGCCGCTGTTGTGATCCGTTGTTCGTAGCCAGCGGATAGGTTAGCACTGTCATGGGCTCACACAGCGCATAACATCGTTGCAGAAGCGTTATGCTAAATGGTCGCTTACGTAGAGTCGTCCTGACGCTACGACGCTGGCACAATGGTAAGCAAGGGCGCGTGAATGGAGAAGTACAAACATGGTGCTGAGCGTCGACCGTCTGTATTCCCCTTGCAAATACCTGATCGAGTGCATCACCAGTTCTGCAAGTTGATAATGGTGTGCTGGAGTCGCAGCTCACAAGGCGCACGCCGAAGACCTCTTGCATAAACGTTGGCAGCCAGTCATTTTCGGGTTTCCTCAAATCGACGTTGAAGTCCCCGGTGAACGCCAACGGCATTGTAGAGTGTCTTAGTTGAGCGTCTTTACGGTACGCTCCGCTCCGAGTTGCCCCGCTAAGCCACACTGCAGCGTCGGCGGATTTTCACGTATTAGTTATACGTTTAGCCAAGCCGAGTGGACCTTTCGTAGTTGCAGCACCCCCTGACCAAATTCTGGGCAATGACAGAAAAAAAAAAAACACTCATTGATCACTTTTCACTTGATTTCATTTTTATTTCCTTAAAGACGCCCGGGAGCCAAACAGGCCAACGCACGCTCAGAACCCGGTTGGGCTCACCCCGACGCCGCCTGTGACTCGGTGAGGGCAAATAGCAGCGCCGTAGAGCCCCAAGAAGCGTCCCGCACGGCTCAAGTGGCCCAGGCATGCGAGAAGTGCGACGCAATAGCGTGGAAGCGTCGCGGTGTGTGATGGTTGGTTGCTGTTCATCTGCGTGCGACGTCAGGCATGTGGGCGCTGATGATGTCAACTATCTTTTCCAACAGTGCCCGCATTCGTGCGTTTTGTAATAACAAAGGATACACTTGCGGCGTGAGTTGTTGCGTGGCACGCTGTTTCATTTCTTCCGTCACTTCGCGTGTTAATTCACACTCGTTGAGGAAGTGTGCGACACTTTCGCACGTCCTTCCGCAGGGACAGGTCGGTGTGCTCTGCAATCCAAATCGTGCGAAGTAGTACGGAAACCTTCCGTGCGCTGTTAATAGAGTGGCCAATTGGCGCGACGGCGGAAAAAACCGCGGGATGCGGAACGTCGTCGGGGCCCACTTGTATAGCTCTGTATCCTTGTGGTCGGTCGACCAACGAACGTTCCAACGCGCCGTCGTCTCTTTGTGGAACGAGGCACGGACAACGCGAAACGTTATCAGCGTGCGTCTTGAAACGCCTCTTGATGCCGCCGCATTCGCCGCCATATCGGCCAGTTCATTTCCATACACGCCCTTGTGGGCGGGGACGTGATGAATAATAAAAGGGGCGCTCTTCTCCAGTCGTTGTAACTGCTGTTTGATAGCATGGATCCTAGTGTCGTTGGTGGTAGGGCGCTCGAGTGTCGTGAGCAGAGACAGGCTGTCGGAATAAATGTGGAACGGTGGCGTAAGATCGTGGGATCTGCACTTGCACGAGCGCGCGTGCAAGTGCTTGGCTGGCCGGCTGCATCGGGCTCCTCGATTTTTCAAGAAAAGTCAGGTATTTCTGATTGGGCGTCTATAAATTTTAGCTGGGGTTGTTTTTAAACGTGTAGGGAACGCATTCGACGCAAAAACCGGTGCCAAAAGGGGTCTAATTTACATTTTGACGCGATTTCTTTGCTGCCGGCCGTTGGGCCCAAGATGGCCTGGGCTCATACCCTCTGAGCCCCGGCCAAGACCAATACGCGCAAGGGGAAGAACGCGTCGCCGCCCCGATCCCCCCCGCGGCCTCCGGCCACCGAGGGGTCGCCCCGCTCGCGGGGATCCGACTTTTCGGAGGACGGCGACGCGGTGGTCGCGCGTTTTTGTGACCTTCTCGACCAGCTCCCGGTCGTGGAGGAAGAGAACCGGCCCCCGGCTGGCGGTGGCGAGGAGGAGGACGTTCAATCCTCCGTTTCGGAGGGTACGGTCGTGGCCGCGGCGCTCCCGGTGGACCTTGGGAGCCGGGCGGAGCGACGATGGCGGGAGATCCAGGAAGAGGTCCTCGCCTTCTGGTCGGCGCTGGCGAACAAGGTGTCCGTGGATGCACGCATGTTCGTAATGACCAGGGTCTTCGAGCTGACTGCCCTCTGTTCCAGCGTGAGGGCGGAGGCGGCCACGGAGCGCGGCGCGGTTCTGGCCCTGCAGGGCCCGCTTATCAGGGCGCATCGCGAGGCTGGCGAGTTGCAGAGGCGCCTGGCGGTCATCGAGGCCGGCCTGGGCGGACCTGCGATCGAGGTGACTGGCCCGGGGCTCGCCGGTCGCGCTCCCGCCGCGCCTGCGGGCAAGGTCGCCGCGCCTTCGGGCGCCGGCGGCCCGGTGGGCGCGCCCGCGGGCCGCATGGATTACGCGGCCGCGCTGAGGGCGGGCCTTGCGCCTTCTGCCGGCACGGTTAGCATCGGATCCGGTGGAGCTGCGGTGGCGGGTGCCGAGGTGCGGGGTCCGGCACGCAGCACAAGCACGTTGCCTTCTTGACGCCAGTGGCGACAACCCAGGCGCCGGCTCGAGACGTGCTCCGACTTCTAAAAACCAACGTGGACCCGCCTGACAAAAACATCCGGGACGTCACCTTGCGTCACACAAGGTACGGGTTGACCGTGTTCACCGACAATAGGCAATCAATTGAGAATCTAGAAAAGGCGATAGGCGGCAATGCGGTCACGCGCGCGGCCGTAATAATGCGAGTCGCAGAAAGGCGCAAACCGCATGTTAAATTCTCGGGAGTCGATCCCGACGTCGGCCCTGACGTGTTTATCAAGCTATTAAATGAACGAAACAAGAGGCTTGAGTTAGATCTCGAGCAATGTAAGGTCCGCGTGGCGTTTCGCGAAAGGGCGGGCACGCGCGGATACGTGGCAGAGGTGGACCCGGAGGGTTTCCGCAAGATCATGTCGCGACCGTGCGTGTCTGTCGGCTGGACATCGGTGCGAGCGAGAGAGGACTTGCACGTCCCGACGTGCACTTACTGCGCGACATACGGTCACGGGCGTACGACGTGTCCGCACAAGGCGGACCCGGCCAAAGCACAATGCATGAAGTGCGGTGGCAATCATCTGGCCGTGACCTGCAAGGTGAGGATGGGTGACGTCGCGGTATGTTGTTTGGAGTGCGGCAGGGCGGGCCGCAGTGACAAGAGCCACCCCACCGGCTTTCCTGATTGCCCGATCCTTATAGAAAGGGTGGCCCGCCTCCGAGCGCGCACCCAGTACGGCGAACCCCAATAAAAAGAGCGCCGAGGGGTGGGGGGGGTGCGAGCGGAGCGACGCAGCGGCGGGCCAGCGGGCGTCGCGGACGCATCTGCTCGAGCGTCGACACGTCACCGCCGGAAACGACGGTTTTGATGCAACTTAACTTGGACCACGTCGGATGCAAGAACTCGACATCTCAATCGCGGCACTTAACGACCCGCCTTGTACCAGAAAAGTGAGGCCGCAACTGCCGCCGGACTTCACTTATATTGGAGTTGAAGAGGAGCCGTTGAGCGCAGTCTTCGTCCGCCGCCCGCGCTTTGACGTCTTCCCGGCGTACGTCTCTCGGCGGGTAGTCGCGGTGCGCTGCACTACAGCACAGCGCGAGTGGTTGCTCGTCGCCGCACTGCTCCATCGAGCCAACCCTCGACGAAATTTCGGCGTGCTTGGACAAACACAAAATGCAAGAGATCCTGGTTATGGGCGACCTCAATGCAAAGCACGCCATGTGGGGCCCGCGAGCCAACGACAACCGCGGTTCTCGTGTGGTCAAGTTTGCGGCGGCGAGAGAGTTGGTCGTTTTAAATGATGCGGCGTCCTCCCCCCCCCCCCCCCACCTACTGCAACATCTACACGGCCAGCTGGATCGACGTGACGCTGGCGACCCCCGCGCTCGTCCGTCGTGGGTACAAGTGGAGCGTGTCGTTGGACGTCACCTTTTCCGAGCACCGAGCAATCGATCTCGTGCTGCACAGCGACAGCGTGCGAGGGAGACGCTTAACAAAGTGCGGCCGGCTAAACTTCGTTGCCGAATTGCGAGACCTGCGGTGGTTCGAGCAGGCTAGCGGAGCGAACATCAGCTCGCCGCAGGCGCTCGACGCGACGCTCAGCAAAATGTATGAGGTCGTCGACAAAACACGTCGCAAACATCTCAGGCCGGTCCTCCCGCACAAGCCGGGAAAGAGCTGGTGGACGCCGGACCTGCAGCTTGAAAAGAGCCGAACGCGGGCCCTGCGACGCCGATACCAACGATGTCGGGACGACGCGTTGCGGCCGGTCCACCGCCAGCGGTATAGCGAGGCACTCGCGAAATTCCGTCGCAGGATTGAAAACGCGAAGGCGTCGGACGCGCGCGAGAGGTGCGACGACTGCAGCCGCAAGTCGCTGCTTTCGGCACCGTTCCGGGCAGCCTTCGGCAAGGACAAAGGACGACTGCATTTACCGCCGTTGAAAACACCAGACGGCGGTAGGACGGAAAGCGTCCTACAGTCGGCCGCGTTGCTTTTAAATACCCTGATAGCCAGGGACGACGCTCGCACAGACCTGCCAGCACACAGAGATACGCGAGCAGAGCGCGCGACCATACATATCACGCGAGCGAGACCATCAATTCACCGCCGGAGAGCTCGCTGCGACGCTCGCCAAACTTGTAAACAGTTCGGCCCCAGGTCCGGACGGCTTGACGACGGACGTAGTGGTCGCCCTCTGCACGTCCCACCGGCGATTTGTAGTAAACATCTTCAATACGGCGCTTACCCTCGGCTACTTCCCCAAGATGTGGCGGAAAGGCAGGGGCATATTCATCGCAAAGCCCGGCAAACCACTAGACACGCCGCAGGCCTACCGCCCCATCTGCATGACTTCTATCCTTGGAAAAGTGTTGGAGCGCTTGCTATACGGACGACTCTATTACTTCCTTCTTACGGGAAATTACGTGCACCCGAACCAATTCGGCTTTACGCACGGTCGAAATGCAATCCAGGCGCTAACATCTCTGTGCGAATACATCGGCGACTACAGAGCGCGGGGCACGCCAATTACGATGATCTCCCTGGATTTCCAGGGGGCATTTGACAGCGTGTGGCACCCCCTCATTTTAAATTACTTTAGAGAGCGCCAATGCCCCAGCAACCTGGTGGACCTGCTGCGGACATTTCTCGGCGACCGCACGGTGGAATTTCACTGCCACTCGGGATTCGTCATGACGGACGCGACATTAGGCAGCCCCCAGGGGTCGCATCTGTCCCCCCTGCTTTGGAATGTAGTCGTCGATGGACTGCTGCGCTTGGAAATGCCGGAGGGCGTCCGCATTCAGGCATACGCGGACGACACCGTGGTACTTATCCCGGGTAAAAATTGCCTTGACACCATGGCGAGAGCCACGGCCGCTCTGACCACAATAAAGGCGTGGACGACCACCACCAAGGTCCGCCTTAACCATGACAAAACTGAATGCGTTCTTTTCTCATTCGGCAGGGGGGGGCATGGAAAAAAGTAAACCGACTATCAAGATTGATGAGAGCAAGAGGGGCCTAACGTTCAAGAACTCCGTCAAAATTCTCGGCGTTATGATCGACAGAAGATTATCGTTCTTTGACCACGCGGAACATCTACAACGGAAGGCCGAGACGCTTGCTATGAAGTCCATCACTTTCGTCCGCATGCACGCGACCCTCGATGCTAAGATCCGCAGGCAACTCTATCGCCAGGTGCTGTTGCCGGCCATCACGTATGCTTCGCCCGTGTGGTGGAGTGCGCAACCCGATTGTCGACATCGAGCGAGAATAAACACCGTGCAGCGAACGCTCCTGCTCGCGCTTACCGGGGCGTACCGCACCACGGGCACATAGGCGCTGCAAGTTCTCCTCGATCAACCACCACTGGAACTCGAACTTGATCGCCTAAACGCCGAGTTTGACCTATTTCAACGGCGACGATCGGTTATTTTCGGGCGTTCAAGTTACGCAGCGCCCGAAGTATTGTTCCCGCGAGATTGTTGGCGCGAACACCCGTCGGAGGCTCGAGGCTTCGGCTTCGAGCGCTTACAAGTGCACGAGGCGGCGCGCGCCGCCAGACGCCCGGGCACTTGGTTCGCACAGATGGTTCGTTTACGTCTCGGTCGGCCGGAGCCGCGGTGGTGGTGCTGACGCCGCGAGGGCGGATAGTCGCCGTGCGGCGGTACCGTTTGAGCATCGCATCAAGCGCGTATTGTGCAGAAGTGCTCGCCTTCAAGGAGGCGCTCAACTATATCCTCCTGCACGATCTTACGCCACCGTTCCACATTTATTCCGACAGCCTGTCTCTGCTCACGACACTCGAGCGCCCTACCACCAACGACACTAGGATCCATGCTATCAAACAGCAGTTACAACGACTGGAGAAGAGCGCCCCTTTTATTATTCATCACGTCCCCGCCCACAAGGGCGTGTATGGAAATGAACTGGCCGATATGGCGGCGAATGCGGCGGCATCAAGAGGCGTTTCAAGACGCACGCTGATAACGTTTCGCGTCGTCCGTGCGTCGTTCCACAAAGAGACGGCGGCGCGTTGGAACGTTTGTTGGTCGACCGACCACAAGGATACAGAGCTATACAAGTGGGTCCCGACGACGTTCCGCATCCCGCGGTTTTTTCCGTCGTCGCGCCAATTGGCCACTCTATTAACAGCGCACGGAAGGTTTCCGTACTACTTCGCACGATTTGGATTGCAGAGCACACCGACCTGTCCCTGCGGAAGGACGTGCGAAAGTGTCGCACACTTCGTCAACGAGTGTGAAGTAACACGCGCAGTGACGGAAGAAATGAAACAGCGTGCCACGTAACAACTCACGCCGCAAGTATATCCTTTGTTACTACAAAACGCACGAATGCGGGCACTGTTGGAAAAGATAGTTGACATCATCAGCGCCCACATGTATGACGTCGCACGCAGATGACCAGCAACCAACCATCACACACCGCGACGCTTCCACGCTATTCCGTCGCACTTCTCGCATGCCTGGGCCGCTTGAGCCGTGCGGGGCGCTTCTTGGAGCTCTACGGCGCTGCTATTTTTTTTACGCAGAATATTGTTGATACAACGATTAGTGCAATGTTATATTTGATATACTATGCATGAAGTTTGATAGGCAGGTGATAGTTGACATGTTGTGAGAAAGGCCGTTCCAGTCTTTTGCTGCACAACTTTTACGATATCTATAACTTATTTGTCCATGAAGTATGTAGGCGTGCGCTTGTAATCCGTGACCGGTCCATTTTCATCATCATCATCAGCCTGGTTATGCCAACTGTAGGGCAAAGGCCTCTCCCATACTTCTCCAACTACCCGGGTCAGGTACTAATTGTGGCCATAACTCTTAATGACCATCGGTTATCTTCCCTCCTCATTACGTGTCCTGCCCATGCCCATTTCTTTTTCTTGATTTCAACTAAGATATCAACTCGCGTTTGTGCCCTCACCCAATCTGCTCTTTTCTTATCCCTTAACGTTACACCTATCACTTCTTTCCATAGTTCGTTGCGTCCTCCTCAATTTAAGAGAACCCTTTTCGTAAGCCTCCAGGTTTCTGCCCCGTACGTGAGTACTGGTAAGACACAGCTGCTATAAACTTTTCTCCTGGGGGATAATGGCAACCTGCTGTTCATGATCTGAGAATGCCTGCCAAACGTACCCCAGCCCATTCTTATTCTGATTATTTCAGTCTCGTGATCCGGATCCGCAGTCACTACCTGTCCTAAGTAGATGTATTCCCTTACCACTTCCAGTGCCTCACTACCTATTATAACCTGCTGTTCTCTTCCGAGACTGTTAAATATTACTTTAGTTTCCTGCAGATTAATTTTAGACCCACCCATCGGCTTTGCCTCTCCAGGCAATGTCATCAGCGAATCGCAAGTTACTAAGGTATTCTCCATTAACTCTTATCCCCAATTCTTCCCAATCCAGGTCTCTGAATACCTCCTGTAAACACGCTGTCAAGAGCATTGGAGAGATCGTATCTCCCTGCCTCACACCTTTCCTTATTGGGATTTTGTTTCTTTCTTTATGGGGGACTACGGTGGCTGTGGAGCCGCTATAGATATATTTCAGTATTTTTACATACGGCTCGTCTACACCCTGATTCTCGTGATCAAAGCTATATGTAAAGGTTGGTTATATTCCGCACGTTTTTCTATCACCTGATTGATAGTGTGAATATGGTCTATGGTTGAGTAGCCTTTACGGAATCCTGCCTGGTCCTTTGGCTGACGGAAGTCTAAGGTGTTCCTGATTCTATTTGCAATTACCTTAGTAAATACTTTGTAGGCAACGGACAGTAAACTGATCGGTCTATAATTTTCTAAGTCTTTGGCGTCCCCTTTCTTATGGATTAGGATTAGCGTTTTTCCAAGATTCCGGTATGCTCGAAGTCATGAGGCATTGCGTATACAGGGTGGCCAGTTTCTCTAGAACAATCTGCCCACCATCCTTCAACAAATCTGCTGTTACCTGATCCTTCCCAGCTGCCTTCCCCCTTTGCATAGCTCCCAAGGCTTTCTTGACTTCTTCTGGTGTTACGTGTTGGATTTCGAATTCCTAAAGACTATTCTCTCCCATTATCGTCGTGGGTGCCACTGGTACTGTATAAATCTCTATAGAACTCCTCAGCCACTTGAACTATCTCACATCTTGAACTATTTCTTCAATGCTTTAGGCTCCCTCCGTTTCTGAGAGCATGTTCAATTCTATCCATATTATACTTCCTTGTGTCAGCTGTTTTACGGTTGTTGATTAACTTCGAAAGTTCTGCCAGTTCTATTCTAGCTGTAGGGTTAGACATACATTGGCGTTTCTTGATCAGATCTTTTGTCTGCTGCGATAGCTTACTGGTATCCTGTTTAACGGAGTTACCACCGAATACTATTGCACACTCCTTAAAGCCGAATACGTGTTCTGTAGCTTGATCTGGAATTCCTCTATTTTCCCTCTTACCGCTAACTCATTGATCGACTTCTTCTGTACCAGTTGCTTCCGTTCCCTCCTCAAGTCTAGGCTAATTCGAGTTCTTACCATCCTATGGTCACTGCAGCGCACCTTGCCGAGCACGTCCACATCTTGTATGATGCCAGGGTTAGCGCAGAGTGTGAAGCCTATTTCATTTCTAGTCTCGCCGTTCGGGCTCCTCCACGTCCACTTTCGGCTATCTCGCTTGCGGAAGAAGGTATTCATTATCCGCATATTATTCTGTTCCGCAAACTCTACTAATAACTCTCCCCTGCTATTCCTAGTGCCTATGCCATATTCCCCCGCTGCCTTGTCTCCAGCCTGCTTCTTGCCTACCTTGGCATTGAAGTCGCCCATCAGTATAGTGTATTTTGTTATGACTTTACCCATCGCCGATTCCACCTCCTCACAGAAGCTTTCGACTTCCTCGTCATCATGACTGGATGTAGGGGCGTAGACCTGTACAACCTTCATTTTGTACCTCTTAAGTTTCACAACAAGACCTGCCACCCTCTCGTTAATGCTATAGAGTTCCTGTATGTTACCAGCTATGCTCTTATTAATCAGGAATCCGACTCCTAGTTATCGTCTCTGCGCTAAGCCCTGGTAGCACAGGACGTGCCCGCTTTTTAGCACTGTATATTCTTCTTTTGGCCTCCTAACTTCACTGAGCCCTATTATATCCCATTTACTGCCCTCTAATTATTCCAATAGCACTGCTAAACTCGCCTCACTAGATAACGTTCTAGCGTTAAATGTTGCCAGGTTCATATTCCAATGGCGGCCTGTCCGGAGCCAGGGCTTCTTAGCACCCTCTGCAGCGTCGCAGGTCTGACCGCCGTGGTCAGTTGCTTCGAAGCTGCTGGGGACTGAGGGCCGGGGTTTGATTGTTGTGTTCATATAGGAGGTTGTGGCCAAGTACTGCACCAGGGTGGCCAATCCTGCTCTGGTGAGGGAGTGCGTTACCGGTTCTGGTCACCGGGATCAGGCCACACTCCAGGCCTGTTTATGCAATTTTATGTAAACGCGGATTTCTCTTTCTTTTTTTTTTTATCCGGTGGAAAATCGCGCTGCACCGGGATTCGAACCACGGACCTCTTGCACGCGAGGCGGATGTTCTACCGCTACGCCACCCGGTCCATTTTATCCTGTGGAAAATAAAGCTTCGTCTTGGGGAACGCCACGTGATACCCAGCGAGCTTGCTATTGCATCGAATCCAATCCTTTCTGACGCCAACGCTAGCCAACGCGCTGCGCAGCACGCTCCGCTCAGGCAGCTTGTTAGCGGACCGTGTTGGTTGCTCCGCTATCCCGCTTGCGGCTAAGTGGACTGCACATGCGCATTCGCGCTTCCGCTCAGCTGCTGAGCGGAGCGTAAAAATGCCAAACTAAAACACTCTTGTATTTGCACAGGTGTTGTCACAACCGTGGATCGATGCCCCGAGTGCGTATTGAGCAAACATGAGCCCAAGGAATTGTTTCATTTCTTTTTTGCGTCGCCCAGGGGCTAATGTAGACAGCGGCCAGTGCAACGTCGACGCCTCCGTACTTGAAATGCACAACGCATGCGTCAGCAATGCCGTCAACCAGTGCGCACCTGGTCTCGTAGTCTGGCGGTAAGGACAGCATTGCCGGTCCAATGGATATAGGGGCGGCCATTTAGTTCTTGCAAATGGCTAATCTAGCGCCCCTCACAGATTGTCGCTTCCAGTAGCGCACTCTTTTGAAACCGGCAATCAGTTCTGGGTCGATCAGCACTCCGTGCCTCCGACAAGACGATGATATCCGCTTTCGGCAGCACGTAATCAGCTTCAATGTCCGCGGCGTGGGCGGGTAGACTTTAAACATTAAAAGACATGATTGCGACGTCTCCGTTTCTTGCCGCTTGTTGTAGACTGTCGATTGTGCGATGAAGACAAGTGCTTAATTTCTGCCTATTTAGCAGAACCATCTCATCACGCAGAGTTCGATCTGCGGTACCATTGCGATGGTTAAATGTGAAGTCATTGATCGTTTCTATGTGTCAGGTACAAGCCTTCAGCAGCGGTTGCACGCGATAGTGGGACGTACACAAACCGCAAAGGGTGTATCTTATCGTAGTGGTGCACAGCATGTGCATACGTGCCCCCTGGTGAGTTGTGTATCGTAATTGCATTCGCTTGTACGAGAGGAGAGTTCACCCTCTTGCAAGTAACGTTATCGCGCTTGTACATCGTTATGGTTACAATGCGCTTTACTATGATTACCCACTCGGGTCGTATTGCTGACTGGTGTACCCTGGCATGTTTGCCTTAGTCTTTGCGACGGCACCCACTGACTCATCGGGAAACTCGAGCCAGAGACGTTGTGGATCGTCCTTCTCGTTCGTTTCTATGTACCTAAATAAGCCGACATTGTCGTTGACTAAGCCGCCAGACACGTCTATGTTGGATGTAATGATGTAGCGTTTCCAAATGCTTAATTTGACTTGTCTGGTCACTCCGCCGAAATCGGCAACCTTCATTTTTGCAACCTTTGCGTTGGCGTCACGTCTTATTGTCTCGTTCTTAGTTCCGGTGTACCTTTGAAAGGCCAAGCACGACGTCACGTCATTCTCGTTTGCCAGACAGAAGTTATTGTAGCGGTCAACGTCCTCATTGCTGTAGAACAGGCGGACATCATCCGGCCGCGCCGCCTGTTCTCACGTAACGAAGCGTCTTTCTATGAATCCGGCGTCTTCCTCCGTTAGCTTTTCGCCGTCCTCGAGGTGCGTTAGAAACGACTAAAAGGTTTCGCCCTTTTGACGCACTACGTGAATCAAAGGATGATACTGTAGGGTTGTCCACGGTTTGTCCGTGCTGAGCCGCACTGGCCGTTTGCTCTTTCGGTTTGCCTCAGTTGCTTGTACGGGGAGGGGGGGGGGGGCGAAGTTGACGCAAGTCTCCAACCGTGTAGGAGTTGAGTCCTCCGATGGGGGTGTCAAAGCATTGCATAATCTGTCGCGATCGGTCTTCCAGGTTAACGAGCAGCTCAGACCCCATCAAGCTTATTTCATCCACAATGAAGGATTTGACGTTAGTGAAGGCGCAGCGGTATGTGTTTAAGTGACTGTACCGTAGCCCTACGTCCTCTTTCATGCTTAACTTCATGGCCGAATGCACAGTGACGCCTCCAATATCAGTCGCGGCCTTTCCAATTCTAGCGGTGGCGACGTACGCATTTGTTTCGCTGGCGGGCGTCGAATAGAGACGGTTGTAAGTATCCTTTAGCAAGGTGAGTGTATGTTTTTTGACACATCCAGCAGGGCCGGTGAGGAACACTGGCAGCGGTTCGGCTTCGGGCATCATTGAACCATGATGGATCAGTTCGAGTATGATAGAGCATTGTTCTCGGTTAGCGAGTCGCAAAGCGATACAGTAATCGTTGGCACTCATGACGTCGTCGCGCACTTTGACTGCACTGCACGTGGTGCAAGTGCCGCGCTTTGCTCCGTTGATGCCAACGTTTTCATCCTGCTCAGTGTGTACTGCCAGCGCCGATCTATTTTGGTCTTGAAATTGTGCATGTGCTTGCCCTTCATTTTCTGCTGCGTGTCGATGGCGATCTTCACTGAGTACCTCGCGGCACATGTCCTCGAGTGCGTCGCTGGACAGATTGCTCTCGTACTGTTTTTTCTTTCCCACGATTGCATCCGAATGGGTCTCGAAGAGAGTGTCAGTTTCATCCAGCATGTGCATTTCGTGTCGGAATTGGTGAAGCAGAGTCACCAATTCTCGTTTGAACTTGGCGTCGTCATCACGCCGGTACGCTCTGTAACGGATGAAGCGTGCCAGCTTACGGTGACGACACACGTTCAGCTACTGTCGGTGTTCGGTGCACGATGCGGTCTAGTGGGCAAGGCACACGTCCTCCAGATCTGCGGGTCTGTACTCGTACTTGTCAAAGATGTTCATCTTCCAAACATCCGTCGACCACTCCTCGAGCTCCTCCATCGTCTTCTTCGTCTTTCGAATGGGCGTTCTCCCTTCCCGAGGTGTGGTGTGTATAAACGCCACTTGACGACTACATTCGGACATCCCCAAACGGAGTAACACCCAGGCGGCCTCCTTGAACTCCGTTGAGCAGGCCGATGCCAAGCTGCGTAATGAGTTTCTCGACGCGGCATGATGTCAGCTCGCTTCTGTTGCAGCTCCACCAAAGTATGGCGGAGACTGGATATGCCTCGGTTACCCTTATTTACGAAGTCGAAAACGTACGCGGCACACGAGTACGAATCAGTGATGAACTGGAGATCCATGTTGGAGTCAAGCACTGAAGAAATTCAAGAGTTGTATGCGTTGGCGAACTTCTGTGCGGGTGTCCTTTTGAGAAAAACCGTGGGGCGACGCAAACCTGCCTTTAGAATCTGCAGGTATTATTGTTTACATTGGACCCTGTTGTGAGCCAAAAATTCCTCGATCGACTGATAAGTGGTCTCCTCAAGTTTCTGATGCATGTCGGCAAACTTAGCACGCAACGCAGTCACCTCGTGGACATTGCCACCGTGCTTGACCATTCAGGTGAGAATGCGAGTCTCCTTCATCGGCCAGAAGGGGGCGTTCAAGCGGCATCGAGTTTTGGTTTTGTTTCTTTTGAAACACGTAAACGCATGTTGGTGCGCCTAACAGCGGGGCCGGTTGAGGCTATCCGCATCCAACGAGACCAATGTGACCTACCGACTGGGGCATATCATCAGAGAGCTGTTCTGGCGCATCTCAACCATATGAGAAAGTGCACGTGCACGCTGCCTCTCTGTAGGAACTCGATGCGTTGAAAGAAGTCGACCGTGAGCTTACGTATATAGTCAAGTGCGATAAGATCCTATCCTGCGCCGTTGGCTGTGCGCGTTAAAGGAAGTGTACGAGGGTGAGCCGAGACGTATAGTGCCTGGATGGGTGTCCCAAGTATCTATAGGTGGTCACGTGATAAAACGCGCGCAAGCCGGGGAAAGGAGGCGCTGGTTTAGCACGCTCCTCCTCTGTCCGTTGCTCTAGCCCGGTCTGGCGCCACTCTCGCTCTGTCTGGGCGATCATTTTCGATGGGTGCAAAGCGGGGGCGAGGGGGGGGAAAGGGGGCGGGCGCTTTTATAGTGTCATTTCAAGTTTCGGAGACGCTTTGAAGGACGAGGCAGTAGAAGCGTTCTGTCCGCTCTGTTCGCGCCCTTCATCACGCCGACGCTGTGACAGCGAGTGTTCGCGGTCATTGAGTGAGATCTGTTCATGTTTGCACGTGCGCGCGTGACCCCGTGCTTGCTAGTTTACGGAGTAAGCGATTGTTTACTGCACTTTATTCAGGAGATGAAACTAGGAACCTTGGTTCGTGCAGTTGTTCGTGCAGTGGTTCATGCAGCATTGGGGGGAAACTGCTACATTTTTGTTTTTACGTTTCTAGGGGGTTCAAAAGCAGTGCTGCGTACGCTAATGATTGTTTCTGGTCGCGGAACGCAACGCACTGCGGTAGCCCAGTGGCTTTGGTGATGCGCTGCTGAGCTCGAAGTCACGGGTCCAATCAAACCGCAGCAGTCGCATTCCAATGGGGGCAGAATGCGAAAACGTGCGTATACTGTGCATTCCGTGCACATTAAATAAATCTGCAGTTTTCCATTACCGTGCGCCTCATAACAAGATCTTGATTTGGAACCAAAATCCTCAAAATTTAATTTTACGTAGCGCAATTACATTTACAATCGACACTTTTGAGTGCGCCTACTGAACTTATCTCGTTGCAGTGCTCTCTTTAGTAGCCAATGCTCTTTTTTTTAGATTTACTTATGGTCAGAATCCAGTGTGACAAATCCGGGTCTTCCTTAGTATAGAAGCCAGCTATCACTTAAGCGTGTGAGATAATAACAAACATGTTCAAGGAAAATCGATTTTTCGAGTTCGATGTAATTGCAGAACATGACAAGGACGAAAGAATGATACACCGCATTACAACCAGGACAGGAACCCGAGGGCCTGCCTAAAACAGAAGACGTTATCTGGTATTTCTTCTCCTGCATTTTAATCTTTCTCTCGCCAGACTAACCTCGAATATCAGAGGAGTCGCGATCTTCCACGACGACTCTTCGCGTGCTATTAAGAGTCAAACGACCCATACACAAATGTTGACTCTTGTTTTGTGACTCTACCCGTGCGAAAATGGGTCTTCGTAAGAAAAAATAGTCAAGTTGCCGTGACTCACTTTTTACTCTTTTTTCTTAGAGTGCACTGGGTGTGCACCGAAGGGGAATATCTTTGAGTGTTCCAGCACACCCATAATCAGTCGAACGAGCTTATCATAAGTACAAGGCACAGACGACAGGGTCGTTATTGACCAACTCCGCCTTGTACATTTAATGCATGTTGCAAACTTCGCGACGGAGTGCTGGATTCCAATGCTTTAAACGCTCGATGCGGGATAGCAAACGCTCTTTGTGCAGCTCCGGCATACTCAGCGTCAGGAAGAGCGTCGGCACGCCGAGCTGTCGCATCATAGCGAAAACGTCGCGTTTTCTCTGCGACCAGTAGTACACGGAGTTGGGAATTCCCCGAAGAAATGCGAGGTCGTCTTCCACACACTCCTCAACAAGCGAGTCATCCTGGGGCATCTTACTTGTGACAACCGTAAGCGATTCCGCGTTGCGTAACGACACGCCCAACCCGTTGCAACTGCGAAAGCGCACAACCTTCATGACCATGTAGAAGACGTGTGCAGACACCAGGCCACGTCCGTCGCGCCACCGCGTCTCACTGGTCGTGTGGTCGAATACTATGGCGTGGACGCCGATGTTGACGCGTCGTGGCTCACCCAAGTAAATCTTCGAGAACACTAGCTCCTCTTCGTATTCGTCCAGCAGCACGATTTGCGGTGTACGATTCTCCCCTGGCCACATCTCCACGCACCTCGTTTCGTCCCACACCACGGTCTGCTGTCGTAGAGCAACCGACTCTGGTTCACGGGATCCGTAACACCGGCGTCCATGCCCTCGGCTTCCTCCATCTCATCCGCGTGCTCCAGCTCGGCCATGGAACGGTACAGGGAAGCTGCTGGCACATTGATGTTGTACCGGCGATACAGACTGCTGCACCACATAAAGTCAAGCTAAAGCTTCAAGTCCGCCTTGCGCACCACGCCATGCTTGTACACAGACCTAAGAATCTCAATCTTCTTCAAATTAACGTAGATGGATGCGTCATCAGAAACGTTGCGTGGCCGACAATTGACCATTTTGTCCATGTCGACGGGTACGTTGAAAATCTGCCCCACAATTTCGTACTGTCCGCCATGCATCAACCACTTGATCCGCATGAATGGGATCCGGGGTGACACTATACGCTCACTGGTATCCTTCAATGGAGGTACGCGCGCATGACGTAGTGGGTAGAAGAAGCCGTTGCTTCGCGACAGTCGAGGAACATTTGTAGTTGTTGAGTGACCACTTACACGTGGAGCACACAACGAAGAGGGACATAGTTTTATTTGGAAACGCTTCGCTTAGAGTAAGGTTGTGGCGCTCTAAAACCGGAGACACATCCGACCGGAACCAGTCTATCGCACGCACTACACAGCGAGCCGAATTCGTCGTGCACGAAGTGTTTTTTTTTGAAGTACTTGTTGGCACCCGCAAGCGTCGCGGTCTGGTTCAGGCGCCCTTGTGTGATCGCCGTCTCCCGGCGCCGATCGGCTTGGCGTTTCTGGGCAAAGTGCGCATCGCGATCCTCGCCACTCAACGTCGTCACTCAATGCTTCTCGGCTTGGCGTTTGCCGGCAAAGTGCTCATCGCCGCCACTCGATAGCGCTCCGCTTGGCTTTTCTCGGCGAAGTGTTCATCGCGGTCCTCAGTGCTCATCGCCGCCACTCGTTTGTGAGCTGCTTGGCGTTTTTCGGCAAAGTGTGCATCACGGTCCTCGGTGCTCATCACCGCCATTCCACGCTGCTGGGCTTGCCATTTCTGGATAAAGTGCTTATCGCGATCCTCGCTACTCATCGCCGCCACTCGATGCTGCTCTGCTTGACGTTTCTCAGCGAAGTGTGCATCACGGTCCTTGGTGCTCATCACCACCATTCGACGCTGCTGGACTTGGCTTTTCCGGGCAAAGTGCTCATCGCGATCCCCGTTACTCCTCGCCGCCACTCGATGCTGCTCGGCTTGGCGTTTCTCGGCGAAGTGTTCATCTCCGTCACTTGATTGTGCGCCGCTTAGCGTTTCTCGGTAAAGTGTGCATCACTCTCCTCGGAGGTCATCGCCGCCATTTGATGCTGCTGGGCTTGGCGTTTCTGGGCAAAGTGCTCATCGCGATCCTCGCTACTCATCGCCGCCACTTGACGCTGCTCCGCTTGGTATTTCTTGGCAAAGTGTTCACCGCAGTCCTCCGTGCTCATTGCCGCCACTCGACGCTGCTCCGCTTGACGTTTACAAGCCAGCATGCGCTCGAGTTCCAACTCATGCTTCGCTGCGTATCGAAGTCGTTGTTGCTCCAATCGGCGCTTCTTGCGAGCCTCTGTCTCCTCGGCACTGAGTACACGCTTCGGCGCCATTCTGGATTGTAGCGTTGTTGCGCACAAAACTATCGCACAGTTTAATTTGATTTTACCGGTTCATCCTTAACCGTTGCCACGTGTAGTAGTAGGCTTGGATCCGTCCGGCGGACGGGCTCGATAAACATACCGTGTACGACTAGGTACTGGCCTTCGCTGACAAGCCTGGTTTACAGTTGAGACTGTACGGCCTACTCACACAGTTCAGACAACTCAGACTGAACGACGTATTCTCCCCACCCTGGACTGTGGCTGCTGCTGCACGTGAGCAAGGAGACAAGCGCTCTAGCCTCTGCAGTGCTTTTGCAGAAAGTCGCGCCTAATTACGGCGTCGAGAGGGCACTGTCGTTTCGTGGCTGTGTCGGTTCTACCCATTCTTCGCAATGCTTTTCGGAGTGGTCATGTGTAATTACATTTGTCAAGACGCTAACGTGGCAGCAACCAGGGAGCTCCAGAGGGCATTGTGCAAATTCGACGCGCTGCGGTGAAAACGAGTTGCTCCTGTCGCCTTTCCTCTCCTACTCGCGCCAGTCATCGCTCTGAACCACCCCCCGGCGTGATGTGCGCGTCGGGGGGTGGTCGAACGGGGAAGTCTCCGGCTATTCTTTAAAAAAAAAATCGGTTTTGTTCAGCACAATAATGCATCCTTCACGCGTACACTTCACTTTGACGTGCGAGTTCTCGCGGTTTTGTGGCGTCGCGTGATGGAAAGGCGAAGTGGACTTAGCGCGAAATCTTCTGATCAATAGCAGAAGGCTAAAGGCAAAAAAGTGTCGGATCAGAAATGATTATTTTTCTTTTGTTTGTTTTAATCCTGCATAATCAGTGTGTACACGTCATACCAGATGGTGAGCTAACTCGGTTTTCGTGACGTCGCGTGTCAGACAGGCGAAATGACGGCGGCCCGAAAATCTTTTGGCCTTTCGGAAATGCATCATTGCAGAATTGGAAAAGTTTGGAATAGCTTTAAATTATAGCGCTCCAAATATTGTGGGAAGTTACAACTGTGGAGAAGTATGGAAGCATTGCGCTTTGACAGCACGATGAAAGAAGCAAAGGGGATGCAGAAACGCATTGTCACGCAGACATCAGTGCTGACGTTAAATATGACTAATGGGAACCTTTGTATGTGCAAGTATAGCTTATTTGTTTTAAAGGAGCATTCATTTCTTATATTTGAACATTTCCAATTGGGGCGCCAGGAACATTTGTTCCAAAATGTTTCGGGAACGCCTTCAACTAGGGGGTGTTTCTTTAATAAGCACTATCAGTCAGAGACTTTCTGCTCGTACACGGAATGCATCTAAGTGAGATACATTACACGCATGCTGTGCGTTTATTCTCAAGAGTTCATGACCAGAGATGTTTAGTAGTTGCTCCTCTTATGCTGTATTTTTGAAGCATACTAGGGACACTATATTGTAAAAATTTATTTGAGTTGACATTCTTTCCGTATTTCACCAACGGTACAGGCCCCCCTACCACTGATATTGCCTGCACCTATGTTGAGGAAAAGATGATGGAAAGTGATGACAAATACGAATATGCTTATGTAAATTTTTCCCTGTCGTTTCTTTCTTCTTTGTCCTGATAAGACATTTTCTGTTTTCGTTTTCAGCGCTGTTGCCATATTAAACATTCGTTATTATTCGCTATTTACCTGGCAACGATATTCAAGTTTTTAAAATGCATTTTTTTCGTCCCGTCTTTTCCGATAAGTTGTTTTTATTCATTTTCATTCATGGTTAGGCTTTCCATCATCCAAATACATCAGTGCTTGCTCTTTACACGCCGGTAATTTGTATTCTACTGGCCGTTGTATGTTGTAGTGTAACCCATGACTTCCTTTACTAAATGGTTAAATTGAGGCCTGAAATGTACTCTTAAAAATAAATGAATACATAAAAATATAGTGCACGAGATACCATCTCGGAGGGGGGGGGGGGGGGTGCTCTTGTCAATAAAGTCGTTTCTGTGTTGTCGCATCCACATCATTCGAAAAGGAACGAGGTACGGCTGTTAAGGGGATAGTGACACGTTTTGTTTAATTATTATTTTTTTTTCATTAGGTAAGCGTTCTAACACTCAGCCCTAGAACAAATAAGTACAAGCTGCAGAAGACCGTACGTATCTTTATATAGCTTTTCTACAGCCAGTGTCGGTTTCGTTTCTCATGAAACACTGTTCATGAGGACACGCAGTTGTTGTCACGTGGGAGGAGGATATTGCGACGTTCTGACACTCACTCTGGCTCATTCGGCCACTTGACGTGCTATACTCGTTGTCCGAACTGATATAACGGCATAGAGGACGACCTAGCCAGCCGGAGCGAGTGTGAGAAGTTCGCGATGTTCGACGTGCTCGTGCTGCGGACATGTATCGCCACCTTGTGAATGAAAAATGAACGCTACGGACGATCGTTTGTTTGGCTGCCGCCAGATGGCGGTATATGTAGGCTCTGCGTAAAGCCTCTTAATCTCCCAGAGTAGCGCCATTCGCTTCCCTCCTCCGCTCGGCGCGGCCTCGACGGTGGCGCCGCTGGTGGTGGGCCTCCCGTAGCAGACGACGGCTAACACGCTACGGGAGGAAATCCGCAGAAAAGTTCGTTCGAGCTCTGCGGAGCAGTTTTTCTATCGAGATCTTTATTCGTCAGTCGGTAACTGGCCTTTAGAATTTCGTGTTGGAATTGCGGAAGAAATAGGGAAAAGGACCATTATTCAAGGCGTATTTAAGACGTAAAGCGCGCGACGTTGAGAGTTCGTGTTGCTGAAACACGACTCAAGCACGCGGTGTACTCAAACACGCGCGTAATTACCAAAGTTTCAGGTGTTGACAGCGTGAGAGTATGTGTACGTGGTTTCGTAGGTTCATTTACGTACCTGCAGGATACTTTTGTTCGGCCGGCGCGTGAGAGATTGCGTACCGCACACACCCATTCTGGCTGTGTGCGGTCAGCAATGCCTGGCAGCAGGGCCGTTTTTTTCATTGCGGGGTGCTTTGGTAATCGTGGCGATATATTGTTTTTTTTTTTTTTTACAAGTACTGCTCCAGGACGGCACATGTAATGGCTAACGGAGGCCTCTGAAGAGCACGTGACATTACAATAATGCAGGCGTCGCAGAGAGTGTTCGCATACAAAATTGGCTGTCCGCGATCTTATACACCCTTGGCATGCACAGGCTTCGGCGAGCCCCATCCAGCCCTGGTTCTAGCTTAGGTGTTCCCGTTGCCGCTTTGGCGCCCTGGAGGCGCCGTAAATACGAAATAATGAAAAGGTGTTACAACTAGTAAATAAAACTTATTGAAGAAATACAATCGCACCGAGGCGCCAACTTCTAAAGCAGCGCTAGCGCGCCCGCGCGAGTATTATGAAACGCTAACGAGGAATTTACCGGCCCACGTACGACTCTACGATCAAAGTGCACGTTAAACATCCCCAGGCGAGCTAGATAAAGTTATCCGGAGCCATCCACTAGGACCTGCATCCTAGCTTTAGCCGCTTCGCAACGTTAAAAATGTTAATCACCACAAACCAAATCAATACATGCGGGCGTACATTCGAAGCTAAACGACTGCATCGTAAGTCATATTGAGCCTTGCAAAAGCGTCGAGAATGTGCTAACTTCTGGTGGAGCTCCAAACACACCCTGTATAAAGTCGCGTTTATGTCACAGGCCAGCTGCAGATGCGTGTATTTCACCGCAAGACGAAACTACATGAAACAAAGAGAGCACATTCGAAAAAAAAAGTAAAACAACGCGCTAAAAACCACGCAGAGCATGAATACACACTTTTTCAAAGCGGAAGGTGCGAACTAGGCTCCAAATAAGTTTGTGAGTAGCCGTGGCCCTTACTTCACTAAGCCGTGCGTTCTTTGCCACTTCCTCGAAGTCAGCCCGCTCGATCCTGTGAATCCACACTTCTTTTTGCGTTGCGCCTGCCGGACGGCAAAGCAAAAAGCTTTTTGCCCTCGCTGTGTCTGCGAGGTGTTGCGGCAACCGAAGGTGGAGCAGCATTCATCGCAATTAAGTTCTCGGCCCTACACATTCTATTACGCTAACGCACTCCGTCAGTCCGCCTGCCGTACTTTCGTCGCGCAGGCCCAACACTGGAGGTCGGCGCGCGGTAGAAAGAAAAAAATATCCAAAAGCGCGGCGCCTGCTCCGCGCTGGAAAGAAAAAATATACGAAAGCGCGGCGCCTTCTTCCACTTGACACAGATTGGCCAATGGGGGAGCGGAGGAGGCTAGGGCGACAGGAGTCGTGGAGGAGGATGCCCCAGGGTAGCGTAGGGTAGCGGGGTGGCGGAAAGATCTAAGATTGGCGCTACTTTTGAAAAATTGAGGGGTTTTAGCTCTGCGCAGTTTTGGTTTGGACTTTTGTGGCGAATAGACGTGCTATTCGGGGCTCCGTGGCGGCGACGAAATCATAAATTTTTGTGCATGCTTTGAGCTAGCTTGTTTTTTATTTGCTGATTTTTTGCTTTTAAATAGTAATTGGGTGGTTTTTCTCTTTCTTTCTTTCTTTTGCCTCGCGTATTTCGGGTGCGCGGGTGTGTTTCGTGCACATTTGGTTTTGCAGGATTGTTAGAGCGTCTTTTTGCCCCACATGCTTCAACACGTACAGCCGGTTGGGACGTTGAGTGTTTGTAGTCTTTAAATGGTAGCTTGGAGGTGGCAAGATTAATAGCTATGGGCGCCTTGCGCTGGAGTTTGAGGTATAGTAGCGCTGCCTGGTGGCGGCGCGCGAAACGTTATCTGGGTAGTACCAGCTTGGGTAGTATTGAGCCTTGGCTGCGATGAAGCACGTTTCCAGACCGAGTTTTGCGTCGATTCGCACTTTTTTCTGCCCTGTTGCGAGTGCGAAAAGGCTCGTCACTTCTCACAGACCACGCCGACCACGCTGCGAGCTAGCCGCAGCCTATAGTTCAACGAAAACGGACTCTCCGTGAGACGGAATGCTGGAAGCAGAAGAAATAGGCGACGCAGATCCGGAGAGACCTAGCTCAGCCTCGAAAAAGCGTCACCGTCGTTACTTCTGCGTCGTGGGCTGCCATGAACAAGAAGGCCTGAATCCCAACATCAGATTCTACCGTTTTTCTTCAAAGCCTCACGAAGCGGAGCGTCGGGCGCGCTGGATAGCTGCGTCGCGCTGGGTAAGCGAAACTTCGCGCCATGCTTACTGCTTCGCCTGTCTTGAAGTTTGCTTCATTATCTGCGTTATAATATTCGGTAGTTTACACCTACAGTCCCGACGGCAGACCGACATAGCAGCAGGCATGGCTAGTGATTCACGATTCGAGACCCAGCTGCAGCGACAATTAACAATTCGACCGGTGCGAAGTGGTGAAGTGATCAGGTGTGTGCAAATGAGCACAAATGGTCGGGCTGATTCAGTGACAATTCACGACCTCACTACGAGCAGCACATGTTAGAGAGTTAAATGAGCTCATTCTTGCTCTCAAGCGAGCACGTTAAGGCAGCGCAGCAAAGTAGTATTGATTACAGCACATCGATCTTCGAGCGCTCTCATTAAAAGCTGCATCAAGCGAGCAGCGCACGAGCTCGCGCTGCAGCGCGATTCGCACGCACGTTACTGCGAGCTCATATGCATTGCGTCAATTATTTATCAGTTGCTAAAGGGTCAGATGGCCACTGCTACAGTGCAGGCATAACTACTTGCCTAGCGGCATGCAGTCAACAAAGATTGCAGGAGGCCCGCCGTTTCGCGGCATGTCGAAAGACCGCTGCCGTCACAGCGCGTACCGTCGTGCGCTCGAGCAGTTCCGTACACATGATGTCTGCTTATCGCTGCTGTGAATTCATTTATAGCTAGCATTTCGTCGTGTTTGTGCGCCTGAATCTAGCAGCGTGCAAACCTTACCTGTAGTTCAACTTTGTACGCGACTCGCTTCACTTGCGATTGACAGCGCGCTAAAACTTCGCCGCTCATTTCTTGAACGGCGTACACGTATTCGGCGTTCCATAATTTGTTGCCTTTACGCAGCGTGCCACTTCTGAAAAAATCTTCGGCGCCCGATATTAGCTGCAAGCCGTGGTACAACAAAATCGGATGTGGCGGGTCCATATTGTAAACGCGCTTTCCCAAGCAGACGACCGAGCTTGGTACTACCAAGTTCAGGACATAGGGTGCTTTTTAGCACCACTTTCGCAGCGCCCACTGGGAAATGCAAGAGCCCCATTAGGTGGTTTTACTGTGCGTGTTTTTGGTAGGAAAGTAAGAGCGTGGCCGTGTGGTTGAGAGCGTGTGATACCTTCGGTCTCAGCGGCATTGGTTGCTTTTAAAACAGTGCTGAGAGTTGCTTTGCGACATTTTGAGGATTTGGATCCTGTGCGTATCGGTTCTTCCTAAAAGGCACGTGCTTTGTATTGGTATAGGGGTGAAGTATTGTAGTATTTTCATCAGTAGTAGCATTTTATTGTATTATAGTATTTGCAAAAAGCGGTGCAATACATGGCGAGAAAGCGGGGAAAGTAGGCAGTGCGGGGGGGGGGGGGGGGGGTGTCTCTCAAGGCAGATGAGGATACGGATGAGAATGGACAGGGCATCGAACCAACCGGCACACAGTGTGATGTCGATACCAGGCTGCAGAAAAATGGAGGCTTGCCAGGAAGAGCTTGTCAAACAGGTGAAAAAGCTCAAAATAAGCTGAATAGGGAGCGTAATGCACGGAAGGTATTTGAAAAGAGACTTGAAGCAGCCCAGGAAAAGCTGAACAGGGCCGCCATTGTGAACGAGAATGTGCGTGACAATGGAACTCTGACCTCGGACGCGACAGGCGAGGGAGTGTCACCAGGGTACGTAGAATTCGTGCAGCGTGATGAAGGTGTAGCTGGAAAGCGGCAGCTACCTCGAGGCCGGCGCGCGGAAAAAGCAGGAGCCTAGGGGACAATGCCCCTTGTCGAGTTCGAATCACGCGGAAAAGGAAAAAGGGAAGCTGGGAGAGGTAGGAGAAAGTGAAAGGGTGATTATCGCCGGTGACTCAAACATGGCTAGTTGCTCAAAGCATTTGTGGAGAGGGTGAAATGCGATAAAAGAGTGGCGGTAGGGACATTTCCAGGGCGGACACTGGGTTCTGTCATAGAGCGAGCAAAAGAAAAGCTCGCGGAAAATGCCCACGTGCGCAACCTTGTCGCAGTAGCAGGTGGGCTAGATGACGTCCTGAACAGGAAAGGGACAGGACTAGCCCAGCGCTTGGCGAAGGGTGTGGACGACTTGCGCGAGCTATCCCCTCAGGTGCAGATCGGGCTGTGCAAGGTGCCGGAGGTGCCTGTATGCGACAGTCACGTATAAAGAGCCGTAATGGCTGCTAATGACGCAACATGGAAAATGAGCCGAGAGAAAGGCTTCGAGGTGGTCGAAGTAAACAGGGAAGTGAGAAGGTGTGGTTTTAAAAGAGACGGGATCCACTTCAATTACAGGCTGGCACAAGAAGTGGGCTGGCGAATTGGTGGTCGCGCTGTTGCTTATTTAGGGGGCCCGCGGGCGCTCAGGAGGCCAGAGTAGATAGTAATGAAGGAGGTCCCCTATAGATGTTCCGCGTGGTCGAAGAACGATAGTCGTCTGTCGATCATGACGCCGAGTATTTCAATTGAGTTCTTGAACGTTAAGCCCCTCTTGCTTTCGTCGATCTTGATAGTTGGTTTGCTTTTTCCCATACCCCCTTGCCGAATGAGAATAGAACGCACTCAGTTTTGTCATGATTAAGCCGGACCTTAGAGGTAATCGTCCATGCCTTTATTGTGGTCAGAGTGGCCGTGGCTCTCACCATGGTGTCAAGGCGGTTTTTTTCCGGGGATTAATACCACGGTGTCGTCCGCGTACGCCTGGATGCAGACGCCCTCCGGCATTTCCAGACGCAGCAGGCCATCGACAACCACGTTCCAAAGCAGGGGGGATAGAGGCTACCCCTGGGGACTGCCTAAGGTCGCATCCGTCGTTACGACGCCCGAGTGACACTTGAACTCCACCGTGCTGTCGCTTGGAAAGGTCCGCAGCAGATCCACCAGGTTGCTGGGACACTGGCGCTCTGGGAAGTAATTCAAGACGAGGGGGTGCCACACGCTGTCCAATGCCCCCTGGAAATCCAGGGAGACCATCGTGACTGGCGTGCCCCTCGCTCTGTACTCGCCGATGAATTGGCACAGGTATTGTAGCGCCATGACTGCACTTCGACCGTGCGTAAAACCGAACTGGTTCGGGTGCACGTAATTTCTCGCGAGGAGAAAGTAGTACAGCCGCCCGTACATCAAGCGCTCCAGCACTTTCCCAAGAATGGAAGACATAGAGATGGGGCGGTATGCTTGCGTCCTTCAGGACGACTAACGCTCGCGCCGCCGCAAACTCGATTACGCGAGAGCCGCGGTTATCGTTGGCTCGCGGGCCCCACATGGCGTGTTTAGCGTTAAGGTCGCCCATAACAAGGACTTGTTGCGTTCTTTGTCCGTCTAAACACGCCGAAATTTCGTCTAGAGTAGGGTCTATGGAGCTGTGCGGCGGCGCGTACGCCGCGATCAGCAGCCACTCGCGCCCCCTTTTAGTGCACCGCATGCACCGCAACCACCCGCTGGGAAACGTACACCGGGAATACGTCGAAGTCCGGTCGGCGGACCAAGACGGCGCTGAGGGGCTCCTCTTCCACTCCAAAGTACGCGAAATCTGGCGGCAGTTGCGGCCTCACTTTTTTCGTACACGGCGGGTCGTTAATGACCGCGATGGAGATGTTAAGCTCCTGCATCCGACGCGTCACGGCCGCCAGCGCGCGCTTAGCGTGGTCCAAGTTCAGCTGCATTAGGAACGTCGCCTCCGGTTGTAGTATTTCGTCGTTCGAGCAGGCGTTTCTGTGTCAGCTCGCCTGTTCTTGGTTGCGTCTCTCTTCTCGTTCCGCCCCACCCCGCGGCGCTCTTTTTACTTGGGTTCGCCGTACTGGTTGCGCGCTCTGAGGCGAGCCACCTTCTCTATGAGAACCGGGCAATCAGGGAACCCTGTGGGGTGGTTCGTGTCGCTCCGGCCCGCCCTGCCGCACTTCGAACAACACACCGCGACGTCGCCCATCTTCACTTTACATGTCACGGCCAGATGATTGCCGCAGCACTTCATACACTGCGCCTTGGCCGGGTCCGCCTTGTGCGGGCACGTCGTGCGCCCGTGCCCGTACGTCGCGCAATATGTGCACGTCGGCACGTGCAAGTCCTCCCTCGCGCGCACCGACGTCCAGCCCACAGACAGGCGCGGTCTAGACATGATCTTTTGAAAACCCTCGGGGTCTACCTCGGCCACATACGCTCGCGTGCCCGCCCTCTCTCGGAACGTCACGCGGACCTTACACTTCTCGAGGTCTAACTCGAGCCCCTTGTTGCGTTCGTTTAGAAGTTTCAGAAACTCGTCGGGGCCAATGTCGGGATCAACTCCCGAGAATTTGACGTGGGGTTTGCGCTGTTGCGCGACGCGCATTATAATGGCCGCACGCGTCACCGCGTTTGTGCCTATTGCCTGTTCTAAACTTTCTAATGACGTCCTGTTGTCGGCAAATACGGTCAGCCCGTACCTCGTGTGACGCAGGGTGACGTCCCGGGTGTCTTTGTCGGTCGGGTCCATATTAGTCTTGAGCAGTCGGAGCACGTCTCGAGCCGGCGTCTGGGTCGTCGCCACCGGCGTCAAGAAGGCGACGTGCTTGTGCGGCGCGCCGGGCCGCGTATTTAGAATTGCTCGTAGGTACAACGGGGCGTGCCACTTTTGACGGAGCTCGACGTTTCTGCGCAGGCGCGAGTAAGAGCGGGCGCGAGAGAGATCTGGGGGCTTTTGCTCCTTGAATATATGACAGCCTAGGCACTACCGAGGAGGTTTCTTAGAGCGCGTTGTATTCGTTTGTCCCCTAGACATGCCGGCATTGCGGAGTTCGGTCGAGTTGGTTTATACGCTCCGCCGCTGGCTGCCCGCGCGGTGAGGCAGTGGGCGCGGACGCCGCTTGGTGATCGCTGTGTCTGAAGGGACAATGTTCTGACTGGTGTTTTATAAGTCGCGGGTCGCTTTTTTCGTCGTGACGATATATCGGATTTTTTACAAGCACTGCTCCAGGAGGGCACATGTAACCGGCAAACGGAGGCCTCAGGAGAGCACCTGACGTTATATTAAAGCAGGCGGCGCAGGACCGCGACCGGCGAGCCCCGGGCCAGTCATCGCGACCGCGGGTCCGTCTAGCCTGGCCTCCGCGACCGCCAGGCGTCTCCGCAACTCGGCGGCCTCTCTACGCGCCTCGATGAGTTGGCCCTTGTTGGGTCGGCAGCGGCAGGCAAGCGGGGGCCCGGCGTCCGGCGAGCTCCCGACGCAGAGAGGGAGACGCGGAGCCAACTGCTCCTGATGAAACCGGACAAAGGACTGGGCCGGCTAGCGGCCGTTTATTACACGAAGACTCCACACGACAGATGGCACCTCCTGATTGGCCCAAGCTCGACACATGACCGAAGGCGGGTGTGCCATCTAGCTAGACTACACCGGAACATAATGAATGATAACACAGAGACCTCGCAGGGGGAGACACTATACCACATCATCCCCCCCTGGAAAGTAACCCAACAGGGAAACGCGCCACAAGGCGCGCACTTAAGTCCAACAACAATTCAGTTCGTTCCCCTCCACGTTCACACACACGCGCTCCAGTCGCACACAAGGCACGCACTTAAGTCCATGAACAAATCGGTCCGTCCCCGCCCAAGTTCACACACACGCGCACCAGTCTTGGGCACAAAAACACAGGCAGTCACTCAAAACAATATACGACAAGGAACACGGCACAAGACTCACTGCACCGCAACAAGGAACACATTTTTATACCTGTGTTAACGAAACATGTGAACTGTCTCCTAAATGTCACAGCGAGGCCCCTAGCCGTGGCATTTCGAAGACGGCAATACGCTTTACATTCAAGAAACATAATCATCGAGCCACGGAGGCCGTTTTCTGTCACGATGAGGACGTGTGCATACCTCAGAAGAACTTTGGGGGTTGCGACGCCTATCGGTCGACTTCGAAGACCCAGTCGTCCCACTATTATTTCCCTCCCCCTGGTTGGACAATTGAATGTGGTTGTCGCTCAAAGCTGGAGAGGGTTGCCCAGGAAGCTCCTCTCGACGTCCCAACAAGTCCTGGGAGGCTACCGCTTCCCCCATGGAATCAGAAACGATTGCTGACTGTGTAGACTCGGAAGTGATACAGTCAGACGAACTACTTAACTGAATCTTATGACTATTGTTACGTAGGAAGACGCAGACGAAAAGCTATGTACAAGTATATTTACAAGAAAATACGCCGCGCTTGGCCAGGAGGCAACAGCCCGCGCTAGCTTCTAGTCGTCGTCGTCTTCTCACAGCCCGCCTCTTCGTCATTGTAAACACTGTTCCGTAGCACTACCCCCGGCGGGAAAAGCGCCGTCCCAGAGCGACTAAAGATCGGACTCGGAAGCAGTGTAGTAGGCCTTGAGCCTACTGACATGCACGACATCACTAGATGCCAGATGAGAGGACGAGGTTGAACCCACATGAGCAATTTCGTACGTCACAGGCGTCACCTAGCGCAGCACGCGGTAGGGCCCTGTGTATCGCGAAAGGAGCTTCTCTGAAAGTCCCACGTGACGAGGGCGACCACAGGAGCACGAGCGCACCAGGCGAAAACTGTACGTCACGATGGCGGGCGTTGTACTGACACTGCTGAGTGGTTTGTGAGGCCGTCAGTCGAGCACGGGCAAGCTGGCGTGCATGGTCGGCGAGGGCGATGGCGTCGCGCGCATACTCTCTTGTTGAGATCGCAGCAGGAGGAAGTGCCGTGTCTAGGGGCAAGGTACGTTCGCGACCGTACAGTAGATAAAATGGAGAAAATCCGGCGGCGTCGTGCCGGGAAGAATTGTACGCAAATGTTACGTAAGGAAGGGCAATGTCCCAGTCGTGGTGGTCCTTGGAAACGTACTTGGACAGCATATCGGTAAGAGTACGGTTTAACCGCTCTGTCAGGCCATTGGTTTGAGGATGGTATGAGGTAGTCAGTTTGTGTTGAATTGAGCAGGAACGCACAATGTCCGCGATAACTTTTGAGAGGAAGTTTCGACCACGGTCAGTAAGCAGCTGTCGCGGGGCGCCATGAAGCAAGATAATGTCACGCAAGAGAAAGTCCGCGACGTCAGTGGCGCAACTGGTAGGGAGAGCCCGAGTGATAGCGTATCGGGTGGCGTAATCAGTCGCGACGGCTACCCATTTGTTCCCAGAGGATGACGTGGGAAAGGGGCCGAGCAGGTCTAATCCAACACGAAAGAACGGTTCCACAGGGACGGTGATCGGCTGGAGATGACCGGCAGGTAGCACCTGAGGTGTTTTCCGACGGTGGCAGGGATCACAGGCAGCAACATAGCGTCGAACGGAGGGAGCGAGACCAGGCCAATAAAAGCGGCGGCGGACGCGGTCGTACGTGCGGGTTAACCCAAGATGTCCTGCTGTGGGTGCGTCATGCATCTCAAAGAGCACAGTCTGTCGTAGCTGTTTTGGCACGACAAGAAGAAGATCAGAGCTGTCAGGGAGGAAGTTCCTTCGATACAGAATGCCGCCCTGGAGGACATATCGGCGAACGGATGCGTCGGTAGGTGTAGAGCGCAGACGCTCCATAAGTGCTCGCAGCGGTAGATCTCGGTACTGCTCATCGGCGATGTTAGCGAAGGCAGACAGAGAAAATGCCGTTGGCGCTACTACTTTCGGCGTCGTCAGGCTCGTCGACCGGGTAGCGAGACAGGCAGTCAGCGTCCTTGTGTAGTCGGCCAGATTTATAGGTGACATTATACGAATATTCTTGGAGGCGTAAGGCCCAGCGACCAAGTCTTCCTGCAGGATCTTTCAGTGAGCATAACCAGCAAAGCGCGTGATGGTCTGTGACAAAGGAAAAGGGTCGGCCATATAAGTATGGGCGGAATTCCGGAACCGCCCAAACTAGCGCCAGACACTCACGCTCAGTGATGGAATAGTTGCGCTCCGCGGGTGAGAGTAGCCTGCTGGCGTAAGCGATAACACGGTCGTGGCCACGCTGGCGTTGTGCCAGTACTGCGCCAATTCCGTGACCAATGGCATCAGTAGGCGCAGAAGGATCGAAATGGGCCAGAACGGGAGGCGTTGTGAGAATGTCGATTAGATGGGAGAATGCAGAGGCCTCGTTATCGCCCCACTGGAAAGGGGCGTCTTTTTTCAAAAGCTCGGTTAGTGGTCGTGCTATGGCGGCAAAACTTGATGACACACAAACACACACAAACAGTGCAAATACATGTGTTTCCACCTATTGTTCTATTCAGCAGGTGCGTAGAACATGCGAGGCAGACATTTCCTGGCAAGCATGTGTGAACCTCCTCGTACATTTGCTAATTGGAGGAGACTGGAAGCTCATTTAAAGATCATTTCGGCACATATCTGGTATGTGACATCTTTGTATGAACTCCTACACCACGCTATGGGTACAGAAACGTGACTGCAAGAAAGGTGCACAAGTGCTTGCGGCCCATTGAGTAAATTTTTGTGAGGAGATGCCGCAGCATTTCTGACCACATAATACGAAGGGGAGTATGGCACACTTTAAGAGCGAGCGCCATTGCCCTGTGAAGGGGCCAATTCTTAGTGATGCACTCTCAGAATGGGGCCTTTCGGCTTTCTGAAAATAGGCTAGGCCCCATTGAGGCGCGCTTTCTTGTCTGTGGCGTAAACGCAAAAGTGAACTGTGCTTCAGATTACGTGCCATATTCTGTGCCATGTGGCATGAAGCAGTACACTACGAAATAATCGGGAGGTATTGATGTGCAGACAAAGAAGCACGCATTGCCCACTCGAAGTACGTATGGCCACCGTCATATAGTGGCGGAGGACCCTTGCCAGTTAAGTTGGACAATTGTGTGAAGCAACAGGGGTCAAACCATTTTGCCATAGCTCCGATAGGGCAACACGTGTGGCATTACAAGCGAACCGCAACTTATACGGCAGACAATTCGCTACACGTATCGTACAGTGGTCATCTGAAGTGATTCACTTGGGAAGGTGGTGCAATGTAGAGCAAGGACGCTTGAAAAGAAATGTTTAACTCCGGCTACGCCTCCATGAGAAATGTTACAACAAGCTCGATTGCAAGATACAAAGATGAAGAGCATGAAGCACTAGGACAGCTGCAAATGTGATCCCAGCAAGGAATTTACATGCAATGCACTGTATTGTATGTTCCGCTTTACCCAGAAGGAATCAATGCTGCAGTCTGCATGTGCATGGTGAAGCGATACAGTTCCAATAGAGCAAAACTTCCTGTTTTGTGTAACGATGATGCTACATGTATTGCGACATCGTGAGGACCATCGCATTTTGCATCTCCCTTGGCAGCTAACTTAACGACTCTGAGTCGACGGTGTGATGCACGTGCATATGACATGAAACGACCCAATCAGGTTCACTTTGTGCACCAATTCCCTAACGAGTAAACAGAAGGGTACAGTGATACAAAAACGACTTCACGCCATGTATCACACACATGTTGTGTGAAAGACGCTGCACATGTAGATCACATGGTGTTTTGATGTGTAACAAATTATGTTTAATAGCTTTCCCACTGCAGCACTGCCACTTTGTCAGCATGCATCGAACAGTTCTCAGTTTGCATGCGTGACTGAACCTGCCCTGGGTTGTGATCACAATTTTCCAATAGGCACTCCATGGTTCAGTCGAATGTGTCACGCGAACAGATCAATGGTACTTAGCTTGCATGTTTGCAATTCAAGAAGATGCATGAAGTTGCGCGTTGCAGCCAGACAAAGTGGCCACCACACCGAGCTGCACATTGCATACCTTACAGTAGGAGTCCAACATAACGTTGGGGCCGAGCACACATGGCAGCTCATGATCACAGTTCATATCGCATCTGAAAACCTCGCAATGCAAAGTTGGCAATACATTCATTGTGCTGCAACATGTTCGGGCCGTGTTCAAGTTCGTGTTAACTGCTACGTCACACGTGGTGGAGGTTGCTCCTAGGTTCCTGAACGTCTTCTCGCCTGCTCTACGTCCTGGAGCTTCGCTCAGGTGACCGTTTGTGCCAGCTAATCGCCCTCAAGCTGCAAGACGCTCCATCAGACACCAACATCTACAATCTCGGCTACGTCTGCCACATGCTCTCCTCGGATCATCTCTGGGCCCTTGCACGATCCCGATCTGCTCGCTGGCCTTCACAGTGAAGATGTGCAGGATTGGCTTGACAACTACGCCCGGGTAAGTTCACGCAACCGGTGGGGCAAGGCGATTAGGCTACGCCGCATATACTTCTAACTCAAGGGCGTAGCGAAGGCTTCTTCATTCAACCACAAGATCGACTTCCCCGACTGGAATACTTTGAAGAAGGTTTTCGTCCTCCGGCAGTTTGTTGCGCACTCGAAAGCAGCAACTTGGAAAGTCCCACACCTCGTATGTAGATTATGTCCTCTCATTTCGTCGACATGTCAACGCTTCGATGATGGAAACCGACAGAGTACACCTTGTACTCAAAGGCATTGTGACTGCAGCCTTGAATGTGTTGGCCACCAAGGATCCGACCTGCGTTGCTGATATTATATTGTCACGTGGTGGTGACGTTAAGAACACAGTGGCGATACTGTGAAAGGCAAAACTAGATTTTATTGGGCGAACCTGTGCCCACAAAACAGGCTGCACTTATAGCACAACGAAAGCGGCGAACACAGTCGGCGATCGTCGGAAATCTCATCAGCGGGTCAAGCGCGTCGGCTTTTATACAGAATCGTCGAATGTTCCAGACTAATCGTTGGGACCCGCGTGCCTTCCACAAAGTTCTACACCATTCGCGTCAGGCAAATAAATCAGATAACACAAGGTTCCGCGACAACAGACTGCGGATAGAAGCATCGATAACTTTCCAGAAACTTCGGATACATGCAAGCGCGTCCCGCGCTGTGCGATAAGATTTGTTAGACGGCGAAACGTGGTCGGCCGATAAATATAAGTACACGTGTCAATATGTATGTGCCAGCGCCTTGCCGACCACGAATTTCTGCGAATGGCGCCGGACACCTTTGAAAGCGAACCCACAGCCGACCCCTCTTCACAGGCACTGGAGCGCACAATCACACCGCCACAGCTGCAGTCTCTTGACTTCTCGGCAGGTTCCATTCCCACCCAGCATCTACACCACGTGTGGAGGAGCACTTAACGGAACCTAAAATGCGCCCCGAACACGTGGCGGTGCAATCACAGTACAGGCACAAAGCAATCTCATGATGGGTCTCCACATGCAATGAAGACTAAGAACCTGATGTGACCATAGTGAGGTGCACACGATGAGCACGTGCATAAGAAATGGCCATAGCATTTTGTTATCCATTTTCAGTCTGTCAGATCGGACAACGCCAATAACAAGCAATGTGCATATACTCTGTTGTAGTGTTGCATGCTCTACGCATTCTCATTTGCTGCACGCACGTGATGCACAACAATGCAGTCTTCACAATTTGCTAATTTTACGAGCAGCACCTGAAAACATATGTGATTGTTATACTCTGAAACATACTATTTTTCCCAATTGCCCCACCCTTCCGCGCATACACGTCTTCAAGTATGCAACGTTTTCAACAGCATGTATATGTACCGGGTTCGCGCGGTATTTAAGAGCACACTGTTGCCTTCACGCACAGGAGAGCATCTATAGCAAAACACAGATTTTTGTAACCAAACTGCGGGCAATACTTCCGTAATGCTTTATTTCCACAATTGCTCAATGGATTCACCGTCCTCAGCAACGACACATTCAACTGCGCACGAGGCAGCGTGAAGGGGTTAAGGGGCCATTACAAATGTTCGCATTCACGCAACTATGGCAGCCCTCAGCGAGTGTTTCGTATTATTTGGCTGTTTTTTGGCACCTCTCGCAATGCCGCCCCAGATGAGCTAGTCGAGTGGATTTAAATGTGGAGAGGTAGGAGGTCTCAAGTTGGGAATGACAGGGTCATGGAAGCTGTCAGGAAATCACTCCTGTGCAATGCAGGCGGTGTGAGCGAGGGCTTGGTGTTGCTGACCGTCGTAACATTTTCCTCTAGAAACAGTCTCTGTCCAGGGCGTTGCAGTGATGAGCACCTCTGCGTACGCGGCAGCATTAACGCGGACAGCTGCAAATCAGCGTGCCGGCATGGTGTTACCGTTGTTGCTGACGATGGAAATTTCGTGTAGAACACTGCAGCTAACTCATTGGAACTTGCGCAAAGCGACCTGCCATTACGACAGGAAAGTTTTCGGTCGTGCTCAAAGTTCTTTTCATCGGAAAGTAAATACCGCAGCATTTGTGGCTCCTCTGGTATCTCCAGCTTGATCAGCAATCGCTAGGAACAAAGCCGAGTAGGTGACCCTCCCGAGTCTTACCGGACGTAAGTTGCCCCCTTGTCATCACATATAAATGGTACCGCATGCTGTCGTGCACAGCGAGCCTGGCAGTCGACTGTGCCACCTGGAGTTCCTTTGCAGTGTCTTGCATCAACTTCCCTGGGTGGTCACTCGCGATGACTTGCAGCCGCCAGAGGACATCCGGGGTTCTGGCAGGGTCTGACCACTCTCTGTGCTTTTCCTTTTAGCCACAAATGCCACGTCACTGCAATGACACACACTTCTGTCCGAACCTTCCAAGCGAGACTTCGCTCCATTCAGGAAGGTAACAATTTCCGAGTTGCTGTGGTATGCAGCCACGGTGAGGAGGACTGCATGGCGTTTCGTTTTCTGCGTCAAACTCTGTACACTTCCATTTCTGAGCAGTGTCCGCCTTTTCCTTGATAGGTGGTCAGCCAACGAATTGCCACATGCATACATAGTTTTCATGAGCATGCAGCGGTCTGCGGCTATAGGTGTAAGTGTTCTCAAATACCTAGCTTACCCGGCACATGGAAAGCCGAAAGGCATTCCTTTGATGTCACAGCTACACACTGCAATTACAGCACAGCCTGTGAACAGTCTCACATCATTCGGCACATTCGAGTGGCAATGATGCGGAATGTTAAACATTGACCCAGGTACATGCCTTCCGTTTACAAGTGTTCAGCGGCGTAACACACTTCGCATTTTCGCCAGCGTGCAAGATTCCGCATTTTTCGAAACACCTTTGTCACTAATGGGGTTCGCACACTCCGAATGGCCACATTGCATTTTGTACCGGCTATGTTGCGTATTGTCTCGCAGAATGTCACTTTCACCTTGATATAATTCAATATCACACGTGCAGTGCCTCTCTGTGTTCACGTATATTTTGCTTGGGACTGTGGCATTTCTATTCATTATATTTCATTTAGTACGCTTCCAACAGTGGCGCACAATTCTATCTGTCGTGTGGTAAAGCCACGCAGGTAAGCTGAGGATCGATGCACTGCTGAGCAGTGTCAATTTCAGGATAATGCCAAGACATTGTATTTTTCTGATTTTGTTGTTTTCTGTGCTGTTTGATGGAGTGCCGTGTGTTCTGCCCTTATACTCGTACGTGTGGCAGGTGTTGTCTGTTTGTGGTGCGACTTTTACGTTATTGCTTCTTTATTATGGCCTGTGCATGCGCGCATATGTAGAACTGTTACTCGTTCTGCTGATACCTACACGACCACAATAAATTACCCTTGCCTCTGCACGTAATCATGTGCTGCAGTGTTCAAATGATGTAAGTTTAGTTGTGCTTGCAGCACCTCCTTCGGGCACACGTGTTTACTCGAGTACAAATGCTTAATCAAATTGAGTCATGAGTTGTCGTTCACCACATTGTCACAGTAAGCACGCTACCTCAATATGCACTACTTCAAATGATCGAGGAATAAGGCACATTTCGAACAAAACAGTTCACCACATCGGTGTGTATGCACACTGCATCATACGGGCTGCGTTCGCAATGCACCTACAATAATCCCAAATCATGCCTCGCATTGTCTGCATGACTAACAATTCATATTGGACAATGGCATGGCACAAGTTACACGGACTTGTGCACATATGGAACGCTCTGTTAATGATTGCAGTACTCACACTAACTCACAAACTCGGCTGTTGAGGAAACGCTTCACAAAACTAAAACACAATTGCACATACGCATTACAGATTTAGCCACAATAGACCTGCCTTGAAGAAGTTGAGAGAGATGTACACAGTTATCGACATCAGTTCATCTGATATGCAGTTACCGTTGCTTGGCAACGGAGACCACCACCCGTTCATTGCAAAACCGTACAGTTTCGATGCATATGGATCACACAAGGTTAACGTTTCATGATGTTATGTGTTATGCGAACGGAACACATTAATGGTCAAGATGCATGACATTGCCAATGAAACCTCATTAGTCTGTGTTAACGGAGAGCGATCATCAACATGTCCAGAGGTGGTGCAGCTTCATGTAAACACACATGGACATGGCGCTCCCTGAATGCGTGCATGCAACGGGATACAGCTGTTCAAGCAGGACAGATAAGGAAATTTTGATGTTTGTCGGTGATTGCAAAACAAGACGCAAACACGTCCTTAATGCAACCCGAAACGTCCACCGGTCATGCGAAACGCACAAAGGAGATGATGTATGACTCCTCCCACCTCGCGGTGCTGTTTACGGGGAGGTGGGGCCAATCAAGGTGGCATTATGCTGTTTTTATCCTGCCACCCCCACTGCTTGCATGCATCTGTGCACTTACGTAGTAAGCGAACGTCTCACTTCAAAATGCTGCCAAAGCAAAATTGCTAGCTCATGCGACATGTGAATATGTGTGCATGCATGTTCACTGCTGCACAAGTATAGGCACCGTGTTTTGCATTGATGCATAGTAGCAATAAGAAATGCAAGGGTTAAAACCGGTATGTACAGTATGTAATAGTGGGCGCTAATAGATGCAAATTTCACGAAATAATTACAAAGTACAACGAAGTGCTCCAAAGCGTCCCGCGCAGATGCTACACACACACATACATGTAAGGCGAAGACTGATTCCATTCACAAAGAAATAATTGCATTTCTGCGGCGCACTGCAGAACAACGTCTACCAGCGATACAAACATTGCACAGTCATACCGACGGCTGAACAATAACACGCTCTTGTTGTGCAGTAATGCAATGTCATTGAGGAGTGTGTACATTGAAAAAAAAAAAACGAAACGTTGCGCACGGTACGAAAGACATGTTCCTGCAGCACGAAACTTTTCCACTGCTGTGTCTCCAAAAAAATGTGCACACGCAATAAACGAAGCGTTACATGGCATGACACATCGCAGACCCTCTTTGCTGCGAATATGGCCCGTGTCTGTGCATTTACAATTCATTACGAATCTGCATACCTCTATACGGAAATCTCGTAATGCTGTCACACTAACATGAAAAAAACAGGGTGAGCGCGAGACATG
Organism: Dermacentor andersoni; assembly: GCF_023375885.2. Taxonomy (NCBI): domain Eukaryota; kingdom Metazoa; phylum Arthropoda; class Arachnida; order Ixodida; family Ixodidae; genus Dermacentor; species Dermacentor andersoni. The sequence continues at coordinate 32,666,614 of NC_092823.1, read as the reverse complement.
GACATCCATTTCAATGAGCATAATGAGAACAAGGTGAGCACAGGAGGCAACATTTTGGCAAGTGGCCTCGTCTTTTTCCAGTACACATATGTTGAAAGCGGAAGCCAACGTTTCGACAAGTGCATTTGTCTTTGGTCAGGGCATCATCGGTTTTATATGTTGCACTGCTGTATACACACACCGCTGTTGTGCAGCGAAAAGGCTCATCCAAGCACTTTATAGTAAAGAACCAACACTAACGTATGTTTCCAACAATACAAACAGTACAGGCCTATTCTATGTGATACATGAACGAACGAACACGCAAGCAATGAACAAGGAACATGTAACACAAAATGAAAAGAAACAATAAGCAATGAATGAATACATAACAAAGTGCTGCGATTGATTAGTAACAATAACTATAAATTACAAATAAATGGCCTCCTGTGTCAGGTCCTGCTGACACAGGAGGAATGAACGGGAAAAAAATATTACTGGGGCTGCTGCGGCTGGTTCCCTTGCGGCAGGTTCTGTTGCCGCAGGAAAACTGTCAATGCCGCAGCAAGCATGCACACTGGGGCTACCTGCTCCTGGAGCAGTTGTAGTCTGCTTTCCTGCCGCCCCATGATTTCGCGCCCAGTCTTTCTAAGGAGCTGGCGATCCTCTCCATCGCGGCCGTTTGCCGTGAGAGGAGGGGGAAAAAAAGGCACTTCACATACGGTGTGTCCTCACGCGGGTTCACTGCTGTGTTCGTTTGGTTTGCAGAACCTATGTAATGTTACGTCATGCACTTACAAGTCTACCTTGTCCGATTTGTTGCATTCACACAGAACCAACTTGCACTGTTCCCTCTTGCAGCCTCACAGTTATGTTACACGTGTCGTAGTGGTTGTACTTCTGGAAATGCCAGTGTGAACGTTTAGTGACATGTTTTTGCTGTATGGATATCAGTGCGTTCTCCTAAGCGGTACGCAGGTTAAGTTAGCAGGTGTAATGCAAAATTTATTCGTGCCACATTTGCAGACCCGCATCGCAATATTTCACTGAGCTAGTTGCGTCTAGGACCACACCTGCCAATGTAAGTTGCTGAACATGTCTGGCACACTTCGGCCAGTAGTTCTGGTTATAAGGGGGACCTGTATATCAAAGGAGCGCTAGTACAGAATTATATTTCTTGTTATTGTTTCGTTTGCAACAACAGCGTTCGTCCAAATGTGAATCGCACATACCAACCCCACTCTACCACAACAATACAAACTCATTGAGGCGCTGCCCTCAGATGTATCCTGCAGTCTACATAACGTGCTTACAAGTGTGCGGCTTGTGGGATGCATAAAACAGCAATACAAGCTCCTCGTACAGTGCAATTAACCGCCTTATGCATTCATTCCATGCAGCAAAATAACAGTGTCGTCCTCACACTGCAGCACATCCCGCCATCCAACCTCTCATCCACGCACATACTTCGGTGCCTGTAATTTCACTAACCTCACAGATCTGCTAAACACTGCACGATGAGAGCACATGTTACTGCTATCCATGTGGTCTTTCACTTGCCGAATGCCACTACAACCTATTGGTCGCACCACCTACCAATCTTTACGGCACTACTACTGCTCATTACCAACCAGTACACTGTCAGTCACTGCCATCCTCCTTCCAGCACACATTGCCTTAAAGAATTGTGCCCAAGGCAGGCACCTAACGAAAGCACTGCTTATGATGGCTGACTTTACTGAATGAACCATTACTCATGAGAAGTGCATACCTTTTTTGACTCCGCAAGCAATTCGCGCTGGATGGTGGCTTGGCTCAGCGCAACATGCACAGTTCGCGCACCATCCAGCACTACCTGCTGGAGCAGCTCGCCTTCTGATCTCGGTCCCCTGCTCCGTGCGCCAGCTGCTTTAAAAAAAATGGTGAAACATGTGGTAAATGCTTGCAAATATAGGGAGAATGAGCATGCGTGGCACATCAGAGGCTCACACAGTGACAGGACATATAATCCTTCCAACTGTCGATGCGCATTACTTCTACTGCAAGCGCGACACAAGCGAATTATTTGGTGCCTCGGCTCAGTAGTCCGTTGCTATATGTATGTAGGCAGTGTAGTTCCCTAGCACAAGAGTGTATACAATAACTGAACTTCTTTCTACCCTGTCAAGGTGGTCGGAAAGCGAAAATGTAATCAACAGCGGCAGTTCCTGCACATTGCTCGGTATCCAGAAAATTGTGTCATCTGCACTGCTACATAGGTTCTTTCATTAGGTGGTGGTTGTGCAAAGCTAACGAGGCTCAGGTTACTCGGACAGTTACTCCTCCCTAGGCTGTCTGCGTTGTTGCAATAAACTGTATAATATTGAAGCGTTTCTGAAGAAACAAGTTCCATGCTAAACAATGTACACTATACAAGACTTCATTTTTTGCACTTAACAGATTACCACGATGTGAGCGGCGGCAGTATGAGGCTTTGGCTGTCATGTTCATTCTTTTAAACGTTTCGAATTTATACTTTATGTGCACTCTTCGGTTTGCGCCTACCTCAACTTGGACAGTGGACAACAACTAGACATATTGCTAAAGCAAAACATTTTGCATCCCCCATTTTAACTTCCTCAATATCACTACCCTTTCAGGCTTTTCCTCCAAACAATGCAGCTGTTAGTCGTGCCTGCCGGCATCAAGCACTGCTGGAGATTGCACGACACTGTGCGTACATTTCGTGTAACGCATTGTGCGGACATCACCATAAGCTCTCCTCCCGCGCAACTGCACCCTACGGCTTGCCCTGGCAAAAAGAAAATTGCATACGACACCTACGCTTGCTGTACACATTGCATGTGTCCACAAGTGATACGTATAGTGGCTTACCCTCGCTCGGCCTTGACCTTCGTGGCCGGGCGGGTCTTGACGAATGACGCCTCCCTGTTGCCCCACTGGGGCCCGGCTGCAGCTTTTCCGCTGTGTTGGTCTCCAGCGCCGCGGATGGTGTTTCGCTGGCCTAGTAATATGGCAACATAAGGAAGGAGACTTTATAACACCTGTACACTGCCTTCCAGATGCGATATGCTACTACTTTGCACTGCGTCACACCTGCATCCTCTCTTGGAAAGTGTACAGCTACAGACAACACAATTTCAATTTCAACACAAGGTCGAGTTGCTTCACCCTGCACTACCACTTCATTGGTCGAGTAGTTAAGAGGATCTAGACGGCACTACGCAGGGCATGTGTTGTCCACCACGATGGCATAATGTGCACACCTCGGGTTGCTCTGTATTTCCTGCTGTGTGCAACCACAATGCACTTCCCTGACCTTCTTAGGCACTGGCATCACCATCGAAAAGCAAAACGCAAGAGTACACTTGCAAAATAGTATCCTCACCTCAGAGCTGCTCGAGACGAAAAAGCGCTCTCCGAGCCCTCTTGCGCAGCCGCCCCCAACAAGTTGCAGGACGCGGCCTCTTATGCCCCCGAGTCGGCCGCCGCCAGTTGCCCTGCAAGGAAACAGTGCGCTCGTAAGAATACGAACCGCATTCATTAAAGCCTACTTTTCACTCACCTCTGCACGGCCGAAACATTGCCCGCGTCACGCCTGCGTTTGTACACGAACTTGCACCACCACAGCCTCCACTCTCGCTCTGTCTTAACTGGCGGCCCTTCTGCATTGAGAATTGCCGCCAGTTGTTTCCATAAATCCTGCCTTTTAGCGGCCGAAAATTCCCCACCGAATTCCCCCGACGTCCTAGCAAGCCGGGGGTTACTTTCCTTAAGATTTACCACAATTTCTTCTTGCCGAATGGTGATTTGACGCGCAGGCATGGTGCTGTGATGATCTTCGTCCATGTAAACACAGGCAAACTGGCCGTCTGCGAGCAAGACCGCCAAGTAAATGAACACATTTTCTGAGATGATAGCCTTTATTTCCGACAAATAATTAGCCTCCTGCTATTTCATCTTTTGAAACCTGCAATTTAGTAGAAAAACAACGCTCTTGAACACTGCCGTCTGTTCACAACTCAACGCTTGCAACGCACACTTACCAAATTTTCGGACGGCAGCAGAAGGGCAGCAGACAATATAGCGGGGTCCCGCGCGTCTTCTTCGAGGGCTCCGCTGAAGCTTTGCCATTCTTTGCATGACCTTGGCGGTGCGCGAAAACATTGCACACAGCCATTCTCAAAATGAAACAGCCACAATAAAACTCGCACACGCGCTACGCCGGTTCCTTTCGTGTTTGCTCAGCTCTACCCATTTTAAAAATAGGGCGCCATGTTGACACGACGCCCCTCTGGCGGTGCCTGATGACTGACATACACACGCAGAAACAAAAACCGTCGGTTTATAATATCACCCAAATGTTGCTTCGCAACTATGTCAGTTGTAGCACAATTTATTCATTGAAATATAACATTTCTCACTTTTTTCTCCCATTCCCTTTACATAAAGCGACCGGAGCCAACCGTGGCCAGTGCCAGGAACCGAGCGACGGCTGCTGCACTCGATTACGACACACCCGAGTCGTTCTAAACTCGCCGGGCGCGATCTCTCGTGCGATGTGAAGCGTTCGAGAGCGCGCGCTGGTAGTGCACGCTGACGTCACTAGTGAGCAGGCGGTCGGCTTATCGAATGTGACTTTCGCGGCGGCTAACGTTTATGAGTACGTCCCCAAGACTGAGCTCACGCATGGTGCCTTTGCCCTTGCGGGGAGCGCGTACCTTGTGTTGATCCCATCCCGACGCTAAGCCGAAGTGGGGTGCCTAGTGCTCGCTCGAGGTCGTACCACGCCGAGCCGCACTTATCGGAGGCCCAAGCCGAAGGAGATTGCCCGAGCTCTCGCGAGTTGGCCCATTGGTTATCGCGAGAGCAAGTAGCATAGCCGCCGGGACTTTTCCTAGCGGCGTGTCCCAGCTTGAGCCTGTGCTCTTGCAGCGACGTGCTACAGGCGCCCCTGACTGTATTTTTCGCCCTTGGTGCGGGATGCCTTTGGTTCCCCGCCGTCCCGGGACCGGGCGTTTGTGCAGTGTCGGGTGCCGTTGGAGACAATAAATGGTTTCCGTCAACTTAGGGTAATACTGTGTTCTTGCGTGCGTCGCTCGGTAGCCCCTCGTGGCCTGAGCTTGCGCGCAGCGGCGCTAGAGGCTGACGGCTGACGCGGCCCTGTGGCTCGCTAAGCTCGACCCCGCGGTGGTCGGTACTCCTGTGAGACCCGAAGACCCCACAAGGTAAACGCGAGAACGGGTTCCAAAAACGATTTTTGTCTGGCGTTTTATTAGAGTGCGTGACCGTACGGAAGTGTGAGGAGCGCTGCCGCGTCCAGTTCACCGTGTATGGCTCACTAGAGGCCAACCGAAATAAAGTTTACTGGGGCGGTACCACCACCACATGGTAATTCAATAGCGCCAGGGTGAGTTCAGCCCAACATACAAAGCGGAAACTTCAGTCCTGGATATTTTTCTTGTTTGAAAGGGCAGAGATAAACGCGAGGACGGGTTCCAAAAAGGGATGGTTGTATGGGGTTTTATTAGAGTGCGTGACCGGACAAAGGTGTCAAAAGCGCTGCCGCGCCCAGTTCACCGTATCTGGCTAACTACAGACCCACAGAACCCACAGAACTACCACCGGACTTTTCGTATTTCGGGGAAGAGGAGGAACCCCTGAGCGCCATCTTCGTCCGTCGGCCTGACTTTGACGTGTTCCCCGTGTACGTCTCTAGGCGAGTGGTGGCGGTGAGGTGCTCCACAAGGGACCGCGAGTGGATGCTCGTCGCCGCGTATGCGCCGCCGCACGTCTCCATTGAGCCCACGTTAGACGAGATCTCGGAATGTCTCGACGGAGGGAAGACACCTGAGGTCTTGGTTGTGGGCGATTTTAATGCGAAACACGCCATGTGGGGGCCGAGGGCCAGCGATAACCGCGGCTCTCGCCTAATTGAGTTTGCGGCGGCGCACGGATTGGTAGTCCTGAATGACGCGGCGTCCCCACCCACCTACTCAACCCTCTACACCGACAGCTGGATTGATGTGACGCTCGCGACTCCCGCGCTCGTCCGACGAGGCTACAGGTGGCGGGTGTCGCCGGACGAAATGTTCTCGGATCACAGGGCCATCGACCTGGCACTGCATAGCGACACCGTGCGCGGCAAACGCCTCACGAAGTGCGGCCGCCTGAACTTCGTTGCGGAATTGCGAGAAATTCCTTGGTTCCGGCGGGCGGCCGGCGCGGACATCCGTTCGCCGCGGGCACTCGACGCGCTGTTGGAGAAAATGTATGTCATCATCGATCGAACTCGCACCAAACATCTTCGGCCGGTCGTCCCGCATAAACCGGGCAAGAGCTGGTGGACCCCGGAGCTGCAGCTCGAGAAGCGTCGAACGCGGGCCCTCCGGCGCCGATTCCAGCGTTGCCGGGACGACGCCCTTCGACCACTCCATCGGCAGCTGTACAGCGAGGCGCTGGCGAAATTCCGCCGCCGAGTCGAACGCGCGAAAGAGCAAGACGCGGGTGAGCGATGCGCCGACTGTAGCCGCAAGTCGCTTTTCTCTGCACCTTTCCGGGCGGCGTTTGGCAGAGCTCACGGGCGGGCGTTTTTGCCGCCGCTGAAGCGACCGGAGGGCGGCTGCACGGACAGTGTTCTGCAATCCGCGGAACTTCTGTTAAGCACGTTGATTGCCAAGGACGACGACGTCACGGACCTGCCCGTGCACAGGGTGACTCGCGCCCAGAACGCGCGGCCCTACGTGTCGCAAGTGCAGGACTGTAGTTTCACTGCGGGCGAGGTTGAAGCGACATTGGAGAAATTGGTCCTCGGATCGGCGCCGGGCCCGGCCGATCTGACGGCGGACGCGGTGGTCGTGCTCTGTACATCCCACCGCCGTTTCGTACTCAACATCTTCAACGCGGCGCTCGCTCTCGGCTACTTCCCCAGGAAGTGGAGGAAGGGCACAGCGATATTCATAGTCAAACCTGGCAAGCCACCCGACACGCCGCAAGCTTACCGGCCCATTTGTATGACATCTATTCTTGGGAAGGTGCTGGAGCGGCTGATGTACGGGCGCCTCTACCACTTTCTGCTCACGGGGCGTCACATCCACCCGCATCAGTTTGGATTCACGCACGGAAGAAGTGCAGTCATGGCGCTCCAGTCCCTGTGCCAATTCATCGGGGAGCACAGGGCGAGAGGAATGCCGGTTGCGATGGTCTCCCTCGACTTTCAGGGAGCCTTCGACAGCTTGTGGCACCCTCTCGTCTTGAGCTATTTCAGAGAGCGCCGCTGCCCCAGCAACCTCCTCGGGCTCCTACGAACGTTTCTCTGCGACCGCTCGGTGCACTTTGAATGTCATTCGGGCGTCGTGAGCACGGCGGCTACCTTGGGAAGCCCACAGGGATCGCCCCTCTCCCCCTTGTTGTGGAACGTGGTCGTTGACGGTCTGCTGCGGCTGGACATGCCGGAAGGCGTCCGAGTCCAGGCGTATGCAGATGACACCATCGTTTTGATCCCCGGACGCAACCGCCTCGACACCATGGCGAGAGCCGCCGCCGCTCTGACCACTATAAAGGCGTGGACGATTTCCACCAAAGTCCGCCTTAACCACGATAAGACTGAATGTGTTCTATTTTCATTCGGTAAAGGCGGGATGGAGAAAAGTAAACCCACAATAAAGATCGATAACAGCAAGAAAGGCCTCTCGTTCAAGAATTCCATCAAGATACTCGGCGTCGTGATAGACAGAAGATTATCGTTTTTCGACCACGCCGAGTATTTGCAGCGAAAGGCCGAAACACTTGCGATGAAGTCCATCACGTTCATTCGACTGCACGCGACCCTCGATTCTAAGGTCCGACGGCAGCTGTACCGCCAGGTTTTACTGCCGGCCGTGGCATACGCTTCGCCCGTGTGGTGGAGCGCGAAACCCGACTGCAGGCTCCGGGCGCGGATCAATACGGTGCAGCGGACGCTACTACTGACGCTTACGGGCGCCTACCGCACCACGCGCACGGAGGCGCTGCAGGTGCTTCTCGATCAGCCGCCACTTGATTTACAACTTGACCGCCTCAATGCGGAATTTGACCTGTTTCAAAGGCGGCGCACGGTCACTTACGGCGGCCATACTTACAGACCAGCAGACGTGATGTATCCGCGCGAGTACTGGCGAGACCACCCGTCGGAGGCGCGGGGCTTTCGCTTCGTGCGCCTACACGAGAGCGAGGCGCCCAGGGCTTCCACTCGCCCGGGCACGCACGTTTTCACGGACGGGTCCTTCACCTCTAGATCGGCCGGGGCCGCGGTCGTGGTTTTGACACCACGTGATAAAATACTCGCCGTGCTGCGGTACCGCCTGAGCGTGACGTCGAGTGCATATTGCGCCGAGGTGCTTGCCTTTAAGGAGGCGCTGCGTTACGTCTTCTCGCACGCTCACACGCCACCCTATTATATTTATACTGATAGTCTCTCGTTGCTCACTACCATCGAACGGCCTACAACCAAGGACACCAGAATCGATGACATTAAGAAGCTTCTTTGCCACCTGGAGAAGCGCGCCCCGTTCCTCCTGCATCACGTCCCTGCTCACAAGGGCGTATTTGGAAACGAGTTGGCGGATATGGCGGCGAGCGCGGCGGCGACTCGAGGTGTCACCAGGCGCACGAAGATTTCCTTCCGCGCCGTCCGTGCTTCATTCCACGCAGAGATGACGGCGCAATGGAACACTCGATGGTCGACGGCCCACACTGACACTGAAGTGTACCGGTGGGTCCCGACGACGCACAGGATTCCGCGGTTCTTTCCGCCATCGCGCCAGTTGGCCACGTTGTTGACGAGGCACGGAAGATTTCCGTTTTACTTCGCGCGGTTCGGTCTGCAGCGCGACAAGATGTGTCCCTGCGGGAAGACGTGCGAAAACACCGCCCATTTCCTCAGTGATTGCGACATAACTCGGGAAGTGGCGGTTCAATAAAAGCACATGCGTCGCGCGGACGCGAGGACCTTCAGTAGATTTTGAACGTGTGCACGACAGTGGATGCTGCGGGACATACGTGACGCCCCGTGGCACCGAGTGCGAACGGTCACGGAACTCGCATTCAGTGATGCCTGCCTCTTTTGTGTTACGTTCTCTTTTCCTTCTTCTTTCTTTCTTGCCTCTTTCTTTTCATTTCATGCCTGTGTTCTCCCATACTGACTGTAATTTCCCCCTTTTCCTTTCTTTTCATTTTGTACATTTCTTTCCATTTCGTTGGTGAAAGAGGGGGATTTTTCACTTTTGTTTACGGCATGCCAATGCCACCTCGTCTCTGCCTCTTTCTTTCATAATCATTAAAAGCCCGACGCGAGGGCTTCTGAGCTCGCTGGGACGCCTCAGGACACACATGCGTTACGTTTGCCCACACTTTTATTTTTCCAATTGGCTTTTCTTCACAAAAATATGCGCTTTGGGTATTAATTAAAAAGCCCTTTTCATTTATTTTCAATTGGCTTTAAACCTGGTATGCATTTCTGCAGGGACAGGTTTTCCCCACCATTTATTTTTTGCTTTGCTTTTGGGAATGACGGGGAAGTAGTCGGCCGGGGCAGTACACCCGCTACCAGGCCCGCCTGCGTTACCGTTTCAGTTTTCAATAGATGCAGGCGGCCCACCGCCAGTTGGAACATCCGGAGGCTCTCAGTTGTACTGTTACGGTGGGCGTCCGAGCGACGCGACGGACGTGACAGTGAAAAGCATTCTGTGTGATATCTATTTTACATTTGTTCTACTAGTGCGGCGCGGCCCTCGCGTTGCAGGGCCAGCTCCTCGAAGCGCGGAGGGAGGCGGCCGAGCTTCGGAGATCGGAGGTCGTCACACTAGTCCGGTTGCCTCCACGGTCCTTCTCGGGCGCTCGGATCTGCTATAAATCAGGTCGTTTCTGCAACCCTCCCTGAAGGCACCGCATTCATCGAGACAAGCTTACATGGTTTAACTAATAGTAAACCAAAAAAGAAGAGGTAAAAATAATAGAAATGCAAGTAGAACAAATGTAAAATAGATATCACACAGAATGCTTTTCACTGTCACGTCCGTCGCGTCGCTCGGACGCCCACCGTAACAGTACAACCGAGAGCCTCCGGATGTTCCAACTGGCGGTGGGCCGCCTGCATCTATTGAAAACTGAAACGGTAACGCAGGCGGGCCTGGTGGCGGGTGTACTGCCCCGGCCGACTACTTCCCCGTCATTCCCAAAAGCAAAGCAAAAAATAAATGGTGGGGAAAACCTGTCCCTGCAGAAATGCATACCATCAGGTATTTCTATTCGATCGTTCTAAATTTTAGTTGGGGGTTGCTTTTAAACGTACAGGGCACTCATTCGACGCAAGAACAGGGCGCAAAAGGGCTTTATTTTCATTTATTGAGCATTTACTTCTCGACCAGCCGGCTGGGCCAAGATGGCCATGGCTCATACCCCTTGAGCCGGCCATGCCAAACAGCCGCAGAGACCACAGGGTCTCGTCGTCCCCGTCTAAGACTGCCAGCGCGGGTGCGTCGCCGAAGTCGGACTTTTCCGAGGCCGGCGACGACATCCTCGCGGCGATAGCGTTGCAGGAGGAGGCCACTGACCGGACCGAACGGGCGGTGGCGGGCGACGACGAAGACGTGCTGTCCTCGGTCTCCCAGGCGACCGCGGTGGTGGCCCCCGCGCTCGCCGGGGACATCGGCGGGCGGGTGCAGGCTCGCCTCTGTGAAATCGAGAACGAGCTATATCTGTTCTGTTCGAACGCGGCCAACAAGGTGCCCGTCGCCGCGCGGAACTTCATAACTACCCGGGTGTACGAAATCATGGCCCTGTGCTCGGACCTGCGGGCCGACGCGGCAATGGAGCGGGGCGCGGCCGTCGCCCTGCGAGGCGAGCTGGTAGAGGCACGCCGGGAGACCGCGGCGCTGCAGAGGCAGGCCATCGTCGCCGAGGGGCGCCGTGAGCTACGCCGCGGCGCTGAGGGCGTCGCCCGCGGCGGAGGCGAGCGGCGTCGGACCGGCCGTGGCGGCGGGCGGCGGGGGCGCGCGGACGGCGCCCATGTTCGAACACGTGGCGTTCCTGACGCCCACGGCACCGACGACACCACCGGCGAGGGACGTCTTGGGACTTCTAAAGACTAACATCGACCCGGCCGCCAAGAACATGAAGGAGGTCACGCTGCGGCACACCAGGTACGGCCTGACAGTTTTCTCGCACGCGCGCGATTCCATCGATAACTTGAAGGCGGCCATAGCTGAAAACTACGTCACGCGGGCCTCGTTGTTAGTGCGCGTAGGAGAGCAGAGAAACCCGCACGTGAAATTCAGCGGGGTCGATCCGGACGTCGCGCCAGACGATTTCATCCGCGTCCTAAACGAGAGGAACCCGGGCCTCGACCTGGACGTTGACGCGTGCAAGGTGCGCGTGACGTACAGGGAAAGGTCCGGTACGTGTGCGTACGTCGCGGAGGTCGACCCGACCGCGTTCGCGCGCATTATGAAGCGGCCCCGACTGTCGGTGGGGTTGACGGCGGTGCGAGCGTCGGAGGACCTGCACGTGCCCACGTGCACGTTCTGCGCCTCCTACGGACACGGCAGGACGACGTGCCCGCACAAGGCGGACACGTCGAAAGCCGTGTGCATGAAGTGTTGCGGGAACCATGTGGCCGTCACGTGTCACGTGAGGATGGGGCAGCCGGAAGTCTCCTGCAACGAATGCAGGAAGGCCGGCCGCGAGGCGTCCCATCCCGCGGGATTTCCTGAGTGCCCCATCCGCATGGAGAGGGTGGCTCGCCTCAGGGCCCGCACCAATTACGGGCCCCCGCGATAGAGCGGCGCGGGCGGCCGCGGGAGGGGGAGTGCCGGGGCCCTGGGGGAGCGGGTGGGGCCGGCGGCGCAATCAAGTTCGCGCAATTGACGTTAGACCACGTCCGCCGAGCGACGGCGCTACTGACTGATTACATGGCACCGGAGGGATGCGAGGTGGCGGCGGTTATGGACCCATACACCCAGCGGGGTCAGCTCCCAAAGCTTCCGCCGCACTACCGGGCGTACGCGGCGGCCGACGGCCCGCTGTGTGCGATCGTCACGCGCAGGCCCGGCTTCGACGTGTTCCCGACACACGTGTCGAGGCTGGTGGTCGCGGTGGGGTGCTCGACGCGCGAGTTCGGGATCACGGTCGTGGCCGCATACGCGCCGCCCCACAGGACGATGGACGACGTCTTCGAACATCTCGCTCACGTCATCGACAGAAGTCGCACGCCAGACGTTCTCGTCATGGGCGATTTCAACGCGCACAGCGTCCTGTGGGGCCCTCGCGAGGGAGACGCCAGGGGCACCCGGCTGATCGAGTTCGCTGCGGCTGCGGGCCTGGTGGTCCTCAAGGACGCGGCCTCACCCTCGACGTACGTCACCAAATACGTCGACAGCTGGATAGACGTCACCCTCGCGTCACCGACGCTCGTGCGGCGCGGCTGCGAGTGGCGCGTCTCTGCACAAGAAACGCTGTCAGAACATCAATGAATAGAAATCACCATCCGCACCGGCGAGAGCGCGACGGGCAATCGTCTTACCAATTACGGTAGGCGAAAATGGCTGGAGGCCGTTCGAGACGCGCGCTGGTTCGCGAGCGCGAGCGGTGCGGACATCGCCTCGCCGGCCGCCCTGGACGCGGTCCTCGCGAAATTCTACACGATTATTGGTCGGGAGCGCGACAAGCAGCTTCGTCCGGCACGCGAGAGGAGGGGCGCGGGCAGCAAGTCTTGGTGGACGCCCGAGTTGGACGGCCGACGCAGGGCGGTGAACGCGATGCGGCGCCATTTTCAGAGGTGTCGCTACGATGAGCTGCGCGCCATATTTCGCAGCGAGTATAGCCGGGCGCTAGCGGCATATCGACGAGACGTGGCGCGCGTCAAGGAGGAGGCGGACAGGGAGGTCTGCAACCGGTGCAGCCGGCGGTCCCTTTTTCAAGCCCCCTTCCGCCTGGCTTTCGGGGCCGCCCGGTCGCATGTCATGCTGCCTCCGCTGACGAGGCAGGACGGCGGCCGGACGGAGAGCGTCCTCGAGTCGGCTTCCCTGCTGCTGCAACATCTTTTCGCCCGCGACAGGCCCGAGACGGACGCGCCCGAGCATGCCGAGATCCGTGCGGCGGTCGGTCGGCCGTACGCCACGGTGAAGAAGGAGAGACCGTTTTCGCAGAGCGAAATACAGGCGGTGTTGAGCAGAATGGCGCTCGGCTCGGCTCTGGACCGGACGGTCTCAAGACCGAGGTCGTTAAAGAACTATTCGCCGCGCACCCGAAATTCGCGTGCATGCTGATGAATGCGGCACTGCGGATGGGGTACTTCCCCAGAACTTGGAGGAAGGGCAGGTTGGTCTTTATACAAAAGCCCGGCAAGCCGGTGGATTCACCGAGCGCATACCGACCGATCTGCATGACCTCCATCCTGGGGAAGGTGCTCGAACGACTGATGCACGGTCGGCTTTATTATTTCGCCTCCTCGCCCGGCCACACGCATCCCAACCAGTTCGGCTTCACCCACGGCAGGTGCGCGATAATGGCGCTGCACGCGCTGTGCGAATTCATCAAGCATTACAAAGAGGAACGCACGCCCGTGGTGTTGATTTCGCTTGACTTCCGGGGCGCGTTTGACAGTGTCTGGCACCCTCTAGTCATCAAGTATTTTAGAGACCGCGGCTGCCCGGCCAACCTGGTCGGCCTGCTAGGTTCCTTTCTCGAGGGCCGCACTGTCGTATACGCGTCACACGCCGGATCGGTCTTGGCGGAGACGTCGCTCGGCAGTCCACAGGGGTCGCCCATCTCCCCGCTCCTGTGGAACGTGGTGGTGGACGGGCTGCTTCGGCTCCCGATGCCGCCCGGGGTGCGGGTACAGGCATACGCCGACGACACGGTAGTTCTCGTGCCGGGCATGAACAGGGCGCGAGTGATGGAGGCCGCGACGGAGGCGATGCGTCGCATTGAGGCGTGGACGGCTGAGTGTAAACTCGCCCCAAACAACGACAAGACCTTCTGCGTCCTCTTTTCCTTCGGAAAAGGGGTAATGGAGAAGAGCCACCCGACTATCCGGCTTAAGGGCAGTGCGAGGGGGCTCCCGTTTCGGTCGTCCGTTAAGCTCCTGGGCGTGGTGGTCGACAGGCGCCTGTCGTTCTTCGAGCACGCAGAGCACCTGCAGCGGAAGGCAGAGACGCTGGCCATCAAGTCTGTGACGTTCATGAGAATGCACACGACCGTAGACTCCACGATGCGGCGCCGCCTTTACCGACAGGTACTCCTGCCGGCGGTGACATACGCGTCCCCCATATGGTGGTCGCAGTCGCCAGACTGTAGGCTTAAGGCCCGTATGATGACGGTATAGCGCACCACGCTGCTGGCGGTCACGGACGCATATCGTACGACACGGACTGCCGCGCTGCAGGTGCTCGCACCAGCCGCCCATCGGGCTGGAGCTCGATAGACTCAATGCGGAGTTCCAGCTGTTCCGCATGCGACGAGCGGTCACGTTCGGCGCACACATCATCGCGCCGGACGAGACGTTGTATCCGCACGATTCCTGGAGCGCACACCCGTCGGAGGCGCGAGGGTTCCCCTTCGAGCGGCTCGACGTCTCTGCGGCTAGAGCGCAGTCGTCCGAATCAGGCACGCATGTGTACACAGACGGCTCCTACACGTCGAGGTTCGCGGGCGCGTCGGTGGTGGTCTTGAAGCCGCGGGGCTCGATCGTCGCGGTGCGGAAGTATCGCCTCACGGTCGCCTCGAGCGCATACTGCGCCGAGGTGGTTGCGCTGACCGAGGCACTGAATTGCCTAGAAACACACGTGTGGGTGCCTCCGGCGCATATATACGCGTACAACCTGTCGCTGCTCGCCGCGATGTCCCAAGTAGCCACCCGGGAGCATTAAGAGCGCCTTATACCGCATACATTGACGGGGCGTCGTGTCACTGTTCCACGTGCCCGCCCACCGGGGCATTTTCGGTAATGAGCTTGCGGACATGGCGGCGAGCTCTGCGGCGACCTCGGGCATGGACCGAAGGTCGCACCGGTCCTTCAGGGTCGTGAGAGCCGCGTGCTCGGCGACGGTGCGAGCGCGCTGGGCCGTGGAGTGGCGCGAACAACACTCCGACACCGAGTTGTATAAGTGGGTGCCTGACGTAACACACATACCGCGTGACTCCCCGCCGCCTCGGCGGCTGGCGTGCCTGTTCACCGCCCACGGCCGGTTCCCATATTACTTTCATGGATTTCGGATATCGCAGGACGCGCGCTGCCCCTGCGGGGCACGCTGCCGAGACGCGCAGCATTTTTTCACCAGCTGCGCGTTAACGGCCCCTATAGTGGAAACGATTAGGGCATCCGGGAGCGCTATCGCGCCGCGTGACTACCCGCGCCTGCTCAGGGACCGGACGGCGTGCTTACTGCTCGCGGAAATGGTAGGCGTGATAAGCGACCGAATGCCCGACCAAGGCGGGGTCGGGACGGTGCCGGACGCATGGTAGGCCGCGCCGGGCGCCGGGGCGGGACACCGTGCGTCGTGCAGGGTGGCCTGCGGCCGCCGGTGACGCCTTCGCCACATGCCGCCCCTTTCATATTTGTTTTGGTCGCCTTCGGGTTGTTGGCACGCGTGTGAGTGGCTGTCGGCCGGGGGACCGGTCGCGACACTGTCCTTTGGACGAGCCGGCCCCTGGCCGAGTAGAGTGGGGCTCTAGCCCCTGCCGGCACGGCCGGGACAACGAGCGGCGGTCCTTGTGCCGGGGAAGGCGCATCGTGAGCGGCGGCCTTTTTGCGAGCCGTCGGGTCGTGTCTGGTGTGACGTGGCGTTCGCAGGGCGGCCGAGGGGGGCGTGTAGCGTCTGCAGTGGCCGGACCTGCCCCGAAGAAGGCTCCGCGCCCCTCGGCGTGCCGGGCGTGTCTCGAGGCGACGGAAGGTGTGGTGCTCGTGCAAGTGCTTGGCTGGCCATTGTGCAACTGTGCTTGGTTCTTCGTTCTTCTTTTTCTTTTCCTTTTGTACCTTTTACTTATTTCACTCAGTTACGCTAAACCGTGTGTCCATTTTGCTGAGTCTCCAGCATGAGGGACCATGAACAGCCGTAAAGCAGAGGCCGCGGCCACAGCTATCAGCAGATGTAAGCGGCCTTCGGTCTGCGCACAACCCGGCAGGTTGCGCCGGGGCCCCGATATCTCCGGGAAGCGCCGCCGCCACGGCCGTCCTCTCCGAAACCGAAGAGAGCACATCTTCGTCCCCGCCGGCAGCCGGCTGCTGGTTGTCTTCCGCGAACGGGAGTTGATCTACGAGATCGCAAAAACGCGCGACCACCGCGTCGCCGTCCTCCGAAAAGTCGGATCCCCGCGAGCGGGGCGACCCCTCGGTGGCCGGAGGGTGCGATGACCAATTTTTCCAGCGTCGCTTCGACCTCGCCCGCAGTGAAACTACAGTCCTGCACTTGCGACACGTAGGGCCGCGCGTTCTGGGCGCGGACTGCCCTGTGCACGGGCATGTCCGTGGCGTCGTCGTCCTTGGCAATCCACGTCGTCAACAGAAGTTCCGCGGATTGCAGGACACTTGCCGTGCAGCCGCCGTCCGGTCGTTTCAGCAGCGGCAGAATCGCTCGCCCGTGAGCTCTGCCAAACGCCGCCCGGAACGGTGCAGAGAAAAGCGATTTGCGGCTACAGTCGGCGCACCGCTCGCCCGCGTCTTGCTCTTTCGCGCGTTCGACCCGGCGGCGGAATTTCGCGAGTGCCTCGCTGTATCGTTGACGATGGAGTGGTCGAACGGCGTCGTCCCGGCAACGCTGGAATCTGCGCCGCAGGGCCCGCGTTCTACGCTTCTCGAGCTGCAGTTCCGGGGTCCACCACCTCTTTCCCGGTTTATGCGGGACGACCGGCCGAAGATGTTTAGTGCGAGTCCGATCGATGATGTCATACATTTTCTCCAGCAGCGCGTCGAGCGCCCGCGGCGATCGGATGTCTGCGCCGCCCGCCCGCCGGAACCACGGGATTTCGCGCAATTCCGCGACGAAGTTCAATCGGCCGCACTTCGTGAGGCGTTTGCCGCGCACGGTGTCGCTATGCAGCACCAGGTCGATGGCCCTGCGCTCAGAGAACGTTTCGTCCGGGGACACACGCCACTTGTATCCTCGTCGGACGAGCGCGGGAGTCGCCAGCGTCACATCAATCCAGCCGTCGGTGTAGAGGGTTGAGTAGGTGGGTGGGGACGCCGCGTCATTCAGGACTACCAATCCGTGCGCCGCCGCAAACTCAATTAGGCGAGAGCCGCGGTTATCGCTGGCCCTCGGCCCCCACATGGCGTGTTTCGCATTAAAATCGCCCACAACCAAGACCTCAGGTGTCTTCCCTCCGTCGAGACATTCCGAGATCTCGTCTAACGTGGGCTCGATGGAGACGTGCGGCGGCGCGTACGCGGCGACCAGCATCCACTCGCGGTCCCGTGTAGAGCACCTCACCGCAACCACCCGCCTACACACGTACACGGGGAACACGTCGAAGTCCGGCCGACGGACGAAGCGCGCTCGTGCAATCCGGCGCAGGCGGGCTCATTGGCCCGCCTCTGCAGCGCCGCGGTCTCCCGGCGCGCCTCTACCAGCTCGCCTCGCAGGGCGACGGCCGCGCCCCGCTCCATCGCCGCGTCGGCCCGCAGGTCCGAGCACAGGGCCATGATTTCGTACACCCGGGTCGTTATGAAGTTCCGCGCGGCGACGGGCACCTTGTTGGCCGCGTTCGATCCGGTCCGTGGCCTCCTCCTGCAACGCTATTGCCGCGAGGATGTCGTCGCCGGCCTCGGAAAAGTCCGACTTCGGCGACGCACCCGCGCTGGCAGTCTTAGATGGGGACGACGAGACCCTGTGGTCTCTGCGGGTGTTTGGCATGGCCGGCTCAGGGGGTATGAGCCATGGCCATCTTGGCCCAGCCGGCTGGTCGAGAAGGAAATGCTCAATAAATGAAAATAAAGCCCTTTTGCGCCCTGTTTTCGCGTCGAATGAGTGCCCTGTACGTTTAAAAGCAACCCCCAACTAAAATTTAGAACGATCGAATAGAAATACCTGATTTTTCTTGGAAAATCGAGGAGCCCGATGCAGCCGGCCAGCCAAGCACTTGCACGAGCGCTCGTGCAAGTGCTTGGCTGGGCCTGCGCCTCGATGTCCCCGATTTTCTACGACAAATCAGGTATTTTCGATTTGGCCATCCAAAATTTTAGCTAGGGGTTGTTTTTAAACATATAGGGATTACATTCGACGCGAAAACCGGGTGGAAAAGGGGTTCGTTGGGCCCAAGATGGCCGGGGCTCATACCCGCTGAGCCCCCGCCATGCCTAACACGCGAAGGGCGAAGACAGCGTCGCCGTCCCAGTCCCCCCCCGCGGCCTCCGGCTGCCGGGGAGTCGCCCCGCTCGCGGGGATCCGACTTCTCGGAGGAAGGGGACGCGGTGGTCGCGCGTTTTTGCGCTCTCGTAGATCAGTTGCCGGCTGCGGAAGAAGACCAGCCCCCGGCTGCTGGTGGAGACAGGGACGAGGTGCTCTCCTCGGTGTCGGAGAAGACGGCAGTGGCGGCGGCGCCTCCTCGAGTTGTCGGGGCCCGGACACAGGAGCGGATGCGGGAGATCGAAGACGAGATCTTCGCGTACTGTAACCTGCCGGCCAACCGTATCCTCATGGAGGCGCGGAACTTCTTTATGACGAGAGTCTTTCAGATGGTCGCCCTAGTCGGCGACTTGAGGGCGGAGGTGGCCGCGGATCGCGGCGAGCTCATTGAATTACAGGGTCAACTTACCGAGGTGCGTCGGGACGCCGCCGAGTGGCGGAGGCGCCTGGCGGTCGCCGAGGCTCTGCTGGATGGACCCGCGGTCGCGATGGCTGGCCCGGGGCTTGCCAGTCGCGGTCCTGCTGCGCCTTCAGGGGGGGCCCCCGCGCCCTCGGGCGATGGCGGCTCGGTGGGCGCGCCCGCCGGCCGCATGGATTACGCGGCCGTGTTAAGGGCGGGCCTTGCGCCCTCTGCCGGCGCGGCCGGCGGGGGACCCAGTGGTGTTGCGGTGGCGAGCGTCGAGGCGGGGAGGCCCGGCGCGCCGCACAAGCACGTCGCTTTTCTGACACCGGTGGCGACAACCGCGACGCCGGCGAGGGATGTGCTCCGCCTTTTGAAAACAAACGTGGACCCGCACGCCACGGACATCAAGGACGTGACGCTTCACCAAACAAGGTACGGGCAGACCGTATTTACGGACAACCACCAATCTATAGCCAACCTCGAGCAGGCGATAGCCGCGAATTCAGTCACGCGCACGTCCATTATAATGCGCGTAGCCCAACAACACAACCAATGTATAAAGTTCACGGGGGTTGATCCTGATATCGGCCCCGACGAATTCCTACGCACGCTAAACGAACGAAATCAGGGTCTTGATCTCGACCTCGACAAATGCAAGGTCCGGGTCACGTTCGGGGAAAGGGCGGGCACGCGGTCGTACGTGGCGGAAAAGTCGACCCGGATGGGTTCAAGAAAGTTATGTCGCGGCCGCGGTTGACGGTGGGGTGGACGTCAGTGCGCGCGCGCGAAGACCTGCACGTGCCCACGTGCACGTTTTGCGCGACATATGGGCACGGGCGCATGACGTGCCCTAACAAGGCGGATCCGACTAAGGCGCGCTGCATGAAGTGCGGCGGTAACCACCTAGCCGTGACCTGCAAGGTCAAGATGAGAGACGCCGAGGTGCGCTGCATGGAGTGTGACAGGGCGGGTCACAGAGGCACGCCCCACCCGACCGGCTTTCCCGAATGTCCTTTGCTCGTGGAAAAGGTGGCGCGCCTCAGAGCGCGCACCAACTACGGCGAACCGCGATAGAGGGAGCGCCACGAAGCGGGGGGTTCCGGGGTAGGAGACGCGTCAGAGCTCCGGCAAGCATCGTGGGAGCGCCCACTCAATCGGTGACGCGCAGTGACCGGTATAATCCAAATATGTCACTCAACTTGGACGTGCCTCTAAAGTACATGTTACCCGTAGGTGCGGCGACGCGTCGCATCGACGAGAGGCAACGACGCCGGGGGTATTTCCGGCACTCGGCATCGAAAGTGCCGGACCGCCTAGAGTTACTGTATATGCTACCACAGGTAGCTACCTGTGGTAGCATATACAGTAACTCTAGGACCGCCGTGCGACGCGCGCCATCTCGGGGGCCGCGAAGGCGTGTCCGGCACCGGCCGGATGCGACCGACGGACACGAACACCTTTCTGTATATAGACTACTTTTGCTTTTACCCCTTTTACCTTTATTTTCTTTTACTTTCCTTTTTGCCCTCATTTTCACCTCATTTATGGCATGCCCATGCCACCACGACTCCGCCTCATTACTCACGTTTATTAAACGCCCGGCGCGGGGGCTTCTGCCCCCGCTGAGACACCTTGGGACACATATGCGTTACCGTTAGCCCACTTATTATTTTTACAATTGGCTTTTCTCCACAAAAACATGCGCTTTGGGTTATAATTCACAACCCCTTTTCATTTATCTTTAATTGGCTTTAAACCTGGTATGCTTTTGCAGGACAGGTTCTCCCCACCCTTTATTTTTGCCTTTGATTTCAGGAATAAGCGGGGAAGTAGTCGGCCGGGGCAGTACACCCGCCACATGATAATTCGATAGCGCCAGGGCCAGCTCAGCCAAACAAGGCGGGAACTTCAGTCCTGGATATTTTTCTTGTTTGAAGGGGCAGAGGTAAACGCGAGGATGGGTTCCAAGAAGCATTTTTGTATGACGTTTTATTAGAGTGCGTGACCGGACTAAGGTGTCAAAAGCGCTGCCACGTCCTATTCAGCGTATACGGCTAACTAGAGACCAACAGAAATAAAGTTTACTGGGGCGGTAGACCCGCCGCATGATAATTTGATAGCGCCAGGGCAAGCTCAGCCCCACAAACAAGGCGGAAACTTCAGTCCTGGATATTTTTTTGTTTGATCATGGACCGAGCCATGATCATCTTCATGGCTCGGTCCATGCCTTCATGCCTCTGCCTCATTCATTTACATTAAAACAAAGCCCTGTGCGAGGGCTTCTGCCTTCGATGAGACGCTTTGGGACACAAATGCGTTACCGTTGGCCCACTCATTGTTTTTCCAATTGGCTTTTCTTTAACAAAATATGTGCTTTGGGTAGTTATTGAAAACCCCTATTCATTTATTTTCGATTGGCTTTAAACCTGGTATGCTTAGGCAAGTACAGGTTTTCCCCCCACTTTTATTTTTGCTTTTGATTTCAGGAATGTCGGGGAAGTAGTTATCCGGGGTGGTACACCCGCCACATTATAATTCGATAGCGCCAGGGTAAGCTGAGCCCAACAAACATGGCGGAAACTTCAGTCTTGGATATTTTTCTTGTTTGAAGGGGCTGAGGTAAACGCGAGGACGGGCTCCAAAAAGGATTTTTGTATGGCGTTTCATTATAGTGCGTGACCGGACTGAGGCGTCAAAAGTGCTGCCACGTCCAGTTCAGCGTATATGGCTCACGAGAGGCCAACAGAAATAAAGTTTACTGGGGCGGTAAGCCCGCCACATGATAATTTGATAGCGCCAGGGCAAGCTCAGCTCAACAAACAAGGCGGGAACTTCAGTCCTGGATAATTTTCTTGTTTGAAGGAGCAGAGGTAAGCGCGAGGAAGGCTTCCAAAAAGGATTTTTGTATGGCGTTTTATTAGAGTGCGTGACCGGACTAAGGTGTCAATACCGCTAAAGCGTCCAGTTCACCGTAAACGGCTAACTAGAGACCCAAAGAAATAGTTTACTGGGACAGTACACCCGCCACATGATAATTCGATATCCGGGCACAGTCCGACTGCTTGCCAAAAAGGCCGCCACGCACGCGTCGCGCCCCCCGGTACGAGTACTGTCGCTCGTTGTCCCGGTCGCGCCGGCCGGGGCCAAGGCCCCGCCCTCCTCGGCCAGGGGCCGGCCCGTCCACAGGACAACATCGTTGCGACCGCTCTCCCGGGACATGCTCCGGGACGAGCGCTCGTGCAACTACTCGGACGGGCCGGCAGATTGCTCTCCCGCATTTCCATCTAAAAATCAGGTATTTCATTTCGGTCATTCTAAATTTTATCTTGGAGTTGTTTTTAAAGGTGTAGGGCACTGATTAGAAGCGAAAACCGGGCGGAAAAGGGTTTACTTTCCATTTCTTGAGCGATCTCTTCGTGACCAGCCAGCGGGCCCAATATGGGCATGGCTCATACTTCCTTAGCCGGCCGTGCCCAACACCCGAAGGGACCACAGGGTCTCGCCGTCCCCGACCGAGACTGGCAATGCGGGTGCGCTGCCGAAGTCGGATTTTTCCGAGGACGGTGACGACATCCTCGCGGCAGTGGCGTTACAGGTAGAGGCTACGGACAAGACCGAGCCGGTGGCGGAGGGAGAAGACGTGATGTCCTCGGTCTCGCAGGCGACCGCGGTGCTGGCCCCCGCGCTCGCCGGGGACCTCGGCGGGCGGGCCCAGGCGCGGCTCTGGGAGATTGAGAACGAAATATATCCCTTCTATTCCAACGCTGCCAACAAGGTACCCGTCGCCGCGAGAAATTTTATAACGACTCGGGTGTATGAGACCATGGCCTTGTGTTCTGACCTGCGGGCCGACGCGGCGATGGAGCGTGGCGCGGCCATCGCCCTGCGGGGCGAGCTCGTCGTGACGCGCCGGGAGACCGCGGCGTTGCAGAGGCGGGCCATCGTCGCCGAGGGACGCCTGGAGGGGTCAATCGTCATGGCCCCCGGTCCCGGGGCGCGGGACGCGATCCCGGTGCGTCAGCGACTGCTGCCTGTTCGGGCTCTGGCGGTCCGGCCGCGGCCGCGGGTGCTGCGAGCTAAGCCGCGGTGCTGAGGGCGTCGCCCGCGGCGGGGGCGAGCGGCATCGGACCGGCCGCGGCGGCGAGCGGCGGGGGGGCACGGACGGCAACGATGTTTTAAGACGTGGCATTCCTGACGCCCACGGCCCCGACGACGACACCGGCGAGGGACGCCCTGCGTCTCCTGAAAACAAACATCGATCCGGCCGCAAAGAACATCGCGGAGGTCACGCTGCGGTACAACAGCTACGGCCTCACGGTTTTTTCACATACGCGCGAATACATCGGCAACCTGAAGGCGCCGATAGCAGAAAACTCCATCACGCGGGCCTCGTTGCTAGTATGCGTGGGTGAGCAACGCAATCCGCACGCTAAATTCAGTGGGGTAGACCCGGACGTCGCGCCCGACGAATTCGTACGCGTCTTAAACAACAGAAACCAGGGCCTCGACCTGAACGTTAACACGTGCAAGGTGCGCATGACGTACAGGGAGAAGTCCGGTACGTGTGCTTACGTCGCGGAGGTCGACCCGGACGCGTTCGCGCGTATAATGAAGCGGCCCCGACTGTCAGTGGGATGCACAGCGGTGCGCTTGTCCGAAGATCTACACGTTGTTAAGAATGGCCATACGGGGTGGCAACGTGCCAGCTTTCAGCCCGCTGCACGTGTTCCAAGCCCACCAGTCGAAGCGCCCTTCCGAGAGCTGCGGTCGGCAGGCAGCCACGTGGCGCGTGATCAACCCCGGAAATTGGTACTTGGCCGCACCACCCGAGACGGAGCAGTTCTACGAAGCCCTCTGACGTCGGCACTGAAAGCTGGGCGGTACCGAGAACTGCGGATGACCGGCGGCCACGTGGCGCGCGATCAACTCAGGAAATTGGTATTTGGCCGCACCACCCGAGACGGAGCACAGTTCTACGAAGCCCTCGGTCGTCGACTCCGGAGCCTTTGTGTGTATGGGTTCGAACTTGTGTGCATTAGGGTGGGTGAGCCATAGTGCGAGGCGGCTGCAAGTTTACAATGCTTGGACGAACCTTCCCGACCATTCCTGCTCCGTCCCCGCCGAACGATGACGTCGAACTATGACGTCAAGCGGAGGGCTTATAAGCAGCGTTTGCCGGCTGCTAGGTGTGCTAGGTGTGCTCGTGTCGTGCTCGTTGTCGGGAGCTGAGTGCTCTGTCATACTAGAAATGTACTAGTGAGCTGTGTGCTCGTAAACTGTTTGCTGTATGTTAGTCTTGCGGGCTCCATATGGGAGTCGCGCTAGTCTGCCAATGTATGTCCTGTTTTAAATGTTAATCCTGCAATTAAATCCTGCTCGCCTAGCCCTGTCGTCCCAAGTTCATCTCTACAGTTACGTCTGCCAAATCTTACAGCGTGCCTACGTGCACGTTTTGAGCATCGTATGGATACGGTAGGATGACGTGCCCGCATAAGGCAGACGCGTCGAAGGCCGTCTGCATGAAGCTTTGCGGCAATCATATAGCCACCACATGCAGTGTACGGATGGGGCAGCAGGAAGTCTGCTGCAATGAGTGCAGAAACGCCGGCCGCGCAGCGAACCATCCCGCGGGTTTCCCTGAGTGCCCCATCCGCATGGAGAGGGTGGCTCGCCTCAGGGCCCGCACCAATTACGGCCCCACACGAAAGAGCGGCACGGGCGGCCGCGGGAGGGGGGGTGCCGGGGCCCTGGGGGGGGGGGGGGGGGAAGGTGGGGGGGCGGCGCGATCAAGGTCGCTCAATTGACGCTGGACCACGTCCGCCGCGCGACGATACTAACGGATCACATGGCACGGGAGGGGTGCGAGGTGGCGGCGGTCATGGAACCCTACACAAAACAGGGTCAGCTCCCTAAGCTTCCGCTGCACTACCAGGCGTACGCGACGGCCGACGGCCCGCTGTGCGCGATCATCCCGCACAGGCCCAGCTTCGACGTGTTCCCCATACACGTGTCGAGGCTGGTGGTCACCGCCGAGTGCGCGACGCGCCAGTTCACGATCACGGTCGTGGCCGCTTACGCGCCGCCCCACAGGACGATGGACGACGTTTTCGACCATCTCGTTCAGTCCATTGAACGAAGCCGCACGCCCGACGTACTCGTCATGGGCGACTTCAGTGCGCACAACATCCTGTGGGGCCCCCGCGAGGGAGACGCCAGGGGCGCCCAGCTGATCGAGTTCGCAGCTGCGGCGGGCCTGCTGGTGCTCAACGACGCGGCCTCGCCCCCGACGTATACGTAACGAAATACGTCGACAGTTGGATTGATGTCGCCCTTGCGTCACCGTCGCTCGTGCGGCGCGGCTGCGCGTGGCGGGTGTCCGAGCACGAAACGCTGTCGGAACATCGGCGCATAGAAATTACAATCTGCACCGGCGAGAGCGCGACGGGGAGGCGTCTCACCAACTATGGTAGCAGGAAGTGGTTGGCGGCCATTCGCGACGCGCGCTGGTTCGTGAGCGCGAGCGGTGCAGACATCGCCTCGCCGGCCGCCCTGGACGCAATCCTCGCAAAATTTTATTAGATTATTGAGCGTGAGCGCGAGAAACAGCTCCAGCGCGCGAGAGGAGGGGCGCGGGCGGCAAGTCGTGGTGGACGCCCGAGTTAGACGGCCGACGCAATGCGGTAAACGCGATGCGGCGTCGTTTTCAAAGATGCCGCTGTAACGATCTGCGCGCGATGTTTCGCGGCGAGTACTGTCGAGCGCTCGCGGCTTACCGGCGGGAGGTGGGCCGCGCCAAGGAGCAGGTGGGCAGGGAATTCTGCAATCAATGCAGCCGGCGGTCCCTGTTCCAAGCCCCTTTTCGCCTGGCGTTCGGGGCGGCCCGGTCGCGGGTCATGCTCACCCCGCTGGCGGGGCCGGACGGCGGCCGGAAGGGGAGCGTCCTTGAGTCGGCCTCGCTGCTGCTGCAGCACCTTATCGCTCGCGACAGGCCCGAGACAGACGGGCCCGAACACTCTGAGATTCGCGCGGCTGTCGGTCGGGCCTGTATACGCCTCGGTAGAGCGCGAGCGGCCGTTTTCGCGGGGCGAGATAGAGGCCGTATTAAAGGCCCGTTCACACTACACGAAATATCCGGCGAGCGAAGTGGATTCGGCCGCTTTTGACGCCGAGGAGGGCGAAAAGCGGCGCGGTGAAGGTAATCGGTCCAGGACCCATTTTTTCCGCTTTCGCCGCCACCGGAAGTTGCCTTTTGACGTCGCAACCCGTCTAATCTCAACATGGGAGCCAGAATGTCTGAGCGACCGGCCTTCTCCGGGGAAACGGCGCAATACAAGCAGACGCAACAAAAGCCCGCGAACGAGAGGCACACACGTGAACTCTCGTCTCTGTCGCAAAGTCGCGAAACCAAAAAAGAAACTGTCGCGAGACCTCGCTGTCGTCGCGGAAAGGCTTGAAGCGACGGCGGATCCGCCTATGCACGCGTCAACAGATGAGAACATGCTCTCTTTTTTCCGGTGAGCGGATTCGCTTCGCTCGCCGAAGTTTTGTAGTAGTGTGAACGGGCCTTAAGTGCGGGCTTGCGGCGAACATTGCGCGGCAGAAATAGACGCGGCGGGACGACGCAGGTGGTTCGCTGGCTTCGCTTACATGCAGCGACAAACGGGCGGACGCCGCCGCGCGCCCGTTATCCGCGCCCGCCGCATTGTGGCCAGACTTTACGAATGTGTTTCTGGATAACAAAAAAATAAGCTGAATTTTTTATTGTATTATTTATTGTTACTGACTAAACAACTTCGAATAAAGTTTCATAGAGGCGCTTACGAACGATTTCTACACATTTCATTTAGCTACAAGCATTTTAGCGGGCTGGCTTTGCGCCGTCTGGCGGGTCTGGCTACGTTGAGTGAGCGGTCACTTGCGATCACCCCGGAGTGCAGGCGTTGCAGAAGGTTTTGTGGTTCTCCAACAGCGACGTTTACTTTGCGTAAAAATAAATTGTGGTTATTGATGTTTACTTCAGTGTCAGTTCCTGTTTTAAAGCCTCCTCCAAGAACTAGCGTATTGTACTGCAGCTGGAGAGGATAGAATTACCGATATTTGGCGTGAAATGGGCGGCTCTCGTTCTCGGTGCCCCAGGCATTGCGTGCGCCGCCTGGGCCCACACTGATGCAAACAGCCAGGAGAACAGGCATGGTCGGCTTCAAACTATAATGTGTCGTTCCTCTTTTTCCTCGAGGCATTCGAGCACAAGGGACTTTTGGTTGCAGTAGAGCAGGGGTGATTTCTGACCGAAGAAGCACAAAGCCAAACTTTACGAGCACGCGTGCTGACCGCGGAAAAGAAAAAAAAACCGGTTTCGGGCGCCGCCAACGAGAAACCGTTTCGTCCCATATACCCAAGCCCATATGGGCGCCACCCCACCCTCCTCCCCCAGAAAAGGCAATAATAAGAAAAGCAGTACAATGCACACGCTATTTTGCTCCATGGAACCTTGGATCGCTTCGTTTGTCATTGGTTGTCGTCTGCTAGAAAAAAAATGGCCAGGCTTAGCTTGGTTAAGCCAAGAATGCGTTGCATATTTGGGAGTTGGGAGGAGCGGGAGTCGGGTGGTGGCTGCGGCCGCGCGCGACCGCGCGAGTTGGGGCCCAGCTTTTCCTCCGTGACGTCACGCGCCGGCACAGCGCCCCTAGCGGGAGGAGCGGGAGTCAGGTGGTGGCTGCGGCCGCGCGCGACCGCGCGAGTTGGGGCCCAGCTTTTCCTCCGGCTGTCGTGACGTCACGTCACGTGGTTGCGCTAAAGGTCAATGGTGGCTGCCCGGCCGCGCCCAAGGGCTGAACTGAGTGATTGCAATATGCAACGCATAAAAAGCGTCGAGCGCACGAGCTCCCGCGCGCCTTGACGCTGTTGTGAGCAAAGGGGTTTGCTCACGCGACGGGCCGCCGTGCAGGTTCCGGGACAAAACCTCTTGCTTTTGAACAGCGCAGTCCTTTTTTTCTTCGTTCTCTGCTGTTGGAAAATTAGTATCCTGAAAAGCACCGCAGGGAAGACAGCATTTCAACATTGCCATGGGAGTTATCCGTCGTTTGCTTATTCTCAAGAAGAAGCTTACACAGATGAGGCAGCTGCAAGAGCCTTATGAAACGAAGCGAAGGTTCTGGCTTGATCCCGTGTGGCGACAGAAAAAGAAACAAGGGGAATATTACACTGCGGTGAGTAACTTTTCCTGCATACATACGCTTTCTGTCGAGAACTGCAATTTTGCTGCCTCTTTCATGCATATCCTACCTGTGTTTAGTTTCTGACGCCAAGCGAGAGGTGATACACAGCACAAAATATGCTAGAGTACTTTCTTTGAAACAGTTCGGATGGCTGAACTGCGGAGTTGGTAATTCTGAATGTAAACGGTATGTCACCTGTCAGAGCTGCATGCGCGCACTCAGCTGCACCACAGCTGCACCAGCTGTGGTGCAGCTGTGGTGCAGCTGTGGTGCAGCTGTGGTGCACCATCCACAGCTGCACCAGCGCTGGGCGCCTTCCTGAGATGCAAAGGTATGCAGCCGACGTCTGTGACTCCACTCCCTCTATACTTTTCAGTCAGTGAAACGACGCTAGCCATCTACATCAGGCTGTAGCTTGTAAATATTCGTTTTGGTTTTCATTTTTCAACTTCATTATTGGCTCAAATATGGGCCACCGTAATCGCACAGATGGTGCAATGATGAACGACATGAAATTAATTGAATAATATCAGTACCAAAGCCATAGATTGGACTGTACTTTGTGAAATTCATTTTGAACCTTCGTGACGCAGTTAACGAGGCGACAATTTTTTGAACAGTTTAGCAGATCTGTTTAACGCACGTTATATTACAATGCCTTTAATTGATGATCGAGCCTAAAAAAGCGCTATCTGAACGTCCGCCAAACCGCAGATGTGTTTAATAGCTTTTGAACAAAGCGATGCATTTAGCAAAGGTTATGGTATTATTGCAGTTCCGGGTAATGAGGAAGGACCCTCCCATGTTTTTCAAGTATTATCGAATGACTCCTGATATGTTCGACCATCTTCACTGCCTTTTAAAAAAGGACCTGACCAAGAAGTTCCTATGCAGGGAGCCGGTATGCTCAGGAGAGAGACTGGCTATTACTCTCAGGTACACCCAACCATAATTGCAACATAAATAGTGTGCACACATATCAGAGTTCAGTGCGCGTAAACTCCCTACTTCTTGCAGGTACCTGTCTTCGGGAATGGCCATTAAGCAAATTGCCATGGTCTTTAAAGTGGCACCACCCACTTGTCGTCTGGCTATTCACCAGACGTGCAGAGCTCTCTGGAAACGCTTAAAGCCACTCTACATGCCTGTAAGTATGAGTAGCATATGTCAAGACATAACTACTTGAAAACAATTGTTAAACACTTTTAACTTTTTTGTTGTCTCGTGAAGCATTAGCCAGGACATAGGAGTATCCACGGGAAATCAGGTCATAACGTTAGATCAGTGATGAAGAGTGCAATGGCGGGGACGAGCCAAGCTAGAAAGTAGCATATATCTAACAAAGGTAGACTTCTTGTGTAATGTAGGTTCCAGGTCCAGAACGTTGGCAAGACATTGCCTGTGGCTTCGCCAAGAACTGGAACTTTGCGAACTGCGTTGGGGCAGTAGATGGAAAGCACGTGCAAATCATGGCGCCAGCAAACTCGGGCAGCAGCTACTCTAACTACAAGGTAGGGGTGATAAACAACGGCTATGCACGAACGAACTAGCATCCGTCATGAGTCAAATAGCATAGATGCTACCGTGTTTTCTTTACGGCATTTTCAGGGCACATTCTCCATCGTTCTGATGGCTGTAGTGGATGCACACTACAGATTTGTCATGGTCGACGTCGGGGCTCCAGGGCGACACAGTGATGGAGGTGTCTTCAAAGCCACATCTCTTGGAAAACAAATGGAAAACAATGCCCTCGCCTTGCCGTGCCCGGCACGCCTCCCAAAGGCCAACATCGTCGCACCACACGTCTTCGTCGGGGACGAAGCATTTCAACTGCGACCAGATTTTATGAGGCCCTACCCAGGAAAAAGCATGGATCCGAGCCAGAGAGTGTTCAACTACCGGCTGAGCAGAGCAAGGTAAAGAAAATATGCCATAGAAGTCTGACCGAGAAGCTGGTATTTGTCATGGAAAATGAAACACCAGGAAATGCATAGATTCGACAAGTGGTGTTAGATAACTAGCCAGTGAAGTCTGTTATGTTTCAGACGCATTGTGGAAAACGCCTTTGGCATTTTGGCTGCACGATGGAGGATACTGCTTGGCCGCATTAACCTTCAACCGGACAAGGCAATATTTGTAGTGCTGACATGCTGCGCAGTGCACAACTTTTTGAGTGCATCACGTTCACGTGATATGACATACACGCCACCAGACTATGCAGACTGCGAGGACAACTGAGACCCTGTCAAGTAACCTGATTGACTTGGAAGCCACACTATCAAGAAAGTACACCAAAAGTGCTGCTGATATACGAAACATTTTCGCGGCATATTTTATGAAGGAAGGTGCAGTTTCATGGCAGTGGGCGCATACCAACCTCCCTACACCACAGAACGCATAGCAGACTCCTGTGTTGATGTTGTGAACTGAATCTTTATTTTTGCTTGAGTACAGTTCAAGAAAGGTGCAGGAGCTTAAGGTACGCAAAGCCTGACAGAGGCTCCGGTACCCGTACAATATAGATTTACATTCCTTGATTATAAACATAATGTTGACAGCTAAACAAAGAAAACGTTGCATACTTCAAGCTACTTTACATATGTTACACAAAAAATTTCCAATAATAATAGTTTAAACAACTTCACAGTCACAAAAATTGTAACAAAAAGTATCTACGTAACGAAATAGAGCTTTTACAAGTGACTTACGAACATACACTCAAATAATTTTTCATTTACTGCATCCATATGGGTATCGTACACAAAACATGATCCAAACACTAATAACTCTACTTTAAGAAAAAGGAAAGAAAGACAGAAAGTAGATATACATAGGCACATATAAAACCTTAGTCATTCCCGAATGCCTGTCATCTTTGAAAAATGGGAAGAAAGCAATAAAGAGAAAAAGCCTTCCTCATCCCTTTCCATCAACCGTCTCGTAAACACTGTTAGAAATAAATTCTTCGAGTATTTCTTGAACGCATTCTGAATCTCATTAAATTGAGATAATGTTCTAATCTATCTTGACTTAATTCCTATCTGACTGTGTGCTTGTCATAATTATACCTTGTTTTCAGTGTCTGTAGTTTTTTGTGTCTCGTAATAAGAAAAGAACTGCTGTTACCGTGCAATCAGAATGTGTTGCTATGTAAATGTTGCAGTATGTAGTTTCAAGTAATAAACTGCACTTGTAACATGCTATATATGAAAGTAGTTGAAAGGGAGCAAACAGCGCGAATGATTGGATATAGGGGAGATGACAGACACAGCATCTTCCCTCCCGTTGCGTCTTTGCGTTGCTCGATTACCTTCGACATAACCCAACCAGCCCAGTCCAGCACACTCCTGCTGTTCACAAATCATTGTGACGTATGTAGATCGTAAACTGGTCCCTGGTAGTTTTCATAAGTGCGTTATGCTTTTGTGGGACAATTAGCTGTATTAAATTTCATCGAATGTGTACTTCTTAAAAAAATTCTAGTAGCTCAAACTCCATTGTTTTTTTTTTTTGGATGTCTTCGGACACTTACGCAGTTTGTGGGCTAAGATTTCTCCATACAATGAAGCCTGATCTCTGTCATCATTGATCAGCTGATCTATTTTCCCCATTTCAAGTTCCCAATTATTGCTGCCTTTCGTGGTGTGCTTCCTCTTGGGTGTAGGAACACCGCACTGAAGTGTTGGCGCAGGGCAGCTTTCGTAGCTTGAGGCGTGGGGGGTGCTTGGCTCAACATTGCTTATTTCTTGACTGCTCATTTGTTGACAGCTAGCTGGTACACCATGAGGCAGTGCTTCACCCGAAAGCTCTCCTTCTGGTACTTCCAAGTCTAAGAAATTGTCAGACAGCAAACAAATTAGAGTGCATTAATTGCGCTACAATGCAACATTTCTAAGCAAAATTTGCCAAAAACTTCAAAGGCACTTCTGACCAAGCAAGATTATATAAAAATACTTTATATTTATGCAAGCAAAGCGCGAGCTTTTCAATTTAGCTGATCATTTTATAGTCATAGATCAGATAAATGACCATTACGGTTCCACATAGCACTACATGCACACAGCACAATAAGTGACCATACAAAACGTTCAAAAGGTATAGCTGTCAACGATCTCAGCAATGCGGCAGCGGTACATAAAGTGCCTTTGCGAGCAATATTTTTAAGGGACATTTTGTTTCTTTCTGTGGGATTATGCTCTGTCTAAAGAGGCTGAAGTCACGAAAGCTAGCAGTAACCAACTATTCGCTTTTCAATTCCGGGTAGAGTGACAGATAGTGCTATTCAATAAAAATGTCATACTCATTGCAGTAATATGCCAGTGCTGGTATGATGAGATCATTATTGCAAAATTCTGATACGATTTTGTTTTACCTTCGCTGTACATTCCCCGCAGCAAATTTTCTGCCGTGTCTTCAACTGGCTCCCACATGTTGGACATGATCCTTAGAACAATAAATAGAAGTGTACAAAAATATAAACGTAAACAGCACTGCGCAAACAAAAATGAACAAATCATGGAAGCTTCAAGGCTATCATACACCTAGAAACTAAATTTATCTCTTTGACAGCGCGATCATTGCCTGGCCTAGACAGGAATCTGCTTATTCTTCAATATATGATACGCCTCAAACATTTCCCTTGTGTTTTGATCGCGATACCTGCACAATACAACAGTATTATAAAAAAGAAAGGAACAGATCCCCATTCTCGGCAATGCAGAGCTAAGTGCAACTTTGCATTATTTTTACTGCATTTTATGTTCATTAAAGCGCACATTAACACATCGCTCTATCAGGCCAACATTTTTACGGCAGCATGACAAACATTTTTTGCCTCTTCATGGCCCATCTTTTCGAGTTCTTCCAAAAATGAACCAACATTACCTCACCCAATTCTCAATATACAGATAGGCAAGAGACAATGTTTTGCAAAGTTGGGAAACTGAGTGATGCTGAAAGAACGAGTATACGGACATAAAAACACACATCGTCGTGTGTGGCCATTCTCAATCAACCTTGTCCTTTTAGCTCAACTCAGTTTCCCTTTCTGACAGACCAACTTGCCTGATTTTATTTCTTGGTCAACAATGCTGTCTATCATTTGACAATCATATGTTCAATAGCCAGCAACGAAATAAGTCAACATCCCAAATATTATGAAATAATATCAGGTGCCTCATCGGCATTTGTATCTAAATAACACATACCACTCAAACAATAAATAGACACACCTGCCAATATCCATCTGGTCCTTCAGGAACATTAGCTGGTGGAAGTACGGCCAGCGTACATGCTTTGACTCGCTCGCTCCAGAGCCACTGGGTGCACCATCCTTCCAAACGCGGTATTTTTTTTCTGAATGTGTCCCTGAGGATCTTCCACCTTGCTTGGACAATTCAACCTGGATGCAGGGACGCGTTCATATTAAGCGTATTTATAACACATCACAAGTTAACAGCAAAACAACATGTTGCCGAATGAATATTTCCCCCTCTGATTAAAGCTAAACTTTCATTGATTTCAACTGTGGTTTTCATAGAAGCGCATCGCTCATCTCTTTGCGCGTCGCAACTGAACGTGATCCTAAAATAACTTGGTAAAAAAATTAGAATAGTTACTAATCTAAACGCGCGGTGTAAACAGCGCCTGAAGCTGCTGCACCCAAACGCGCGTCCTGGCGCCCAAAACATTCCGTGTGTGCACGCACACATAGATCGCGCACTGGTTTTGAAAACTATATAATAAGATAAAGGGGAACGAAAAAAATAAAACAACAGGGAAGCAGAAGTAATGAGTTTGATGGGACGTCAAGGGCACAAGAACAATATAACTCTCCTACAGTTAGAACGACAATAAGTTGGCGCGACGAATATATAAATCAACGCGGTCGTGTACCGAAAGCACAAAGCGTGGTATCATCGGGTGATCACTTCCGGATATAAATTTGTTTTCATGAGTACAAACATTGTGAACTTACCTTCCGGATCGGTTCCGATATCGGCGATGATCTCTGCCCATGCCGCAGCTTTCTTTCGCTGGTCATTGTAGTCCTGGCGACCACAATTCCAAATTATGCCACGTATTTGCACTGCTGAAATGAACTTATCATTGTATTCTAGTCTCGCCGCTTTCGATGACTTTGCCATGGTTACAGTGCTGTCCCTAGAGCACTTGGATATTGTGCAGCCTCCGCGCACCTCTTGTATCCGCGACAACCGTATACCGAGTGCGCGCTTTCTCTTCGTACCAACGCTTGGCAGTGTCATGTAGTTGTCTGGAACACCCGCTTTCTCTGTAAACTATTCCGACGCCTTTCGGCCTTTCACGTGGAAGCAGAATCCTTCGGTACCTTCACATGTGCGCTCCTTGGACGCTCCCCGGTGCCGTGCGTCACCATATGTGTCTCATTAGTTTCGTCTGCCGCTCACCTCAGGGCATACAGCTTGCCGTGCACCCTTCTGGATTTCATTAGGCTTTTAGCGTAGCGGCTTCAGTTGTCCCTTTGTATGCTATCTTTGCTAGCGTCGCCTTTTCTATACGTACGCCGACAACAGCATGTGCAAGCTGTGACGCGGAAGTCAGCAATTTATAAAAGTTACTTTATTTAGTGTACGCATTTTTTGTATTTGCTTTCGTACGTCTAATTTCTTTTCTCTTTCTTGCTACCGGCCATTTTTGGAAATAACGCTTGGCAGCGGTTGCATTAAT